>NC_142141.1:61823036-62138661 GCF_024610735.1 Ursus americanus | reverse complement strand
GGCTGGGTTCCAAAAATGGGGCTGCGTGTGAGCAAGTCCTGAGAGGAGGGCATGGTTCCCCCGGCACCTGCCAAGGCAGGAGGAGCCCGGGCAGGAGAATGGAGAGCCCCTGAGAAGGGCTGCAATCAGCCTGGGCTGCATTCCTGCAGGAACCTGGTCAATCTGGTTAGGGTTTTGGTCTTTTTCCCAATAGTCCTCACCCTATTGAGCCCGCTGTGCTTTATCCTCCAGGGTGAGGGGTTTGGGCACAGTATGGTAAGAGCACACTTGCAGCTTTCAAAGACCACTGGCTAAGAGTGGATGGTGAGTCCTGGCAGGATGGGATCGGAGAGCGCAAGAGGAGATGCCGGGTGGTGATTTAGGGGGTGTGCTCTCATGCTGGAGCAGATAAGCAAAATCTCCTCTCCTCTATCCAATTTATTTGATACAAACCATGCAGTTATAAGGATGAATCAAACCTGAGGATGCCTGGGTCTGTTACCTAGTACTGAGAATATCCACTGAAAAGTTTACACAATAATTGTACCATTTCTTTCCAAGAAATTCAAATAGTTTCTTCACGCTGTTACCATTTTCCCTTCCCTAAGCATAAAATGACAATGGCAAGTTTAGAGACCCTTGGACTGACAGGGTTGGTGGCCTCAGCTGATGTGCTGTGCACACAATAGGGGCTCTGGGAATAGGGGGGCAAGGCTGCTGGATCCTTGTCTGATATGCTAGGGCTGGCCTTCTCTTCTTAGGGGACACCCAGCCCTCCACACTAGAGACTAATGTGTAAGTGGGGAACTTCATTCTCCCCAGAAACCAAATTATAATACATAGTTTCCACCAAGAAATGAACTTCACCAAGATATGGGGGGAGGGGATCACAATCAACAAAAAGTGAAAAATAAAACAAAAACCAAACAAGCAAAAAACCCAAAACCCAAAAAACACAAATACACAACAACAGAAACAAAAACAAAAACAAAAAACCTACCTGGACTGTTTTCCATATGTCTTGGTCCATTTGGGCTGCTATAACAGAAAGCCGTAGAAAGGGGGTTTATGAACAACAGAAGTCTGTTCTTCTCAGTTCTGGAGGCTGGAAGTCCAAGATCAAGGTGCAGGCAAATGCAGTGTCTGGCAAGAGCCCCTTCTTGTCCCCACATGGTAGAAGGGGCAGGGGAGCTCGCTGGGGTCTCTTGGATAAGGGCACTAATCCTGTTTGTGTGCCCCCACCCTCATGACCTGAACACCTCCCAGAGCCCATCTCCAAGCACCATCACACGGGGGTTAGAATGTCAGTATTTGAATTCTGAGGATACAAGAACATTTAGTCTATAGTGCAGTATTTTTTTTCCTGATATGTAGTTACACGATTGCTTTTGTAGCTCACTACTGAGTGTTTCCAGTGTAATCATCATTATGAACCAGATGGCTAGAACAAGGGTAAACCTGGATAGAAACTGAAACACCGTGGGGCAGATACAATGAGGTAATCCGGTGACGTGGTTTTCCTGGAGGAATGCCAACGCTCAACCATGGAAGATGGTTATCACTACGGACTTAAGAGGTCAGCCATGTGAAATCTGTTACTGGGGATAATTTGTTTCCTTATGTTATCAGAACTTTTTTTTTTAAGATTTTATTTATCTGTTTGAAAGAGAGAGAGAGAGCATGGACATGGGAAAAGGGAGAAGCAGACTCCCCGCTGAGCAGGGAGCCCGATGTGGGGCTTGATCCCAGGACCCTGGGATCATGACCTGAGCCAAAGGCAGACGCTTCACCAACTGAGCCACCCAGGCGCCCCAAGAACATTTTTTTTTTAATTTTAAATGAATTTCAAAGATATTTTAAAAGTTTTAAAAATATGCTTGGGGGCACCCGGGTGGGAATTTGGTTAAGCGTCCGACTCTTGGTTTTGGCTCAGGTCGTGATCTCAGGGTCTTGAGACCAAGCACCGCATCGGGCTCCAAGCTCAGCAAGGACTCTGCTAAAGTTTCTCTCCCTCTCCCTCTGCTCCTCCCTGTGCTCTCTCTCTCTCTCTCAAATAAATAAATAAATCTAAATAAAATAAAATAAAACAAAATAAAAATATGATTGCTACTTTAATACTTGTATGGCTTAGTATAATAAAAATCCTATCTCATTGATGGATAAGATCTGCACTATCTCAGTAAGATAGAAAAGCTTGACGCTAAACAAGAAAATTCACGTGAAAATACACAAAGTTCAAATGAGTGAGTCTTAGTTCTCTCAGATTATGAAAACTTCCGTCTTGCTAGTGCTAAGTGGCTCATTACTTAACTGAGAAATAGAACTCCTGTCTTACACTAATTCTTCCTTGTAGAGGGATATAAGCTGGTCTCAGACAGAAAATTCACTTTTTAAAAAATAATTCAACACTAGAAAAAGATAATTTTTTAATTAATTAATTAATATATTTTTATTATTGTGTTCAGTTAGCCAACGTATAGTATATCAAAAGATATTTTTTTTTTTAAAGAAAATTACTTTCCTTGCTGGTTTTAAGTTCCATTACAAGCCTTTTGTCTGGAATGCCAGGTTGTATTGCTTGTTTTGTTTGCAGGGTAAATAAGCAGACTGGAATTGCTGGAAAGTGACCTCCCTGCATCGCCCGTGCCCAAGGGACCCGAGCACCTGTCAGGGCTCCGGGGTCAGGAAGCTTGGGAAGGGCTTTCTGTGCAGAGCCCTAGGCTGCTCCTCCTGCTACAGCCCCCAGACTGGGCGTCCTGCCCTGGTTTCTCTCTTCTCTCAACCCTGTCTCCTGATATGCCTTGGACTGTAAGCTGCCCAACCATGTGCTGACGTAAACACTCTGTCCACTTCTAGACCAGGGAATTGAAAAATGAATATCCTATTCTTGTTCTTAAGATAGATGTTGGCAGAGTAAATTAAATGTAATCGACATAGGAGAACCAAGGAGCCCAGGTCCTCAACCCAAACGTGGGACTTCCTTTGTTCGGCAATGATACCTATTCCTTTTTTTTTTTTTTTAAAGATTTTATTTATTTATTTGACAGAGAGAGACAGCCAGCAAGAGAGGGAACACAAGCAGGGGGAGTGGGAGAGGAAGAAGCAGGCTCCTAGTGGAGAAGCCTGATGTGGGGCTCGATCCCGGAACGCTGGGATCACGCCCTGAGCTGAAGGCAGACGCTTAACTACTGCGCACCCAGGCACCCCATGCAATGATACCCATTCCTATGCAACAAAAATGTCGAAGAAAAAGAAATCTAAGTACTCAATGCTGTTATTAGCATTTAATTCCAAATCAGATTTCTAGGGAAAAGAATCAGTGATTCAAAATACAAATGTCTTCCAGCTAGAATTTAATAATCTGTGAATTATGCATTAATATTACAGACAGAAATTATTGCCATGCTGGTCTCATTATTAACCACACCAACCTCCGCCTGTGTTTTCAATGTGTAGGTGATCTCTGCTCCCAACAACCACCCTTCCACCCAGACGGGAGCCGATTGCCACCCTACCGTCTCACCCAGGTCCTGCTGCTTGTGTGCTCACTTCTCCAGCCTTCATGGATTGTCTCCTGTGCATAACCAAGACCCTCTATCAAAACAGAGGACGTCCGCAGTGGGCAGAATGATCAATTGAAAGTGAGCGTTTTAGAGAAGGCTTTCATGTGCCTGCATGTCCCTGAGTCAGATAAACATAGCTGGGGGAGAGTTGGTTCGGTGAGCTCATTACCCGGGGAGAGTTCGTAGGCACCATTCACGTGCCCAACCAGCACACTTGAAAGACTCCAGCCAGTGCTGCGTTCATGGCCACAACGGAACACCTGCTTGAAGCTGAGACAAAGTGCCAAGCTGGACAGAGTTCAAAGGAACAGGGTGGCAATCCCACGGCGTGAATCAGGGACCACGGCGACACAGCGGCAGCCGCCTTTTGTCCAGGGCAGCCTCGTGGGGACAGCGCCTGGCCCGGCTCCACCAACACAGAGATTCCTCATGGCATGTTGCCCTTTTCTGTAGAATCAGGACCAAATCATAGCAAGTTGAAAAGACGTGTCAGGACCAATTCAGACATACTGAAGCGCAGAGTCAAGAGCCAGAAAACGTGAAAGGTGTCGTTGCCTTGGGACAATCCAGTTGTCCTATTTTTTGTGGTCTCCCTTCATTTCTGCCCTGCTGGAGGCACCCTGGCAGCCCTCCCATAGCACGTCCCTGAAAGAGAGACATGCCTCCGGGCCCTCCCAGGGTGCTTCTGGGCACTGCGATGAACGAGTTCTTTTTGCAAGATTCACATGAAGGGACAGAATTAAACTTCTGTTGCACTTTAGAGCACCACCTGACCCGCAGTTACCTGGGAGCATCACGAAACTTCTATGACCAAGGCTTGACAATGTCCATGAAAAGAGTAAACATACACCTTGCAATGAAAGGAAAAACTTTATTTACATTTCCATATAAGGGGCACTGGGGTGTCTCAGTTGGCTGAGCCTCTCTCTGCCTTTGGCTCAGGTCATGATCTCAGGGTCCTGGGATGAAGTCCTGCATCAGGCTCGCTGCCAATGGGGAGCCTGCTTCTCCCTCTCCCTCTGCCTGCTGCTCCCCCTGCTTGTGCGCTCTCTCGCTCTCCGTCAAATAAATAAATAAAATCTTTAAAATAAGTAAATAAATAAATTTCCATTTAAAAGGTGGGGATGGGGCACCAGGAAGCAAGGAAAGGTGAAGCCGTGGGTAACAGTCCCAACAGGGCAGCAAAGAAGGAAGCCCCCCCACTCCTCCTGGGAGGCTAGGCTGATTTTCAAATTTGCCCAGTATTGAATCTGGCCTCTTTCCTTTCCCTGCAGAGACAGGTCTTGGCCCCTGTTCTGGTCCCTGGAAGAAAATAGATGTGGGGGGGCAGGGAGGATGGCATCCACCCACACGGGGTAGGTCAATCTGCGTGACGCTGTCTACCAATTCATATGCCAGTCTCATCCAGAAGCACCCTCACAGACACACCCAGGCTAATGCTTGGCCAGATGTCCAGGTGCCCCCTGTCCCAGCCAAAGTGTCACATACCACCAACCCTCAAAGGGGTCAAAGCAAGACGTGAAAGGGGTCATGCCTGCACATGCTGCTGCCAGAGCGTCCCCCTCAAGTGCACACAGGCACTCGGCCAGAGCGGTCCTCGTGAGCCAGCAGGGCAGGACCACTCCCAAAGGGAGGCTCAGCAGGGAGAAGGGGTTCCTGTCGGCACTGGAGGCGGGAGCTCCTCACAGTCCCTGGGGGAAGACATTGGCCAGTATGTGGCTTAGGGCCCCAGTCTAAGGAATCAAGCAACAATTTTCTTTCGAAATTAAAGTAAAACAAAACAAAACAAAAATTCCCTTGAAGAGCAGGCATGTTCCCCTCTATCAGACAATGGGAAATTATGGTACGACGTATATCCTTCTTCGCCGTGACAGCCAAGAAAAGTAAAATTAAATGCACTATAACTAAATAACAACAGATGTTTTTGATGATATTTTCTCTCTTTTTTTGTGTATTTTAAGGTATTTTTTAAAAATTTCCACTTAAAGATCTTTGCGTGTGTGTGTGTCTTTTTTGCAAACATTATCGCACCCTTGAAGGAAAAGAGGATACGAATTATAGAAACTCTTAATATTTTCACATACATCTGCACACGAAACTTGTGCTCTCATTTAAATGTCTGTATGTCCTCGTTAGGTAAGTTGGAAGGGCAGGCATCAGAGCGGGTCTCTGTGCTCGCCTGCTTCCCACCTGAGCTAGTTTCTTCGTTTGTAAGATCATGAATGTAAAGCTATCTGGGCATGGTGGGCTCTTAATAAAGAGACTCTTTAAAAGGACTTAATAAAGGACTCTAGAAAATAAACATCTAGCATCTCTCCCACCTCCAACCCCGTTCTTTATTAAACATACATGTATTTCACATGTTGTTCATATATTCTGGTTAAACTTTCAGAGCTCTTCATTTGACTTCCTCAGAGCAACCCAATAATGTTATGTCCCTGTTTTTGCAGAACAAAGGCACTGATGAAGTCTGCAGGGTTCAGATCATTCTCAACACTGCCTGGATGGCGGGATGGGACTGCATTGCACAGGAGAGCCTGGGTGCTAAGGCTGCTCTGCATGGACCGGCATCCTGTGAACTTGGACAAGTCTGCTGATTGGCAAATTCTGCAAAGTGAATACTCCTATGAGCTTTTTGCACCTTTCACAGAATTGAGAATTCAATGCCATTTGAACAGAGAAGAGAGAAACTTAAAAATCAGGAAACTTAATAGCAAAAAGAATATGCAGAGATTCTAATTTGAGAAATCCAGTCAATTCTGATGGCCAAAACTATAAAACAAGCATCATTTTTGGCAAGAAAACCCATCTTCCAGGGCCAGCAGAGGAAGTCCTGTGCTGTGCTGCTCGATGCCAGGATGCCCATGGGTCAGAAGGTCCCCTCCTCCACCGCTCGGTCTTGGCCTGTCATCCGAACATCATGTCTTTGCTTAAAATTCTGACAGCTCTCAAAATGTAAATATTCCTGGGGTAAGATTGTGGCATCTTAGCAAAAATGAGCAATCTATTAAGTTTAATAAAGACTGGCTTGAAGGTGAGGGTAGAGGGGAACGTGGGCACGGGGGCCCTGTCTCCTGACAGTGGAGCAGGGAGAGGGCGAGGTTGGGGCACACAGAGGAGGGGCTCTGGGCACCCATCTGCTTAGCAATGGGTGTGGGAAGAACTCTACCCACCACCACACCTTCCTAGCTCTCTAGTCTAACAGGTACAAGTCAGCAGTTTCAAAATAAATTATTCTTTTCCTCAATGAATGCATGATCCTTGCCTGCCTAAATATTTTGTCAACTCATCTGGCAACAAACGGCTGCATATTAAGCCAATTTGTCCCTCTCACTTGAAAATAAATTCTGGATTCAGACCATTAGAGCCACTCTTGGGAGAATATGATAATAAAGGATTTTCTGCTTGCGGAAAAAGTTCTCTCCCACTATAATATCGAGACATGGATTGTGGAAAACACTCCTTTATTTTCATACTGGATGCCTTGTGATTCATATTAATGTTTTTCCGTGTGAGCCTTTTTTTATTTTACAGAGCAATAAAACAGGGGCTTCGCCATTCACATCTTCCTTGGGTGTGAAGAACCAGGCACGCAAAGTGAAAACTGAGAGCAAGTAAATCGCATGGTTATTCCAACTTACAGACTTCTAAAGGCAAAACTCTAATATGCTTTCCCCAGCTTTCTGAGAACGGGAATTAATTTTCTTTCTTAAGACACATTTGTTTTTTTGAAAATCTTATTTTTTTCTTAAAAAGTTTTATCTTGAAATCTCTAAAGACAGTACAGCCACAGGGATGCATACAGATCTAAACAGACGATTTTATCTGAAAAATAAGCAGGAGATGATCTTGCCCAGGCTAAGGCCTCTGTGTGTACAAGTGCGTGAGTGTGCTCAGTGGTGCAGCAGATGTGTATGTGTGTGTACAGTGTGTGTGCACGTGTGTATCCATGTGCCTGTGTGTGTACGCCTGTGCATGTGAGACTGTGTACAATGTGTGTGTATGTGTATGTACAATGTGTGTGTCCATGTGTTTGTGCGTGTGTGTGTCCGTGTGTGTACCTGTGTGTGTGTCCGTGTGTGTGCCTGTGTGTACAGGTGCATGTGTGTGTGTATCTGTGCATGGTGTGTGTGTGTATCCGTGTGCATGTGTGTACAGTGTGTGTGTGTGTCCCCGTGTGTGTGCCTGTGTGTACAGGTGCGTGTGTGTGTATCTGTGCATGGTGTGTGTGTGTATCCATGTGCATGTGTGTGTACAGTGTGTGTGTGTCTCTGTGTGCATGTGTATGTGTGTGTGTCTGTGTGTGTGCCTGTGTGTACAGGTGCGTGTGTGTGTATCTGTGCATGGTGTGTGTGTGTATCTGTGTGCATGTGTGTACAGTGTGTGTGTGTGTCCCCGTGTGTGTGCCTGTGTGTACAGGTGCATGTGTGTGTATCTGTGCATGGTGTGTGTGTGTATCCATGTGCATGTGTGTGTACAGTGTGTATGTGTGTGTACAGTGTGTGTGTGTCTCTGTGTGCATGTGTATGTGTGTGTGTCTGTGTGTGTGTGCATGTGTGTACAGTTCGTGTGTGTGTGTGTGTCCGTGTGTGTGCCTGTGTGTACAGGTGCATGTGTGTGTGTATCTGTGCATGGTGTGTGTGTGTGTGTATCCATGTGCATGTGTGTACAGTGTGTGTGTGTGTGTGTGTGTGCGCACGCATCACGGTTATGTGATACCCTGCACCAATGTCAAGGACAGACACCTGCCATATGCTCTTTGAGAAGTATACAAAGAGACACCTACTCGAAATTTTCCTTCCAAAAATTCCCTGGTGTGATGAAGAGCGGTGTGGCTGGGAACCTGGAGCAGGGGGTCCTCGTGTCCGAGCAGGGGCTCACGAGCTGTGGAAATCCTGCCGTGACATCACTCCTACGCCTGTGGGCTTCGCCTTTGAAATAGTGGAGTTGAGCTAGACGGCCGTACCAGAGGACGTGGAGGTCAGTGATTCTATGCCATGTGGGAAGATTAAAGAATCGTCACGACGACCTGAGTCACACTGGCCAGCTCCTCTGGAGGGCTCTGGGCGAAGCTTCTCGGCGGCTGCTACACGTGTGCGTCTACCACTCCAGCTAGGAGGAGCAGGAAGAGGAGAGCAGCCTGGAAGCCACATGCTCTGTGGGCCAGCCTGCTTCACAGGGAAGGGACAGAGAGCCCGCCTTCCAATGAGAGGGAGGCAGCATCGCGTGGCCAAAGGGACAGGCACGGAGGGGTGAGCTGAGCCATTTGAGGTCAGCACACCCGTCTGGGATCCCAACATTCCACGTTGCTGGTCAGTCACGATGGCCGGTGGGGGTGGTAAGTACGTACCCCTGGGTGGTGCTGGCGGAGAGGGGACCTCTGTCTAGAAAACACGCCCTCCCCCACTTTCAGAGGGTACATGGCACTAGCTCGACAACTGCCGCAGCCGCAATCTCGGGATGGATGCTCTGCAGGAGGACGTCACTGCCAAGGTTCATGATACTGAGAAACATGTCAGACAAACGCGGAGATCTTCCCGTGCAAGTCACTCCGCATGAACCGTACATTCGGACGAATCTGCCGATTTGCTTTTTAAATATTACTACTTTTCTACTATTTAACGTGGCTATTTTGAAAGGAGGAGAAAAGTTGCTGTAGAATATTTAGTGACTTAGGTCTGAGCGGCAGTTTCTTCAAGATTGTTATCTGATACAGTGTTATTAAATTTTCTGCATTTTAGTTTAGTAAAAGGTCAAATAAGTCTTAGAAGCCATTCCACAATCAATGCTGATAGGAGGGGGACAGAGGAACCCAGGGGACAGTTGCCCCTGCCTCTGCAGGGGTGTGGCCATCAAGCAGCCCGCCCGCCTCACGGGGAGGAGAGTACGCATGGCTGGATGCTGCAGGAACCATGGTGGGCGTCCCAGCCCGCGCTCCCCTCTGGGCCGCTAGCACCCTGTCCTAGATCTCCCCCAGCTTCCAGCCTGGCACCGAACTATTTTCGCATTTTAAAACCGGGGTTCTGCTTTGTTTATAGGCCCTTAAAAATGTGGAGACAACATTTTCAAGAGGTGTTGGGAGACAGAATTCCAAAACTTCAGAGCCTGCAGACAATGGAGAGAACACAGATGTCTCAAATATCTTCAGAAATAAGTTAACTCTCTTGTCAGTGCTGACTGACAGCTCTAATAAATTCCTACATTTTCAGCAGACGTACATTTCATATGCACTTGCTCTCCTCTCCCGAGCAGAGTGGAGCGTCTATTGTCAAATGCATAAAATAACATTAGAAATGCAAACCTGATGTAGCCAATGGTAATGTGTTATTTAAAACTTATGAACCCAAATGAGGGCTTATTTTCTCCAAATTGAAATTTATAGTTTCATTTTAGAGTGCTGACCTGCATATTGATGGGGCCGAGGCATGCAATTATATATAAAATGGGAATGGAAAACAAAGCAGGTAAGCACTAGGCAGGGGGGGGGCAATTATGGAAATGCATGGACTTCAGGTGAAAAATCGGATCCTGTTACCTGTACTGATGGCTACAAACTTGGAGCAGATTTTGTGCAGGTGATGTGCAGACCCAGGCTTGCTAGAATTTTATTTGCTTTGACGCCATGTGATTTAAATGAAAAATAACTGCAAGGAGATCGTCACTGTCCTTCACATCTTCCAGGTCATTAAACAGATCACAAGAACCGGGAGTGTCGGCTCTGTGATCTGATGGCCCCTCCATTAGATCCGCGTGTGACTGAGAGCACTGTCTGTCAGCCTAGCAAAATTATTACAATTTTTAACTCATTCCAGTTGAAAGTCAAGTCAGTTTACCTATGAAACATTAAAGGTCGGAGATTCAAATCAAGCAGAATAACCTGTCTTCAGGGCGCCTGTAATCCAAGCAAGGATTCGGCTTTCTGTGTACTTTCAAGTGTCACAGTGAAACACACATGACATTTAAAAAATACATAAAGAAAATACAATAATAAACGTATCAAACAGCAAAAAGTAAAATACATAATAAATGCATAAAAATAAATTAGAATGCAAAATAAGTTCAACAAAATAAAACTACATAATAATTGCAATCTGAAAGAGGGAAAATAGGAAGGTTGATTACGTTAAATTTGGCAAAAATAATAACTTAGTAATTCCTGAGTATTTAAAATATTCTAACTCCTCTTCCCTAGAGAAGTCTCCCAGCCCTTGCCCTGGACATGGGGAGCCATCCTCCAATGTCGCTGTGTGAGTGAGACACCGTTTGTGGTCTGCACTCTGCCTCTGAGATTGTCCCCCTGGGTGCATATTCCTCCGTCTAGCTCTGGGTGCTTCTCTGACTGGCTGGGATCCCAGCTGCAGTCCTAGAGATGCGGGAATAACGTGGTTCCCAGCTTTCTTTGGGATCAGTGGCCTCCCACGCCCCTTACCGTGGAAGGTGCCATGTGGCTCAGAACAACCTGCCCTGTGACTCCGTTCCGGAAGGGGTGATGACGTGGGAACTGGAAAGAGGAGAGGAAGGAAACGGGGGGCTGCGGTGCTGGGGATGGGCCATTCTCCCCCTGCAAAGTGCACACACACACACGCCCCAGCAGCAAGAAGAACAGCCATATCACAATCAGAAAGAAAAGGGCAAACCCAGCCTCAGGTGTGTTGTAGGAATAGCACGGGGTGGGACAAAGCCCATGGGCCCCAGGGAGTGCCTGCACCAGCACATGTGGGCTCTGACCCTCGGTGGCTCCTGAATCCCTCCAGAGGGAAGCGACTGTCTTCAGGAGTCAGGAAAACCATGCCAGTGCAGGCAGGTAGCGTGACTGTCACCCTTGTGGTGTCCTGGGGGAGGAAGGGGCACATGTGTCCGCCTGACAGAATAGCAGAGCCTGATTTCCTCTGTAATATGATGTCAGACTTACGATAACATGTAAACGCAATAATTAACAGCCTTTGCTTAAGACCATGGCCAAATTGCCAAAAAGACAGAAGAGAGTTGACAGGAGCTTGTTAAAAAATCAAGATGCTTGTCTGTCCTGGTGGGGAGACGCCGCAGGGGCCCTGGTGATGTGTTGACCAGCTGGGATAGTTCTCCACTCATGAGTTCCTTCCTGGGGAGCCGGGGGGCCAGACCGGTCCCTCACCCCCCTGGATCCTTTCTTCTGCCATCAACTCGTGTTCTTTGCTCTTCTCCACTGAACCAAGAAGCACTAGGTAGCGCCATTGAGTGTGACCATCTCAATTCATCATTCCTCTTACTTTGGGGGGCCAGAGCCACTCAGGGTGTGGCTGAGTTCCAGCCAGCAAATGTCAGCACTGGACGTGCTCGATGACAGGTGGGGCCCAAAGGCCGGGAACACCCTGGACACGGTCACTTTGTCCACGGCCGCCCCTCTGCCTTGGCGTGGGGAATTTCTGCTTCCTCCTGTCTCTTCCTGATGCGAAGGGTCACAGGCAAGAATGTTTTCAATCGCTTCCTTCCTCTCTACTTTCTTACAGTATGTGTGTTTCTCTAAGCTCTTTAACACTTCCCTGCGTGTTAAGATAACCTTGGGAATTTACAAATGTGACGCAAAGTAGGACCTTCTGCCCACATCATAGCAAAATAAACACTATTTTGACGTGTCTGGAGTTACACACTCATACACCCAAATACCCGAGTTTAGCGCCAAAGTTTGCCATGATAGAGCACTAGACAGCTGTGTGGTTTGGCAACTACTTGACTTTCATGTGCCTTTTTTTTTTTCCTGCTATCTGGTGATAATAATGGTATTTGTGGCATTGACTGGGCTGCTTGATGAGTGCATACTCAGGACATTGGCATATATCTTGTTTTGTACTTAAAAACTGCTGGCCATAATTACTAGTATAAATATTTGTATTACTAGCTTTGTGAACTTCCCCAAACAAGTCACTAAACAACCATAAAATTCATACATGTTTTATTTAATACAATAAACTTACTTCAGTCAGCATTTCAGCCTATTTTGAAAGTGGGAATAGTATAATTCCTTGTTCTTAGAGTCCTTACAAGTGGAAATATAATGCTTTCCTGGGTCACTATGCTCCTGCAGTCTCTGCCTGTTAAGAAGTACAATTTCAACATCAAGTGTATAAAATTTCATTAAAACAGAAGATCTCAGGGGGATTCCAATAATTATATATTCTTATTTGTTCCATTAAAACTCTAAGCTCTGTTACAAATTCCTTTTGGTCACTTTTATACATGTGTCCCAAGAATAACATTTAGGTTGAACGATCAGAAACTGCCTTTTTGTATGTCAAAAATAGTCAAATATTGGCAAATTCATATGGCTTAACCTGATATCTAGTTTGTGAAATAAACGCATATCTGTTTGTTAATTTCATTCTCTAAATATCCAAATTCATATTTTATGGACAGTTAAAAGTTTGTATGTTCGGAATGAAGTGCAAACAACCCCACCATACATACATCATCATGGTGAATTGAGTAGCTGCCTCGTTTAGGGCCGAATAAAATATTTATGGTGGACCAAATAAAGAAGCCATGTAATGGCAAATTCCTATATCTGGGGACATCGCTGTCACTGTGGGCACCAGTGAAATCACTCTGGCCTAATTTCATCTGACTTTGGATGTGTGCAAATCACAGGGAAATGTGAATTGACTACAGACTGAGAAAATCAGCAAAGACAGAAAATCATTGCAAATCAGAACCTTATCAATATTTCACTAGGCTAAGACTAAACTTCTTACTCCTCCAGAAACGGAAAGCTATTTTCTTGAAACCTTAACACTGGGATATAAAAGTTCATCACAACACTGTTAAATGCTGAGAATTAGGTTAGACCTCAGAATCCATTGTTTATCTATATCTATATTGCATGAAAGGGAAATGTACAAGTCTAAAGTCAGAATCTGTGGATAATTGAAATTTTTATAGTTTATTATAATTGGTAAACCAGTAATTAGTCTTTGCTCTGCCCCTTGTCTACAATATATTATTAGAGAGTTGCCTCAGAGTCTGTTGGAATCTGTTTGTATCCATTCTAACCAGGGAGACTGTGACATAGAACCCACCGACAATGCCATGATACCTTCTCCATCCTTCCCAAGACCAGAAGGGAAAGAATGTTTCTTTATGGCCTTCTTCAACGTTCTTCCTAACATCCCCACTGTGACAGCTTAAAAGTATAAAAACAGGTAGGGACCTCCAACCTAGACCCTAATCAGACTGGATTCTCAATTTGATCAGCCTGGGGCTTTCACCAAGGAATATACTCAACTGCATAAAGCTTTTGATATAAGTCTTTGTTCTGTGATAAATTTCCCTTGGATGGAGGCAAATAAACCAAGAAAAATAAACAAAACATACCAATTAAGGTTCAAGTTAATACTTCACATAAACTGAGAGAACATTGATAAATTTAGCCACTCACTGCATTTGGAAGGCTTATGTTTTGCTTTGTCCTTTGAGTTTTTGCCTTAAGGAAGAACAACAACCAAAAAATACTGCCAATGTTTATAAAAGGAGGAGCTCCGAAGAAGGAAATGTCTTAGAAACATCAGAAGTTTTGTTAAAATTAAAATATTGTAGGCAGAAAAGAATGGTCGATTGAGGGAACGTAAAAATACAAAAAAAAAAAAAAATTAAAATTATCCATGACACTGGGATCTTCTCTCTCTCTCTCTCTCTCTCACACACACACAAACACACACACACACACATGCACACAGACACACTTGGCTTCCTTCCTCTCGCCTCAGAGCACGCTAATATGACTCAGATTCTACTGATCACTTGTTCCCTCCTCATCTCTTTTTACTCAAGCCTCCCCCAGATGCATCCAGAGTCACTGCCCCCCATCCCCAGCTCCCATGTGTCCCTGAACTCCACTAAACCCACCAGGCAACGCGAATGGATCCAGTGAAGGTATCACCTCTTCCTCAGATTCAAAGGTCATATTTTACCGCTTATCTCCCTGAACACCTGCTTCCCCCATTTCTTGCCCTTTCTCAATCTCTCCTTTGTGACATGCTCAACACTCATGGTCCTATGGCACCTACCTCCAGGCACACCATGTCTCTGGTCTCTGTGGGCTTCCTGCCTCCACCTACCATGAGTATCTTCATGCCTTCAGGCTCAGCCTTCTCTTTTCCCCACTGCACACTCACCACGGGAGCAGAACCCACACCCACGGTGTTTCCCATAATTGAGAAGCTCATGATTCACCAATAGGTATTTTTAGCCCTATCTTCTCTGTGATTTTTGAATTATATATCTAGACACCTGATAATATGGTAGACATTAGTTCTGCAAACTAAACAATTTCAAGATGTTGCAGACATCCCTATTCCCAGGACCAGTTCTAACTGACCAGACCCCAAAATGAAAATGCATGATTCCTTGTTAAAAATATTAAGATTTTCAAGGTAACAGTAGTAGAGCAAACTCAATCACTAGGTCCTGAGCACATGCACTGGTCAGACAGAGTTTCTGGACTTCCTTTGTGCCAGGTAGAACCTTTGACTTGCATCCAAGCATCTGAAGAAATAGCTAAGACCTCCTTATTAGAAGTCCACCTCGTGGTATCTACTATTCAATATACAAATATAAAATGTTTACACTCTCCCAGTGCTCAACAATGATGCAAAGGCTACTGTCATATAAAACAGTACTGAGCCCCCTTAAGACATACATCTCCTCCACTGCCCTTCCCAGACCAATAACATGGGTTGAGTCAGCATACTCTAGCAACTTCTTGGCCAGCAACTGAGATGCAGGACCCAGAGGCTGTATACCAGCAGGATCTAGCAGAGCAGGTGCACCACTCTGTCCTCAAGGTCTTTGATCAAAGAGGATGGACTACACAGTTACATGTCATTAGGGTGTTTCCATATGGGAATAGCTCTACACACAGGATTTAACACTCTGGCAGGTGTTTTTACCCCCATCTTCTCTCTACACAGTGCTAGGATGCTGCTAGGTCAGCCCTTGGGAGAGAGCAGTTACCCACCCCAGTGAAAAGAAATTCTAGAGTTGCCATGGAAACTGATGGAGTAATAGGGGAAGGGGCAAGTGAAAAGCTTGGAGCAGTGGACTAACTAGAATTGTGTGTGTGTGTGTGTGTGTGTGTGTGTGTGTGTGTTGGGAGGTGGAGAGCATCTGTCACTGAAATGTACAGGAATATACCTGTGGGAAAGGTACCACTGATGTATTTGGTGGCATTTCCAACTAAAGGCTAGGTCTGATGGTAGAAGATGTTGTCAAAGAACTGGGCCTCTTCCAGCTGCATGGATGAGAGAATCCTGATAACAGAAGCCCCATGGTGACATCTGATCGCCCAAACCAAGGAGGGTGAGATTACTGTAGTAAGTGCCAGTCTTGGATCCATATCAGAGAAGCTGGGCCCATAGGCAGCAATGGACATGGTTAGTGGAACATGGTGACTCCAGGAATGAAGAAAGGTGGGCAGTCACAAGGGTGATGCTCAATCTGTACAAGCAAAAGAAATGAAAACTAGAAGACCAGGGAGCTTAGCCACCCCAACAAACATCATAATGATCCCTAGTCCAGTTTTCAGACCTGAGCCATCACAGCACTAATTCACTGACTGAAGGAAGAGCCAGGTCCCCATGAGGAAGACAGAGGTTGAGTGTGTGGGCCTGGGGATCAAAGACTAGAAGTCAGAATGATCCCACTTACCATCATTCTCAGGAGTTCATTGGGGAGTTTGTGCTTCTCCTCCCCATCCTCCACTGCAAGGTGCTATAGGTCTAGAGGTCATGGTTCCCAAAGGTGAACGCTTTCCACCAGGGTACACAGACAGAGCTCTGTTGAGCCTGATTCTATGGTTGTTTCTTCCATCCCTTCAGATTCCTCATGCTGATGGCCCAGCAGGCAAGGGAAGGTACACCATCCAGCAAGGATTGGGCTGCTCTTACATAACAAACCCTGGGAAACAGGTTTGGCCCAAAGTGACTCACGGGCAGATCCTTGAGTGCTCTCCTTTCCACTCTTGTCATTAGTGAGTAAGTTTAGCAGCCACAGCCTAAGAAGAGCAGGTGTCCAGCAGAGGAGATGTCAAGGGGAGGGGAATCCAGAATGGATAGAGCAAGGGGCAGTAATGAGGACCATCTGCAGCCTTGAGGCCAGCTGGAGCAGAAGACACTGTGGTTCATCCCACTGACCATCCTCTTGTAAGTTCCTCCAGGATATACAACCACTCGGGATCTTGGAGCCACTGTTTCCAATAGGATCAACTCACTATAAAACAAGTGGACTCAAGTGGCACAAAGGTTAGAGCATAGTGGGCACGATGGTGCCCTGCCCAAGATTCTAGACAGAGCCAAAGACTCTGTTCCCTTAGCTGTGGTCAGTGCTATTGCTTGCTGGTGACTCAGCAAATTCCCTCTCCAGGAATTGCACTCTGTGAAGGGACACTGTCTCGCAACAAGTTCTGATCCCTCCCCGGAACAGCATAAGACGGCAGGTTCATGGGGAAGTACGAAAGCTTGGTCCTCTGCCTCAACTGGAACAACTTTGAAGAACCATGCCAGCATAAGGTATCCCCTAGGATCAATCAAGGCCTCTTCTGAGTTTGTTTTGTGTTTGCCTTCCCTTCCTACTTAATCCTGCTCCTCTCACACCACACTTGTTGTTCCTAACAGCACTTCCCAATTCACTGCCTGAATCCAGAGCTCAGCCTCAGAAACTCTCCCTAGGAGCCTGACCTTTGACACCATCCGTCATTTCTGCCAGATCAAGAACTGCATTCATGTCAGCATAGGTGATCAGAAAATTGTGTTTCCTGCTCTGGACGGAGATAGGCTACTAACCAGATGAACCGTAGGTTTCTTCTAGCGTGTCTGAGCCGGACCTGAGGGAACATGCAGGAACGGATCTCAAAGGTGTTGGATGAGGGAGGTCAGAATGTCAGTCTGGATGGGGAGAGTTTACCAGCATGGAAACTGTTCTTGTTACTTGGGCTTTACAGTTGTGACGAGGCCAGCAAGAAGAACCTTAGTATACTCCCATCTGGCTTCTTAAGGCTTGGGCCTACTGGTGGGTTGGAGTAAATAGCATAGAGAAGCTGCAACTGTCCTACCAGGCAAGCGCCAGGAGGCTCAGAGGGATGGGGCTGGGAGGTAGGTTTATTACATGAAACCAAACACAGGCCATCTGACTGGGGGCTCTCCTTACCCAGACAATGAGGACTTTGAGGAGCTCAATGGTGGCTCTCATCCACAGAACCAGCTTGCCCATAGGAGGTGCTGACATAGAATGGGAATCCCAAGCACCAATGGGAATGATAGAATTCTCCAAAACAGAGCTTAACCATCACTGACAAGGTGGACACAATTCTGCAGTAGACAACAAGGCACAGTGGCAAGCAGAGAGCCTTGACCTGGAAGGGTCAGGAAAGGTGCTAATAGACTATGGCATTCCTAGGGGTGAGATATATGGGCAGCCTACTGGAGTATTATCTGATTTGTAGAACCAAAACAGAAAAAGTAACAGAGAGAGAGAGACAGACAGACAGAGAGGGAGAGAACTGTGAGGAGAGGGCCAGTGTCTGCATCGTGCACATCTCAGAGTCTGTCCCGGTGCCCACCCTGCTTTCCTTATCTGGTCCCCAATGGACTTGCCCACAACTCCATTATTTTCTTGGCTCCTGTTCACCTCACCCTACCTTGGCAGACACGATGGCATTTGGTTACCCTGGCATTAGTGAGTGCCTACTCTGTCATGAGCTCCTGGCCTGTGTTATGTCACCTAATAAAATCTTCACCAAAACCTTCTGAGGAGGACATCATTATATCCGTTCGCCAATGAGAGGTGCCCAAGGTCAGGCATCCTCCAGTGGCCGACCTGACATCTAGGCTCTTCTTGCGTATGACTCTGAATGATTTTTAGTCCGTGCTGCTTTCTTTTGGATTTAAATTCATTTTTTTCAGACTAGGATTTGCCTATTTGTTTTAAATTTGTGGTTTTATTTTCAATGACTTAATACTGCAGCTTTCCTTTAATCCTTAGGCAACCATAATGGTGGGTATGTCTCATTCTCTGCCCTTCCTGTAAGTGCATGGTTACATTACATTTCCTTCTTGTAGAGCAAACTGTAGCCTTTTCCACCTATATTTAAACTGTTCCAAAGACATGCAGTTACATATATTTACTTCAAAGCTGTAGTTAATATTTCCCTAGTGTTGTTTTACTTGCTGTTCACTGCTGGGATGATTAATGGTGTCTCTGTGAGTGAAACCTTGCAGCTGAAACCCTGGTGGATTGAAGACTTCCAAAAGAGAAGCCTCATCCAAGGCCTTCCCATGATTTGTCTGTCTTACTCTTCTCAATTGCCCCACGCCAGAGGGCAGCGTCCACTGTTAGAAATGGCCTCTTTGAAAAAAAAAAAAAAGGGCATTTCCACAAGCAATAAGAAGCAACTACGTCCGCTTTGCCTCTGCAACTCATTCTCTTTTTTTCCGAAATCGCTGCTTCCCTTGGCAGCCTGTCTGTGTTCCATGTTTATGTGTTCAGCTTATCCTGTCTGCATTGCCTAATAGAGACAGCACGCAGATGAGCGCCCCCAGTAACACCCTTGACAGCTACCTGGCTCACGTTGGTGAGAAGTGGACCCACGTCTGGGTCACAACTTCGGGGCATCACATACTGAGCTTTAGGGAGCTGAATGCTATGACTCTTTCTGGGTTAACCTTTCAAAGCTTTCTTTTTATGAAGTGAATATATAAATAAAAAGGGCAAAAACACACCAGCAAGCTGGACAGGGGGAGAGGACTACGGTGTGTTCAGTTCTGTGACCGCAATGGAGCTGTCCCGTCCGTGGCTAATGGAAGGGTTATGGGATACCATAATCCCTTCCCTGAGCTCCTTTACTGCAGTCATGATGACTAAATTTCTTGTGTCTTATCACACTGTCACAGGCTGGGAGCAGGAGAAGGGGCTCTGAAGAAAACACAGCATGAAAACGAGAGAAACGGCGATCAGATTACCAGCCCTGGATCTGTGAGCTCGTCCCAATCTGACCAGAGCAGGCTCCATTCCAGACCCATGGGGGACTGAAGCCCCCAACCTCGCCCCCATCAGCCCATGCACATCACTCTCTTTAAAGAACCCTCGACCTGTTTTCAATCGTCATGGTGTTGTTTTCCTTTTCCCCTTGTCTCTCCATTATAAATCTTCTAGCAAGAGAGGGCAATGCTTCTGGACCTTCAGGTGTGGAAAATCAAATGCGTTGGTGGATTTCAGGTTAGAAATACTCCCTGGAAGACTGAGTATCCAAAGAGCTGGAGAGGTGGAAATCAAACCTCTTTGCCCCTTCAAGAAGTATGTGTGTCTCACACAGTCTTCTCCACAACAGACACAGGTGGGGTTCCCCAAGACACACAACATGCCCTCATTGCTTTCAAGAGCCTGAGCCATCACCGTGTCATCAGTGTCTCTGTTTTGTAGAGGGTTGGCCTATGTTGCATTTTGAAGGAAAAAGACTTATTTTGCTTATCGAGCTGGTAAGTAATTGCCTGATGTCTGATTCTCATTGTGCTTATACCAGCCATGGTAGCATTTGTTTTCAATACTATAAATACACCTGCATGCCTGCATTACTTCATGATCTAGGGATCTGTCAGGCATGGTGTGCAGGTAGCCAATTAGGTGTAATCTCTACCTAAAGTGTCACAAGGAGCCACTTTCAGCATCATGGAGAACCAAGATAACATACCTGCTACCTGCTATGTTCCTCACCCTTGTGCTGTCATTTTGAGTCAATCTTTCATAAGTTTGGGGAAGATGTTAGATGCATCCAGGTGAGGAACACCTGTTCTTGGTCATTAGGCTTTTATAATGGACCACAGATCAAGCCATCTATAACAGGTTACTTAAAAAAAATGTTATGGAAAGATAAGCATGTATAAGAGCTAGGAAAAGAAGGTTCTGAGGAAGAAATCATGCACTGGACAAGCAAGCCAGCTGAGCTGTAGAAAGAGATATGAATTGAAATGTTGTGGCAGAGAACCTTGAAGAAGCAGCAAGGATGCTGATAAGTCCTTTTAAAAATGGCTACCCAGGAGTCTGTCCAAGAAGAAGATGAATGTTGCCAGTGGCACACACCCTGGAGGCAGAGTTAGGAGGAGAGGGCTTCCCCAGGAAGCTAGGAGAAGTCTCAGCTGTGTGGGAAACAAAATGAAGGGCGTCACTGGGAAGAACAAGAGGGCTTTCATTCTGTAAGGCATGTGGCAGGGACAGACCTGTGAGGGCAAGAGCACAAGCATGAACTGGAGCCACTGTTTGCTTCTCAAGCATCAGTTTTACCCTGTTGTGTTTTCAAGGTGAGGGGAGAAAACCACTGAGGACTGAACAACTTTCTGAAATCCACAAGAAACCTACGAGAACGAAACGATGGGGTGGGCATTTCACAGGTGACAATGAGGATGGGAAAAGGTATCAAAAGACTTATTTTGGCATTTTAGGGCCCAGATCTTACAGATTCTGATGAGTTATTTACATTCTAGTAGTCTTAAAAGAGCTAGAACCTACGGTACTGAGGAAAGCTATTGTCCTTCAAGGAAAATTCATTAGAATGTCATTAATATGATGCAATATAATATATATTAAACTTTATGCTCAATTTTGAGGGACTGATATTGTTTACTCTATTAACAAACATGGTCCTTGAAATAATACATAGATTAGCCCTGTGTCAAGAACAGTTTATATGTTCAAGTACAAATCATTAGGACTTAGGAAAATACCAAACATAGTATACTTGGTGGTTGCCAAACGGACCTAGAGAAACTTTGGAACATGCCATGTTTGGTAACACTTTTTAAAAATATTGTCTTGACATAGAACTAAAAAAGAAAAAGAAATGTCAGATTTGCAAACTTAGGAAAAAGTCATTAGAGCTAGGGGAAGGGGAAAAAAAGAACATATATGCGTGTAGACAATGTTGGTAAATGCATGCCAAGTTCTTTTGTAAAATATGAAGTTAAATAAGGTAACTATATTTTAGATTAATAATACAATACAAAATGTTGAGCTTTTAAAACTTTTCTTATGAAGTTAAATACTATCTATTGCAGATAATACATTTTATATATGCTGATGGCAGGCAGGCAAATTTGCAAGGCACTAACTATACCATCAAGACCCCAGCTTAAAGCTCAGCTCCCGTGTTCCCAGCTGAGGTACTGGCATGAGGGGTTTGCAGAAACTCCCCAGGGCTGCATTTCATCATCTGTAGAAGGGGAGTTACATTGCTTTTCAAAGAACTGGTTGAAAAAAACAAAAAATAAAAAACTTGGTAAAGAGTAAAATATCCATGAATATTGGCTACCATTACTAATGATGGATGTGTGTGTGTGTGTGTGTGTGTGTGTGTGTGTGTGTGTGGTGATATTAAAGAAAACCTTATTATAGACACATAGATAGTTGAATAATTGCCCTTTCTCTGTAGCTGTGTTTCCTTGGAGCCACAGATTCAAAGTGTTGTGTGAGTATTTGCATGCTACTGGTTTGTCAAGACAAAAATGATTCTTCCAACAGGCTTACATTTATATAGACCTTGGTTTATTGATGTTTTGGACCAGATCCTCCTTTTTGTGGGGGATGTTTTTTCATTGTGAGGTGCTTAGCAGCATCTTTGGCCTCTATCCTTAGGTGTCAACAGCATACTGCACCCCAGTTGTGACAATCAAAACTGCCTCCAGACACTGCCACAGGTCCCCAGCAGGGCAAGATGGCCCACAGTTGGGAACCACTGATACAGATCCTCAGACAAGCTGCAGGAGGCTGAGAACAAAGTATTTCCATGCCTCAGTGTCCAGTTTTTAACCATGATGCATTCAAGCAGATTGGTTCAGAGAACAGCTCTGGGTAGCAATGTGTCCTGACGAGAAAGGGTTCTCTGGTGCAGTTGCAGCATGCTGCACAGTTTAGACCTTACCTGTCTTCACATGCCACAGGTAGATGGGGACATGCACAGTGGCATCCAGTAGGCTGGCTTCAGGTGACAACCTTCTGTTTTAAGGTAGAACAAAAACATAACTGGACTATTTTCAAGGGCCCAAAACATTGCTTCTACCTTTTTTATTTCTTTTTAGACAACTCTGAATCTGTGAAATAGTGTTTCTAAAAGGAGACTATGGTGGTGTGCTCTCCTTAAAAAGGGTAAGATACTATGGATGTGAACCCTCTAAATGTCCAGGAGAAAGCAGAAGAGGAGGGACATCCTGGTGGAGGTGTAGTGACACCGTCTGGATGTGAGTCCCTTTGCTGGTCACTGGAGGTTCTGGGCTGCAAGAGGCACAGCTCAAGAAAATCAAGTGGGATCATTTAGTTGTCCAGATGCTTAAGAACCAAACACACGCTTTGAAAGAGTGAATAAAACTTAGATCGATTTGGTACCCACCTTCTACAAGCAAACTTTCTTCAAACTCCTTCGTTCCCTTAGAAAAACCCACCTTCACTGCACAGACTGTTAGTACATGACCCAGCCAATCTGTAAGATGGATAGAAGCTTGAAGTTGAGAAGTTTCCTGAACTGGCCCAGAAATTTTAAAAATATCTTTAAAGGTTAGATTTCATGCATAATGCAATTTATTCTATAAATTGATTTAAGATAAAAATATTCTTTAAAAATGAAAGACAATAGTACCTGAATTGCAAAGAAAAGGATTATTGAACTTGATTTTAACCATTTTTCTAATGAGCCATTCTTGTGTGTATGCTAATATTTTAACTCTGATCATAGCAAAGATGAAAATGTAAACCTGTTACATATTATTTGTTTGACAACAGAAATATATGGGGAAACTGCAATTTAGAAGATTTAAAACATTGGTGGGTTTAGTTTGTGACGAAGCCTCCAAGAAATTCAATGAAACAATTCAGGAGGAAAAGTTTATTCTTCTCAATTATCTCAGAATATGGAAAAACAGAAGCAAATGTTTTGGATAAAAATATATTCTTTCACACAATGTTGCACATTCAGAGGAATATGTTTTTCATTTAAACAATTTGATACCCTTATTTCTAAGTAATATCTGTGAAAAAACAATTTTTTTAAAGAATGAAACTTGCTGGAAGCTCTATGCATTTGTTAATGAAGACAGTGAAAATATTTTATGCTGCTTTTATGTTAATAGGGTTCTGCTGCAATGCATAATCTTGTTTATAATTTTACTTTAAAACTAATTTTTAATTGATTTAAAAATGACTTATTTTGTAAAAAATCTTGAGAGAAGACTTTAGTTTTATGGTTCTGCTTATGATAATGCATTTTTATAATTTGTTTTCTTTAATAATGAAAAGAGGTAACATTTAAAGAGTGCTTGGGGTATCTTGTGGATTAAATTCTTTGCACATATCATCTCATTTAACATGTGCAATGATTCTCTGAGGTAGGTAATATCAGTAAAATATCATATGAATGTATGTTTCTACATATTTGCTGAAATTCTCATCATAATGTATAAATGAATTCACACCTTGTATTTTAAACTTAAAGTTTGATGCTGACTCTTAAATATATTTTATTTATTTTATATTATTTTACTTACAAATTTATCTATTTTATATTACTCTATTATTTGAATGGACTTTCTTTAGCTAATCTCTACTACTGGACCTTTACTGGACATTATTACCAGTTTTCCTCAATACATAATTCAATAAGAGTTTCTAACATAGATTGTCTCTGATTATTTCAACTTAGAATTCTATCTTATACAAAAAACAGCCTAGTAATATTTATATCAGCTCTATTCATAATTACCAAAAACTGATGGCAATTAAGATGTCTTTAAATAAAATGGATCAACAAATTTGTGGTATTTCCATTTAATAAAATATTCAGTTATAAAAAGAAATGAGCTAACAATCCTCACAAAGTATGGATAAGTCTTAAGTGTATATTGTTAAGTGAAAGATACCAAACCTAAAAGCCTACAAACTGTATGATTACATTTGTAGAACATTATAGAAGAGGCAACATTATAGAGTTGGTATAGAGATTAACAGTGGTCAGAAGTTCCAGAGGTTGAATAAGTAAAGCAAAGGGGATATTTTAGGGCTGTGAAGCCATTCTATAAGAAACTGTAAGGGTGGATACATTATACTACTCATTTGTCAAAACCCATAGAACTCTACGTCACAGCAAGTAAACATTAATGTATGCAAAATTTAAAAGTCTGGTTAGGAGGTTGAGAAATCCTTTGTCTGAATGCACAATGTTACCAGAATCTAACTGTATTATCAATGTACGAACCTCCCTGAGGGGGGATAGTGGAAAGGTGTTGACCTGTGTCTCTTTAGAAATGAGTGGGGTTTGTAAAGCAAAACATAAAAAGGAACTCTGTGTCAGCACTATACTGTGGTTGATAAAGTTTTTTCCACAGTGATGTATGTTAACAATTCTGAAAAATTATACATGTACACTGGTATGGAACAATTACATAAATGGGTGGTAGATGGTGGGAACCAGGTTTCTCAGTGTTGGAGTGGGAACAAGCAAGAGAAGGAGGTTAAAATTCTCTATATGGTAATGGATTAAGATTGGAGATGTCAGTAGGAACCCATATATAACAGTAGACAGATAGGGTCACATACAGAAGTACATATAAGTAAGTCTATATACATGGGTTGGTATACATTTATACATTTCCTAGCAGAGAAGGACTGGAAGCAATGACACTGCACTAGCAACAAGAACGACTGACACCTGAAATTTGTTTTCTAAGACCATACACCAGCCCAAAGAATCATGGACATTTGTTAAATAGTTGGTTCTGGGACTAGAGCAGGAAATAGACAAGATGAGTTTAGATTATCTTACATCTTGTTATGCCAGAAAAATTAGGAAGTGTTCCAAGGGAAAAAAAAAAAGGAATCTACACTGATAGAGGCATGTCAAAGGGATACAGAACCCACTGCAAGTACCAATAATTGAAGCTGGAGCAGCTTGAGTAATCAAATAAAGTGGTAGAGGATCATAATCCAAAGTATAAAATAAACATCCATGAGTTCAAACGGACATAAATGAAAAAATACACAAATTAATAAATAAATGAGAAATAATATAAAAATCTTCAGTGCAGAAAAATTCCAAATAACGTATGTAAATATTTTATCTTAAAAAAGTGGGGCACAGGGGCGCCTGGGTGGCACAGCGGTTAAGCGCCTGCCTTCGGCTCAGGGCGTGATCCCGGCGTTGTGGGATCGAGCCCCACATCAGGCTCCTCCACTATGAGCCTGCTTCTTCCTCTCCCACTCCCCCTGCTTGTGTTCCCTCTCTCGCTGGCTATCTCTGTCAAATAAATAAATAAAATCTTAAAAAAAAAAAAAAAAAAAAAGTGGGGCACAACTTTGTATACATTAAGTAGGAGATGCACATGGTGACGTTCCAAAAAATATGATAAAAATTGGGAGGGGGAGAGAAGTAACTTCACAATGGAGAAATCTGAGAGATACTAGTTCAGCAAGGTGAGCAAGGTCGACATTAACAATTTAAGTCATGTTGATACTATTCACCCTTGATATGATGCCAGTTCACCTCTGTTGCATTCCTCCCTAAAACCTATAACCCGTCTAACCCTGAGAAAAGACAAATACCAACTGAATATTATTCTACAATATACCTGGCCAGTGCTTTTCAAAACTCCCGAGGTCATCAAAAACAAGTAAAGTCTGAGAAAGCAGACATAGCAACTAAATGTAACGTGGTATCTTGAATGGGATGCTGGAACAGAAAACAAAAAAGCCATCTGATAAAAACTGAAGAAATTTGAATAAAATACGGTCTTTAGTTAATAATAACACATTAATATTGGTTTGTTAATTGCGGTAAATTAATGTAAGAGGTTACTAATAGGGGGACCTGGGTGTGAGCTATATAAGGATTCTCTGTTATTTTTCAGTAAAAGTAAAGCTGTTATAAAACTTCACGTTTATTTAAATAACTCACTGGATGGACTTAACACAACACTGGTGTTTACATCAGAAAGTGTCATAAATTTAAATACAGACCAATGGAAATTTTCTCACATGAAGAGCAGAAGGAAGAAATATCAAAAAGAAATAAACAGATCCTCAGTGACTTGTGGAAAAAAAATATTTTTCTAAAATATGTGTAATTTTAGACCCAGAGAGAGAAGAAAGATATTGGAACAAAAACAAATAAAAACTTAATGATTAAATACTCCCCAAATTTGGTGGAAAATATCAAGCCTGGCAACCAAGAAATATATGAACCCCAAGAAGAAGGATAAATGCAAATAAAACTAAATTGAGGTACAAAATACTCAAACTACTGTGTACTAAAGATAAAGTGACCAGCTGAAACAGCCAGAGAAAAGACAAGACACATGATCTTCAGGGGCATAATAAAACAAATGATGGCTGACTTGTCACCAAAAGCAACTGACACCAGAATTATACAATAAATTTTAAAAGTGATGAAAAAAAATCCCGTCAAAACCTCATCATAAATAGAGGTAAAAGTTTTTCGTGCAAAAAAAAAAAAAAGTTTTTCATGCAAGCAATAGCTGAGAGATTATGTCAACAGCAGATCTGCTGTACGAAAATTGCTGAAAGAAATTCTTCATGCTATAACACCCAGTGCACCATGCAACTAATGAATCATCGAACTTTACATCAAAAACCAGGGACGTACTGTATGGTGACTAACATAATATAAAAAAATATATTATTATAAAAAAATAAATAAAATAAAATTGAATTCTTAAAAAAAAAGAAACTCTTCATGCTAAAGGAGAATGAAAACAGATAGAATAGAGCACAATAAATGGTCATTTTGTGGACAAACATAAAAAAACTATCTTTAAAAATATTTAAAGACAAAATTTAATTCAAAAATAACATTTTTAGTGAATACATATAAAATGACATTAGCACAGAGAGGAATAAAAATTTATTACACTTGCAAATTTGTTATATTGTACTTGAATTGGTACATATCATCTTTATGTAGAATGTGGTAAGTTCTGAAAGTATATAGTAATTTTAAAAGTAATCAGGTTTTTAAAGTAAGGTGGATATCTATAGCAGCATTTCCAATAGAGCAATTAAAATAGAATACTTATAAATATCACATACAATAATCTAAGAGAATCCAGAAATGAAGGAGGAAAAAAGAAAACATATGAGACAACTAGAAAGTCAACAGCAAGATAATCAACATAAAATGAATCATATCAATAATTAATTATAAAAAGAATAAATATTGCAACTAATGGTGGAGATTATCAAACATGGCTAAAAAAATAGCAGAATCCAATAGTTTGCTGCCTAAAAGAGATGTACTTTAAATGCGATGGCTGAAATATCTTTAAAATATTAAGATTAAATATTTAAAAAAATATATACTTTGCAAGTTGTGAGCATAATGATGCCATGGCAGATATGTTTAATACCAGGAAAACTGTACGTGAGGACAAGGAGTATTACCAGAAGTAAAGATGGGAATTCCACAATAAAAAATGAATGAAATTATTATACAGTCATAACAATTATAAATATGGTGTGTACCCAATAGCAACATATCAGTGTACATGAAGCAAACAGTAACAGAACTAAAAGGGACTACAGTTAATTCACAGTCATAGTTGGATATTTATTCAGCATTCCATAGAACCACTAGACGAACTATCAGTAAGCATATAGATACTGAACAACACTGTCAATACTTATCCTTCAGTAACAGACTTAAGGCATTATACCCAACAATAGCAGAATATACATTTTTCTCAAATATACATGAAATGTCATTAAGACAACTATATATTGGACCACACACACAAAAATATATATATATATATATAAAATATCTAGAATATTCTCAATAACACAGTAGACAAAGAAGAAATCACAGAAGAAATCAAGAAATATTTCAAACTAAATCATAATGAAAATACAACATATCAAAATTTCATATATATATGAATACATAAACAAGCAAAAAAACCCACAATTTTAAAATCTAAAATTTCAGCCCCAAATGGCTTTCTTAGTGAATTATTTCAATTGCTTAAGAAAGATATAACACAAAAATTACTTTTTTTGGGGGGGGGGGACTAAAAAGGTTGTTACCAATACAGATTAAATAGAAAAAACATAAGACTCTGTAAGTAGAAGATATGATAATGAAAATTATAAAAAATCTTAAGGAATGGACATTAAAGTTACTTGAAAATGAATAAAATTAAGTAATACACTAGAATACAAGGTCACCACACAAGATTACTTGTTTGTCTATGTACCAGCAGTGAGCATTTAGAAATAAAATTAACAAAGCAATATCATTTATAGAAGCATCAAAATACACTACACTTAAACATAAATTTAATTACATGTGTTTAATGTCTATACACTGAAATTTTAAAGTATTGTTCAGAGAAATTAAAGATCTAAATAAATGGATAGATATACCATGTCCATGGATCAGAAAACTCAATATTTTTAAGATACCAATGTTCCCCCAAATTGACCAATCATTTCTGTGTAGTTTCAATGAAAATCTCAGCAGACTTTTGTGGAAATTTGAGTAACTGATTTGAAAAATTTATATGAAAATTAAAATGACTAGCATTACAAAACAAAACAACAAAAAATGGTGACATGAATATCAACAACATTGTCAGATAAATTAGTTGAAGGTGGTTGTTTTTGGTACTGTGTCTTCAAATTTAATGAATTAATGTGTTGTATATATGAAAAGAAAGCATCTAAAAATAATAAAACATTTAAAAATGAAAATTACAATTAAAATATTGAGATTATTTAATTTCATGATTAAGATGAAGCCATTGCAATTAAGTCTTATTGGTGAGAGAAGAGTTGCTTAGTTTAATGGAACAGATAAAACAGACTGGAAACCAACATGCATACATACAGTCAACTGGTTTTGGCAAACGTGCCAAGTTATTTCAATGAGGAAAGAATAATCTTTCAACGGTGTTGGAGAAGTTGTATATTCTAGTCACATACACATGCACACTGAACGTTAATTCTTATTTAATATATCCACAAGGTCTTACCTCGAAATATAGACCCCAAAGTATAATCTAAATCTATAAATTTTCTGGTAGAAAACACAAGAAAGCTGGATAACTATACAATAAAAATAACTCTGTCCCCTATGTTATAGCATACACAAAAATTAATTCAACATGAGTCACCTACCTAAACATAAAGTCCCAAGCTATAAGGATTTTTTAGAATAAAATATAGAAAGATATTTTCATGATCTTGGGGTAGGCAAATATTACATAGAGGGGAAACAAAAGAAGTAACTATAAAAGAAAAATAAATTGATCAATCAAGCTTTACCAGATTTAAAAACTTGTTCTCATCAAAAGATATTTTTGAGGGAATGAAGCAAGCAGCCCTAAGAAGGAGAAAATATTCACAATACATATACCCATATTATATAAAGATGTTTTATAATCCAATTATTAAAAAAAAACAATAAAAAACAGGTATATGACTTGAACATTCCCTTAACAAAAGAAGATAGGTAAAATAGCCAGTAAGTTCATGAAAATATGCTCATCGTCATACTTTGCTAATGGCAATATACTATATATTACGATCTCTTTGGCATAATGTTTGACAATTGCCAATAATATAAGCTTTCATGTATTCTATAATCCAGCAATTCCACTCCTATATATTTACCCAAGAGAAATGGAAACATATATCCACCAAAGAACTTGCTCCACTGTGTTTATTTTGGCTTTATATGTAGTAATCAAATATTGGAAGCAACTCAAATAACTATCAAGAAGAGAATGGATAAACAGATTTGCTATATTTATGCAACGTTTATACTACTTTGTAATAAAAAAAATAAACTTCTAGTATATATTTCACCATGGATAAGTCTCACAAACCCTATGTTGACTGAAAGAGGCCAGTTATAGAAGAGTGTGTTCTTTTATGATTCCGTTCACACAAAGTTTAAGAGCCTGCAAAGCAAACCCATGTGGACAGAAATCAGAAAGGTGGTGGCCTATGGGGTGTGTGGCGAGCATACGAGAAATTTCTGAGGACATGGGAATATTCTAACTTTTGATGAGGGTGTGAGCTACACAGACCCATGCTCTTATAAAACCCATTTAAATGTACACTTAACAATATTCACTGTACCCTGTGAAAATGTCATCTCAGCAGATACTTGAATTTACTTTCATTCTTCTGCAATCTGTGGCCATCTATGCATCATGTCACATAACCTGTTTCTGAAAAGGTAAAAAGTGATACACGTAAGTGTAGCTTTCTTATTTTTAAACTGTTTCTTCTTCACATGCTTTAATATTATTAGATTGTAAATTAGGGTAAGAATGTGATCACCATATTACATGTGCATTTTATCAGTACAAAGTATTATCTCTGTACCATTTTTCTGTTGTAATGTGAAATCTTCTTCATCCGGCATTGATATTGCTGCTCTGCTGATGTACTGAGTAAGTCTTTTAGTTGTGACCCTTCTATATTCTTTAGGTTTAGCTTGTCTCTTGTAAAGAAGTTTTAGTTGAGCTTACTTTGTTTTTTTAATGTGATTGTTTAATTATTTTGTATTTATTTTGATAAATATGTACATTTGATCATTTGGATTATTACCTTCTCCTGTGCTTTGCTTTTCTTAGACTCTGTTTGCTGTGCTGGCCTCTAGTGATTTCAAAGGTAAAATCTTAGCTATTAAAGTCAAGGATGCCTACAGGTTGTTTTTTCCCCATCAACATCAAGAGTAAAGTAGTATCTACTGTTGTAAGAACACATAAGATGAGAAATTCAGGGCATCTCATTGACCCCACCTTCTCCCTACTCCACTTTTTAATTTTCATTGATATAATATTACAGAGTTATTTTAATCAATATATTACATTTATAGTCTCATTATATTTTCTCAAGCCTATATTTGGTGTCTTTGGATTATAGTTTGACTAGGATACCCTCCGCTGTTGGAGAGCTTGGAATCTAGGCCTGTGTCTCCCAACCTCTGGATTTTAAAAGGGATTAAATTAATTGTATAGATGCTGTCAATCGTGCAGATTAAACACCTAGGGCATTAAATCCTCATTTCTTTAATTTTATTAAATAACTTCTGAAGAGTGGTCAAGCAACTCCAAACTGCATGTAGATTTTAGTTTAGGAGAAAAAGTGTACTACGTGGGTCACCTATTTCCAAAAATACGAATGAGATCCGGAAGTTTAGGCCATATACATGCTTCTGCAGCAAAGTAAAGATTGCACGCAATCCCAGACACACAGCAAACCACTGCAGTGAGAGTCTTCACTGCACCGTCAACAACAACTGCTTCTGCACTTCGGGAACAAGCATCCCACACCAACGGCTAGATGTCATGAGACATCGAATGGTACATCCATGTGGGGGAAGAGAGGTGGAGTTTACTAACATTTTAAATAAAATGTATTTTATAAAACTTAATAGTTTAAGAAAAATCCCTCCAATTTACAGTATTTAAAAGCTGAATGTTGAAGATAAACATCTATCTGCTCTTCTCCCAGCGTCTCTGGGGTTAAAAATAGGAAATCAGTGTTTTCATTTGAAGTCTTGCTTTTTGTTTTCATTCCATGTGGATGCACTAGTTGTTGGGTGGTTGATTACCCCAGAAATTGCTTCTTGGGGCGCCTGGGTGGCTCAGTGGTTAAGCGTCTGCCTTCAGCTCAGGTCACGATCTCAGGGTCCTGGAGTCAAGCCCCATGTTGGGCTCCCCGCTCAGCGGGAAGCGTGCTTCTCTCTCTCCCACTCCCCCTGCTTGTGCTCTCTTTCCCACTCTCTCTCTCTCTTGCTCTAATAAATAAATAAAATCCTAAAAAAAATTGTTTCTCATATTTCTAGTATAGTGAAGAAATATGGCCACTGCATGTGGTCTTCCCATTCCATCCTTTCCTCCGATGGAAGAGAAGGAGTCACGGGAGAGGTGGTGCTAGATTTTCTAGAAAAGGAATTACACATAAATTGCATGTTTGCTAACAGAGCTGATATACTAAATGTACTCTTGTCTATGAATAAAATAAATCACTAAGTATATATCATTAATAAAGACATATGAGACCTTTCACATTATGTCAAATTATTACATTAAAAAGCTTGAGAGAGAAAGGGCAAGCCAATAAAACTTGAATATGCTAAGTGATCATTAGAGCTGGGTGTGATAATTGAAATTTGCTTTGCAGTAATTTCATTAAAAATTCATAAGTATTCTGGCTCCTTCCCTTCTCTGCCTGTGTTAGTGAGAAGTCAGTAAAGGATGCTAGGCTGTACACACATTGTCGACCACAGTGCTGAGCACAGGACCTGGGTGACCAAGGTGAGGAAAGATACAGTACACATTAGCTCAATACTTTCTTTGGATCTTGTGTTTCAGTCTGTCTCCTTGGAGAGGGTGTATCCCTACCATTCAGTTTTAAACTCCTGAGGAAGATATTTTTAATTTGCAATCTCATAATGCCTTATCCAGTGTTTTGTACAATGTTGGATACTTGGCAATTATTCTGGACTGATTAATGTTACAAACTATTTCACCTCTTAGGATGATATATTTTATTATTTATTCAGTTATTATTTTTTTGAATTACATGTGGGAGGAAAGTAATTGTCATTAATGTCTTCTCCCTGGTGTCTTCCTGAGAAATTTGAGTACCTGGAATGGAGTATATAGACACCCTGGGTATATCATTTGATATAAGAGGTTGGAAGGGTATTCTTTCAGAAAGGTGTCTTTTATCATCTCATGGTCATTATCAATACATGAATTTGTTTCCCAAAGCTGTGGGTATTGAGTCTGAAAAGTCAGTTATGGTTGGAATTCTTCAAAATCCCTTACTTTGTGTTAGGAGGAGTCTCAATAAATTTAAAATGCATTTTGCTGAATAGATTTTCTTTTAAAAAAATAAGTCCTGTGTGTTTTAAGGACAACTGACCATGTGTTTTAATCCACTTAAGTTTAGATTATTAAAATGCCTTGTTGGTAAGAGCTCTTAGAAATCCAAAAAGCCTTGAGAATTTAACCTACCAGTGATTTGAAGCTTTAGCTCAGAAAAAGATAACTCTATCCACTAAGAGAAAACCAATTAGAATCTCTCGTGGCTGGGCTTTCCATAAATCTTGAATTTCAAAATGTTTTGATACATTCTATGAATATAATATCCATGGCCATTTTTATCTTAAGGCTCTAGATCCTAGATTTCATGATTGTGTGGTATACAAATGCCAATCTATTTAAATCATCCAAAATATGTGTCCTAAAAACAGTGATGTATTCAAGGAACAGGCTTATAATTGTATATCATGGAAGACAAAGTTGCATTCATTCATAAATTTCTCAAATGGGATTTGAAATGTTAAGGTCAAGCATTTGACAGATTGATGCTATTCCAGAAATATCAGTTCATATCCCCTATTACTCTATTTAGCAAAGACCAAACAATAATTTATTTGGCCCAAACTTAGATTTTACTAATTTGCTTTTGACTTGATGATATGTACTGGTGCAAAGGGTTTCTAGAGCAGTTGATATATAAGGGGCATATTAAGTAAAGGTGGAAAATTATATTAAATTTTATCTCTAATTTTACTTCCTAAACAAGCACTGATAGACAGTCAAGTAGTCTTAGAAAGTTTTAATAAGTTGGAGCAATATATGTTTTTTATATATAAGTATATTTATATATATTTATATGCATATATATTTTATTATATATACATATTTATACACATTTATATATTTTTATTATAGATATGTATATATATATCATATATGTACAATCTCCAATATTCAGTAAGCAAAAATTTAACATGAATTCCTTATCTTGTTTATTTGGGTTACTTTATCTTTCAATCTCACAAATTTGGGGGAAATACGCAGAATCCTACCGGGAAAGCATCACTCTAAGAGGTACCTCCTTCAGGGGCATCATGTAATGAACTGGAAGAAAATCAAATTGCTCTCCGACAACCATAGTTAATGTAATTTTACAGGACCAAAAAAAAAAAAAGTCTTCAATGCAAAGTACGGACTTGGCTGATTGTCGTGTAGTCATCTGCTCTTCTTTCAATTCTCCGCATTCATGGAAGACTTGCTCAGGCACTTGGATTACACACGTATTTATCCATTGTCCTCCCCTCAGCTTTCATTGACCTCCTTGTTCTAGGAACCATCGTTTTTGCTCCTTACTACTCACCTAAGCCTACAGAGGGCATTCTGCTGGTAGGCATCATCTGTGCTGAGCACACAACACACTCTGAGTTTTCTTTTTGTCCACACAGTGTGTCTAGCAGACTTGGCACTAGTCCTTCAGCCAAGAACCCTGCTCTGTCTGCACGTTTGTGGTGGGCAGCTCACGCCACTAGCTCTGATCTGCGTTTCAGAGCATCCTTAACTATTTTGTGTCAGTGACTCCTTTCCTCTTGCCCAGCTATATTCCTAAACATTCACAGCACTGTGTTGTTGTTGTCGTTTTTAAGAAAACTGAAACCGCATTGGAGAAGAGATCTGTCCATCCCTGCTCCCTTCCCACCACCAGTCTGTATCTACCCTGACCTTTCCTTCCAGCGCATACACTTCCTTCTATAAGCTTTTATGCTCATGAGGGTCCTCCTATCTAGATGGTTCTTCTTCCCAATCCATGCCCTGCTCTTCACCTGTTTAACCTACATGTATCATTTAAACTTCCCTTCAGGACGAGTCCTTCATACTCTTGTCTTGAGAATATGTGCATCTGCATGTCTCTATCGTAGAACTGATCCCCATGGTACAATTATCAGTATATAAATCTCTCCTCCATGCATAACCCTCTAAAAAAGGCCATGTGCTCCTCAATGATAAAGGTTCTTTCTTACTCATTTTTGTGTTCCCTCACTGCCAAATGGTGATGGTCCTGATGTTTAATTATGTACTATGAGGACCGAAACCTGGTGTTGTTTAGTGAATGAATGAAGTGTAGTGTCTTCTTGAAGTCAACAAAAATTGACAGTCTTTTAGGGGCTCATTTTAGCTGACATAGTGCTTGAGATTTGAAACAGATTACTGAACACTAATCACTGTATTTCCAGAGTTAAGAATGCCACTATTTTAACCAACCTGTACTTATTTATTGACACACAGGTCCCCTTTCCCCAGGTCGCCTTGCTCCATGTCTGATTGCTAGATCTGAAAGTCCCACACAGGTTTCCCTTTCACCTCCTCAAAAGAGGTTTTCCCTCAACTTCCCTTTTTTTTTTCTCTCTCTCTCTAGAGTTTCTTTCTGGACTATCCGATCCAACCTCTTGATCAATTCTCTGCAGCGACCTCAAATTCACATCCTTGCCTTTACTTCCTTCCCTGATTGCCTGTCTGCTAAATACCTCTACTGGATGAACAGAAAATCTCTGCCTCAATCCACATAAAACACAGAAGACTCCACAGGAGGAGCTGTGCACCTGCTGGCCAAGGACGCAGAGCATGGGTTTGCTCAGACTTGGGCATGAGCCCTGGGATCGGAATAAACTCCAAAATGTCTCTAAGTTTGTTGTGTCATATAAAAACGCTAGTACCAACGGCTGCCCCATGAAAGGGTGCTGCAAGTGACCAAGCTAATAACCACACAGGTGCCTGGCGGGACCCCGCCCCTAGGTGGTCAGCAAGGGGCAGCTCTTAGCGACAAGTTTTCCAGTCTCTGTCGTCTGAATCCTCTTTTTTTATTTTATTTTATTTTTTTGATGTAAAGTTCCATGATTCATTGTTTGCGTATAACACCCAGTGCACCATGCAATACGTGCCCTCCTTACTACCCATCACCAGTCTACCCCATTCCCCCTCCCCCCTCCCCTCTGAAGCCCTCAGTTTGTTTCTCAGAGTCCATAGTCTCTCATGCTTCATTCCCCCTTCTGATTACCCCCCCTTTCTTTATCCCTTTCTTCTCCTACTGATCTTCCTAGTTCTTATGTTCCATAGATGAAAGAAACCATATGATTTCTCTTAGACCTGGAGGAGGTAAAGGTCCTAGAAGGAGTTACCTGAATGTGCCCCTTAAAAATATTATACATTTGCATTGCTTTTCAGTCTGAATAAATTGTAGCTGCAATCTTTAAAGTTATATTCATTAAGAACACCGTATCTATGTTTTACCACATCTCCTAGCATTGAACCGTCATTTTCAAATCACTCACCTTTCAGTTTTTAATATTATTCAAATACATATATCTCTTTTTATTTATTTAAATGTTTTAATAAAAATGTATATATGTAAGATATATCACACTGTGATTTGATATACACGTGCATAGCAACCACATAGACTTCAGAAAATCCTAATCCAGTCAATAACTAACATCTTAAACCCCAACAATTCTCCCTACAATAGTAAATACAGTGTGCTCTCTACAACCGAGGCCAAAAATGACTGAGGGTAATTTCAGAAGTCAGACTCTGAGACCGCAGCTCGGTTCTGCTCCTAACATGCTGACCCTTCGTCTGTAGGCATTAGCTGGCTGAGTGTAAAGGCTGCTATGAAAGCACAGGACAGGTCCTGCCTGCAAACCCTTAGAAGGTAGATGCGGGGAGGGTAGTCACAGTGGGGAAAGAGCACAGGTGGACCCGCGGGCACCTTGAACGTCCCCCTGAAGCATTTGAGCTGTAAATGATAACACTTACCTGGAAACGTTGTTGAGGATGAATTTAGACCATACAAATTAAGAGATAGTTAAGTGCCTGGCAAAATCAACTCTCAAGAGCTGTTAACTGTTGTTCTTTTCTTTATCTTGCCTGTCTAATATTCTTACCTCCAACGGCACTAATGAAATTATTGCCACTAACTCAGTCCCAGGACAATGGCATCAGCCATAGTCATATTGGTGTGTGTTTATGTGTGTATATAAGCAACTGCTTTTCTTTTAAAATTTATCCAAAAGCTGCTATTTCACGCAAAGTGTCCCCTTAGGAGATTTAAAAAAAAAATTGTTCCTACTTCAAAAAATAATATGTTTTCATTGTGGGAAAATTTTCAAAACTGATTCTCGCTGTTTTCCACTACTGGAAAACCTAGTTTTTCACTAATTACGCCTGGTTATTACTTTTGGGGGAAAATATCATTTAGTGGCCACTATTTCAACTGTACCATGTTGATATAACTGTTTCCTTATTTTTGTATTTTTATATTTATTAAGCATTTTCTATCAAAAGTAATACTACAATAAAATGGTCAAATAGAATCATTTCTTCATTATTTCCATTGACTATATTTCTAACAGGGGAATTACTGATTCCACTTAGATGCATGTAAATTTTTAATATCTATATATTTTTAGAGATACATTGTTAAATTGATTTTATGAAATGTTGTACCAATTTTTATTCATACCAACAGTCGAAAAGAGGCTCTAGTCCTGAGCTCTTCCAGTATCAAGTAGTATAATAGTCATGCTTTATTAATTTGATGTGTTGAAAGATCTTTTATTTTTGTTTTGATTTATTTTATTGCTGGAGATATAAAACTGTTTTTATGATTATTTCTATTTTTCACTTTCTCCTCAGTAAAATTCTGTAGAATGTATATTCATTTTATTTTCCCCATTTTATATTGGGGGTTTTACTGACTATCATATAGGTACCTAACTGCTTTTGTATATTGAAAACAATTTTCTTTTGCCATATTTGTTACAGAGAAGGTTTCATGATGTTCCCCTTTTAATTTTATTGTTGCCATAAATATAGCCTTTCCAGTCCCTAAGACACATTACTGGTTTCCTTTCTTAGAAAATGTGTCCTAGGGGCACCTGGGTGGCTCAGTCAGTTGGGTGTCTGCCTTCGGCTCAGGTCATGATCCCAGCATCCCAGGATCGAGTCCTAGGATTGAGTCCTGGGGTCAAGTCCTGGGATTGAGTCCCATGACCCACACCAGTCTCCTTGCTCAGTGGGGAGCCTGCTTCTCCCTCTCTCCCTCTGCCTGCTGCTCCCCCTCCTTGTGCCCTCTCCTTCTCTCTCTGTCAAATAGATAAATTAAAAAAATAATTATAAGAAAATGTTTCCTCATCAAAAGATCAGATAATTACTGGACCCTATGATTATTTAACGTGTGGTTTAATTTTTACATATGTCTTTATAACGTAATTAAAATTTGCTTGGGTTTTCATAGGAGGAAAAGGTCTATTTGCTTTTAAGTTTACAAAGCGTTGGACAGTCCAGTGCATTGTTGCTGCCTCGGCTGAGTGTCTACCCTGCCGAGTGCCCCCCTGTTGAGTGTCCCCCTGCCTAGTGTCCCCCTGCTCTGCTCTAGTGGTCGCTGCTTCTCCCTGAGGCTCGGGGCTCTGGTTAGCGATTCTAAGTCAGGTTTTATGTTTGTGGTGCTGCCGACGTCTCAGTAACCAGTGAACACCAACAAGGCTGTTTCCTTGGGGCTCCTATGCATTCACCATGAAATTGTCCCTAAGTGAAAATCCATGAATTACGAGGTGGCCCCAGAAGGTCTCTCCCAGCCGGGTCTTCCGAAGGCTGTTTCCTGGAATCCACGAATGCACTGTCGTCAGAAGTGGCTTCTCAACAGCAGACCTTCTCAGCACGAGCAAACTAGTCAATAAGTTAATGGCATGAATCGATGGGAAAGATTTGGAAGAGATCTTAATTAAAGAAACAGCTGCTGATACAAATTATGTTTCCGATGTATCGACAGAGCGGGCAGCTTGTCGTGAGTCGGGGCTGAGAGCAGTGGGCAGGCAGGCAGTGGCTTCCTCAGGAAGTGACCCCCTAACACGTTTCCTGACATTTGTTCCAAAACAGATAGGGGGCTATTTAATTGATCAGGGTGAGCCCAGACATGTACCGCTATGATGATGGATTCCCCACTAAATTTATAATCATCTTCCCCATGTTTCACCTGTGAAAGTGTGGGTCAATGAATAGAATTCTCTCTCCCTTCTTTTTAAAACAGATATTCCTTTAGACTTTCTAGTCTATCAGAAAAACCAGATAATAAAGTAAGTCTACAGCATGATTCAGAAAAGATCATTTTATTCCTCGTATTATTCTGTGATAACGGTTTTCTTAATGAGCCAAACAAATGTGTCATTGAGAAGAAGCTTCGTAAACCTTTGCTATTCACACAAGAGTCGGCTCAAAGCTGCTCCCACACGTCCAAGGGAGAGTGATTCCCTCGTCTTAGAGAAAAGAAGATCGAAAAATTGCTCGGGTGAAAAAGAAATGTAAAGGAGGTGAGGAGTGGGATGGTGGGTGAGGGAAGGGTGTGGAGCCACAGGAAGGAGAGGAGAGGCTGGGAGGGAAAGGGGGCGGGGAAGGAGGAGCCCTGTCCTCTAGCAAGACACCACTGCCACCTCAAGTCAATGGCCAGAGTCCCCATGCGGTTTCCTCCGGGAGGCCGTTTAAAGAAGCATCCATCTGCGATGTCAGCAGTACTCAGCACAGAGCTAATGGACCCGCAAAGATCAATATGCAAAGTCGCCCGTTGTAATCTCTGAAAACCCGCCGCTCCAGCAGCCTCTTCGGGCCAGGAGGAGCAGCTGATGTGAAAGCACGCTCTTCCAGCCGCCGCCCAGAATGGCACAGATGGTATTTCTCCTCCTCTCGGCTCTTTCACCATGGGAAAGAAGCGGGAGAGTCTCAGAAGTGCAGCCACTGGTGGCCGAGCCCCGTGGTCTGTCTGTCTTCCACGTCAGAGCTTTAACAAAGTCACGAGCATCCTGGCATGGCAACATTGTTATTTGGGGCTGTGCAGGGGTGATAGCTGGGAATGCAGGTCTGAGATGAGACTTCTCCAGCCGCTGCAAAGCACCACTAGCATGTGGGCAAGGGAGCTAGAAACCCTCCAAATACAGCAAGGGTTTCGAGTATATGAATGTTTTAGTGGTTTGTAGCAGAGGCACGGTGACTTAGAAGGTGTCAGTGATGATAATCTCTCTTTTTTTTTAAAGATTTTATTTATTTATTCGACAGGATAGAGACAGCCAGCGAGAGAGGGAACACAAGCAGGGGGAGTGGGAGAGGAAGAAGCAGGCTCACAGCGGAGGAGCCTGATGTGGGGCTCTATCCCATAACGCCGGGATCATGCCCTGAGACGAAGGCAGACACTTAACCGCTGTGCCACCCAGGCGCCCCCAGTGATGATAATCTCTGATTATTAATTAAATCTTTTTTGGGGCACCTCGGTGGCCCAGTTGGTGAAGCGTCTGCCTTCGGCTCAGATCATGATCTCAGGGTCCTGGGATCGAGTCCTACATCGGGCTCCCTGCTCATTGCTGAGCCTGCTTCTCTCTCTGCCTGCCGCTCCCCCTGCTTGTGCTCTCTCTCTCTCTGACAAATAAATAAATGAAATCTTTAAAAAAAATAATTAAAAAAATTAAATCCTTTTGACCATAGTGCCCGAAATTTAGGATTTATTCACGTGGCATTAGGCTGATAATAAATGTGCACAGTTAGGTATGTTACCACGGGTTATTCTGGAATGCCTAACTGTCCCTGACTGTGAGCATGTCATGAGAGGGGGCCTGATTTCAGTGCCCATCTGCAGACTGGGAAGAAGTGTTGAGGACCTGACTCTGTATTCAAGTCATATTTTACCCTCTCTTCTTCCTGGGGGAATTAGAGGAAAACGAATCTAAATTTAGGAGTATAGAAATCAATTTTATATTTTGCTGTTCATTCAAAGATGGACTGAAATTCATTTCTGTATTTGGTAGCAAAGGAGAAGGGCCACTGAGCACGCTCCCCGTGGCTTCTGTTATTGGTTACATCACAGATGAGAGACTGAAAGAAGCCACTTCTCCATCACTCTGTAGATCCCTGTGCCAGCCAGGCCACGTCTCCACGCAGACTGACAGAGGATCCCCCTGACTGGCGTGCTGTGCTGGAAAGAGGAAGTTCTGTCCTGAAGGAAAAGCACATACTTCATCCACATATCGAATACGTGTTGCATATGGAGGAATCTAATATGCCCAGTGGGTTCTTCTTCAGAGCACCAGGGCTTGGATCCAGGCCACGTGTGAAGCTGACGAGCTCCCAGCTCAGCGGGACGTACCGGCTGTGGCCGCCCCGCTACACAGCACCCACGGACCCACGAACGCCCACACTGGATTCAGAAGCCATTGCTGAGACGTTCCCGCATACTGGGCAGTGGCACGCATGCCCCAACACACGGCTGTCTGAAATCCCTCGGCAGGGCTATTGGAGAATGCAGGTTTGGGGCCGGTTTGGGCAACCCAAATCTCCTTATTTCCCCATCGCTTCCCGTGATGGAAAATCACTCTCGCTCCCAAACGACATTTGAATACACGGGTAACAAAGTCCTAATGTGAGTGTATAAATTCCGATCTGTTAGGCTCGGAAGTGAGGCAGGGAGATGAGCTTGATAAATAGGTTATGTCTCCACGATGGCTCCCTACGTGATATTACTCCAATAAATCATGGAGCTTGAAGGTCGCAACATCCGTCTGCTCAACCTCTGCCTGTTTAACTCGGCTCCAAACCATGTGAGGAGCGAATGAAGTGCCTTGACGTGGGGACGTGCTCATGACAGGGCTGGTGATGGATGCAGATGGACCCCCAAGGGGATGCCTCCCGCCCTCCCTCCCTTTACTCACAGACCCCCAGCTCAGAGACTCAGAGGGACAGGGTGGCCAAGATCACATGGTATTTGGGGGTTACCTTGCTTAAAAGGGGCAACCACTCTCTAGTTACGCGTAAACCTCACGCCCAGATTTTACATTTAAAAATTGCATTTCATAGGTAAATGTTGCCAGCTAGACAAGGCAGCTTTCAGTAATATTAGCGCTGCTCCTATTGCTTTCAAAATTCAGTTTGAATAAGTATCTCAAAAGAGGAAGAGTAGCAGAAGAGATAAATGCTCATTGACCCTTAAAAACAAGCCCTCTCTGAGCATTTCAGCCCATGAGGAAGGACCAGGGTCCTATTATACATGAGGAGTCCACCCACCCTGGGAGTTTCAGGAAGATTCACGTGAGCGTTTTGCTTTTTTCCCCCCAAATCTGCAGGAACTGAGGGGGTAAATGTTATTGCAAGCCTGTGAGTCAGTCAGCCAAACTCACCTGATGAGAGATGTTTCTAGAGTGCAAAGGGAAGAAAGCTCTGAAAACCAAGCCCTGTTCTCATTTCCAGTTCTCCCACGGACACGGAATGTGGATTTGGGCAAATCATTTCATTCCTCAGAGCCCAAGAATCCCACCATTTAAAAGGTGGCAAATGGTAATAATCACTATCAGCATGTTTCATAAGGAAAATGTATTTACTCTTCTATTAGTGCAGAATTAATAGCTGTAATTTATATGGCGTATACATCAACACACACACATCATGTTGAACTCTTCGTAAGAAACGTATCATTTAAATGCAAATTGTTATTACTGTTTTGTAAGTAATTCGAGGATGAATAACGGCTGTCATAAGGAAAAAAATATATCTCCCCCATATATTTTGTAACTTGCGATAATTAAGGTGTGTATAGAATTCGCATTTACATTGGATGAATCTTTTTCTTATGATTTCTATTATTAAATACCAACTGTTATTTGGAATGGTTTAATTGGATAATTTATTTCAGACCACTTGAGTCCTAAAAGTGCTGCTGAAGACATGAGCGGTAGGATCCAGGTGGAGCAGAGCAAGAAGTGAGGTCACAGAGACACCGGCAGGGAGCTCTGATTGCAGCCTGCAGGAAATGTATCTCCTATGTGGGGGGTCCGTTTGCTGGGAAGAGTAATAGGCACATTTTCCAAAATTCCACTCTTTGAGGCTATCCTGCCTGGGGTGATTTATCGATGGTTTGGTGTTCAAAGCAGAGGGCATTCAAGTTTGGGAGTCTGAGATCCGTCTCCACTCTCATAGGGCAGGAAAACCCATCAGGATTAGAGGTGATCAATCGATCAATCATAGATCAATAAAAAAAACACACACAAGAGAAACTCACCATCAGTTTCATTTATATAAAGCCATATAACTAGCTTGACTGCCCACCGTGGCAGAAATAAATAAATGGGATCCATGCTAAAACGGCTGTATTGACAAGGGAGCTTAACTCTTATGAAGACCGAGCTGAAAACCTACATGGACATGTGATGGAACTGGTCCTTATTAATCAAACCCTTTTCTTGTAATGACAGCTTGATGGGCCATGTTCCACTCTGACTTCATAGATCAGATTGGAGGCTATCATTATGTTTCCTGCACAGTGATAGCTACTGTGAACTCCTCTACCCCTTCCCCCGAGAAGACCACCTGGGTGGGCAGAGTTCTCAGAGCAGGCATGGAGTAAGCTCATTCTTAGGGAGAATGTGCGCATCTCTGGAGGATCAAAGAGCTGCCCCTCTAATGACACACACACATGCACACACACCTTAGAGATGCAGATGTGCCCTCAGGACATGCCCCACTGTCCCTGGAGCCATTGCCCCTCCTGCCCCCAGATCTTTCAGGGGACACCATGTGCCTCGGGGGCTCGGGAGGCAAAACTAATAAGCAGCCACACCTGAGAACCAGGCTCCCGGGACCGAAGCCAGACCGAGCTCCGCTGGAGCTTCAGCTGGTGCAGAAGACACAGCCGTAGTGCTTCTGCCTCAAGCGACACGTGCCCAGAGCGGAGGCGGTGGTTGGGGCTCTGCTGCTGGCTTTGTTCCTTAGAGCCCCGCACAGGGACTGGTGATTATCAGCTCCATTTCACGGGAGGACACCGAAGCTGAGGGTAGGAGGACAGGGTCAAGGTCACTGAGGGCATCCTGCAGCTGGTCCTGGGCCACACAACCATTTTTAACAAGGAGTGCTCAATTCCATTAACGAGTTCAATGAATTCATTAGTGTTTAAGCAGCCTGCAGAAACACTAAATGCCAGCATAGGGTGTGGATTCAGCTAAAATGCACACTTGCACACAAGTACACGCAGACACACACACATACCAAATGCCCCCAACAAAACACTAAATTGGGTTGTATTGATTTATTTCGTCTTTATTTCCTCTCCATTTCAATCCGCAAAAGTAAACACTTACGTCTGTCAATGTTTGAAAATGTATTTCTGCTCTTCGCATATCTTTCAAGCCCCTGAAGAGACAGTTCAGGTGTGTTTTTAATGTTTTTATTATGTAAATAAGATACTGAATTGAATGCTACAAATGAGGGTTTTTAAAGCACCAGTGTATTATCTACCAATCGCCGATGAAAGGTGCAGAAAGTGAGAGAGCTTCCAGAGAAAACACCCTCCAACCCTTTGCCTGGGGGTCTACACATCCCACGCAGGAAGACGAGACCCTGGAACATGGGCCCATGGGACACAAGACCGTGGTCCACACTATGGATGTCGTGGATGTGGTCTGCGAGGGGAGAGGTTTCCAAGCCAGAGAGCCTTAACAGCAGCTCACAGCGCGTGCGGCCTGCATCGCTCCAAAGCCAGCCCGAGCTTCCAACAGGAGGCCATGCCCCTGCCAGCAGTGTCTAAACAACCCAGGGAAGCCTCTGGTTTGTGCAACCGGGCACATGCAGGTGGCTGGAGTTCCATCTTGTACAAATGTGTCCTGTAGGAACACTGTTCTTTCCATCCTGCATGAGGTTTATTGGCCTCTGCCTGATAGCAAGACAGTTCTCTCCAAGGCTCCCTGCAGTGGTCATGATCCAGCCTTTTGGTCCCCACTGTTTGACCCCTGGCCCATTTGTCACCAGGTGGCCACCATAGGGTTGTTCCAGCAGAGTGTGGGCACCACGGAAGAGCAAGGGTGGGGGGCCAGGTCGACTCTGCTCCGATTTGGAGGCAGACACGTGGGTGCTCTATTCTCGCACTTCCTTGTGTCCGGCAGGTCAGCAACATACAAGGAATGGCTTCTACTCAGAGTCTGCTTCTCCTTCTGGGACACCCCACAGGGGCTGCTGCAGGTGACACCCCCACGTACCTGGCCACGGTAGCATCTGGCTGCTGTGTCGGGTTAGACGTCAGGGAGGGTTTAGATGCATGTGCAGTCATGTTCTATCCACTTCCATCCCATCATATCCCCTTCCACCCTATCCCATTCGGATACTTGCCTTCAGAGACATGAAAGAAAAACCTCAGCCAAGGGCAGCAGAGATGAGGAGCATTTTAATGAATCAACTCCTGGCTGTCCCTGGATGGCACCCTGAGTATGGGGACACTTCAGATTCCTGCATTCCCCGGCTCCTGTCTGCATGGACACCTGTTGCTCAGGCCCTCAGGTGACTGTCCAGCAGTGTCCTGTAGCTAGCAATCATTTGATGGTCTTTACGGTTTAACATTCTGAGCACTTCTGAGCATCCAACACCTTCAGGCCTCTAATAGTTCATAGCTATTGTTCTGAAGCATTTTCTACAAGGTGTGTTTCTATATGGCTTGTGCTGGACTGGGTGGAGTGTTGAATAAGGTGAGTGTCTCAATAAAGAAGAAGTCACCCTTTCTTAATGATACATATGGTGGTTTCACCCAATGAGAAGTTCCCACAGATGCCTCACTGTACAATAAGAGATGGGGAACTCCTCAGTCTTGCAAGCAGAAAGAGTCCTTGACGTTTTCTGGGAGAAAGGATGAGGGCTGGCTCAGGGATGAAACCCAAAGGGGAAAATCCGGAGCTATCCCTGCTCACGCAGAGCTCTGCAGCCGGTGTGGATGCCCCTCTTAGGACACCAGTGAGTTCCAGCAGCTGCATGTGACCACCGGGTTGCCATGGGCTCCTCGGGTCCAGCAATGGCATTTCCACGCTGACAGGACCAGCAACGATGCTCTCTCAGGTCGACTTGTGCACAGTGCCCCTGCTGAGAGCTCCCGGTCCCCAAGTCTCAGCAGCACCTGACAGCTTGCACTGAGAATGGGTTTTCAATCTGCCCTCTGCATCCGAGCTCTTAGTTCACTTGAGGATGCTGAGCAAAGGCGGGGTGGAGGGAGCTCTTGAATTTTGGTTCACCCTTCGGTTTTCCTCCTGCTCTTCGGAGGCAGGTTCTGGAGGGAAGGGGCCTGGTTGGCAGAACACACACTGGGAGGAGGTTTACACCTTGTTCTGGTCCCACTGGATGGTGTCAGCAGCGGCCGAGACTCGGCAAGCCGTTCTCAATGCAAGACGGCACAAAGACAGACCTTGTGCAGGACAGGACCAGCCGAGCACCCTGGCTACACCCATGTGTCCACTCGGTGCGGGTGCAGGGTGTCCAGTTGGCCACATGTCTTATTCCCCGGATCTCCACAGCGAGGGACACCTGCACGTTCCTGCAAAACTTCATGAGACCCAGGGCTCTGGCAGAGCTTCCAAGAGGCGGCCAGCCTGGCTTCTCACGTGGGGAAGGGACCTTCCAAAGTTACTAGTTCCTAGAGTGATGGCGTCCGCGCACGAGGAGTGTCCCTTCCAGGAAGCCCTGCCACCCCCTCCCTCCCACAGCTACCTCTGACAAATTGGAGGTAATCAAATGCCTGGTATAATCCTGATAAAACTCCAGGGTTAGAACTCTGGGCAAGGTCTGGATAGAATTTTTTAATATTTTTTTTCAGACAGCCAGATTATTCAAAATTATGGCAATCAGACCCGGGTGAGGAAGAAAAATGATGATATGCTTTACAGAAACCACTTAAATGCCACACGTCTCGATAATGTAATGTCTCCACAACTGTTTCTGTTTAAAGCTAATAAAAGTAAACATAAGACATCCCCGTGCTTTCCTATCAAATTTATTACTTTGAGCGACAAAATGACAAAATGATTAGCAGTTAATAAGGCCTTGGCTTAAAAGATTGACTGACGTTGCATTACTCATTTAATTTCCGCTTCTCTGAGCTTTTTCTCCTTTTCCTTCCAGCACGGAGGGAATTAATATTATCACATCAAAGGCTTTCCTTTAAATGGGGAGAAAAATCATTTAAAAGGACACAGGCTGTGATTATTCAGACTAGGTTGTTTGCACCTTGCATATATAACAATATGACGGAACAACTTCATCTCACCCCAATCGCTGCCAGTCACTAATAGAAGAAATTTGCTTCCCTTCTATGGGCAGCATTGTGCAGCACGGGGTGGGGGAGGGGCATCGCACGCCAGATCTGATAAGAAGCACATGAACTAGAGGGAGGGTCGGGCCTCATGACACAAGACGGATTTCTGGACTAATGCTCAGTATGTAAATTCTTCTTCTCCCGTCTTCTTCCCTCTGCTTCTTTCCACTCTGTTCCTATTCCTTTCCCTACTTTTTCTTAAAGAACCATACACCCCGAGAGATAAGTGCCAACCCTCGTGGGCTTCAGGATGGAATTACATAACACAGCTTTAGTATTTTACTGCCTTCCTTGCTGAGCCTCGGCAGACAAATTATACCAGGGCTGATTTAATACCTAAAGAAGTATGTCATATTCTCGCAGAATCGTTGTGTCCGTGGGTGAAATTGTGAGTGACCCAACGCTTGGCCCAAGGACCAGCCAATGATCTCTTAGCATTTAGGTCTTGACAGATGGAATTACTGCCCTCTCTAAACGCAGCTGTGTTAGAGCGTGCATGACAGACAGCTCGCTTGTCAAATGTTATTCTTTCTTCCAGAAAGATGAGGGGCGTGTGTGCTGACCAGCGGGTGGAGGGGGGCTTTGAGAGGGCAGAGAAGCAGTGACTACAGCAGGAATGATGAGGCATCCATCAGCAAGTTCGGGGGGCAGAACTTGGTTACCAAGGCCCCAGGTGGATCAAATCCCGGGCGTCCTGGGGAGGATGGAGAGGCCAGCAATCAAGTGTGATTGGAACAGAGTGCCCCATGTCGAAAGGCTGGAAGACAAGCCTTGTTAATTCAGGAAACCGCAGAGTGGAATTAGTCCAGGCCCTGGTGGAAAGCAGCCCCGCCGTATTGTGCCGGTGAGATAAATTTCCCCTCGCCGGCTGACTCGCCGGCCACTGACAGGACACTGCTGTGCGTGGTTCATTAAAATGTCCAGCTCACAGGAAATTTTAAAAATTTATAACGCTTCCTATGGATGGTGGGGTCAAGTTCAATGGGCAGGAAAAAGCAGTAAAATAGCTCGGGGAATTATTCACAGATACCTATTTCAACAAGTTAGCGTTTTAAACAAAAATTAAGACCACTGTAATGTCTTCTGAATTATAACCCTAAATCACAGAGACAGACCAAGTTTCTTCCCTTCTTGGTACAGATCTCTGTGCTTGATACGAGCGTGTCGGTGAGATGGCCAGCATTGTGCCAGTAGTATGCTTTTCACCAGATTTTACTCAAATAACACGTGAGAAAGCAATGGAATGTCTGCCCATTGCTGGGATGTGGAGTAGGCCCTCTGAGTGGTTCCAGAGTCTCAACTTAAAAATTGATGGTTTTTAATGTTACGACGAGATTTTCCTAGTGTCTTTGGATTTGCCAATACTGCTGTAAGGTCAAATAACTATCACCTTCCCCTGGGAATATGCAGTTTTCTCAGTGGATTGCCTTACCTAGGTGTGTGAGCACTTTCCAGAATGCATAAGCTCTAATTAACTATGGTGATTTCCTTAGTACAGCACTTTGTTTAGAGGCTCAACTACCAGGCCCATGTCTTGTTTCAGGGTCTTGTAGTCCCTGTCGAAAAGAGGCTATTAAGCAGGAATTCGTCGGTCTCACTGGGGAGCAGAGACATAGCCATCAGGACCCCAGGAGTCACAGAAGGAAGGTAAGTCTCAGCTTATAACATTCTGTTCCTGATGACTTTCCTTGGGTTAATATCCAGAGTATATGAGAAACATGTATAAATCAATAGAAAAAAATAGTAACCCAATTTAAAGAAGAAATGGGCAAAGGGCTTGAATAGATATGTCTCCAAGGAGACATACAAAAATGGCCAAAGCTACATGAAAAGTTGCTCATCATTACTAATTAGTGCAATTCAAAACCAGCACGAGATATCACGTCACACCTGTTGGAATGATTATCATTGAAAAAACACAAAGATAACAAAAGTTAGCAAGGATGTGGAGAAAAGGTACCCTTGTGCACTGTTGGTGGGAATGTAAAATGGTGCAGTCTTACGGGAAACAGCATGGTTTCCTCAGAAAATTAACAAGAGAACTACCATATGATCCAGTATATCCAGTGGTATATAAGCTGTAACTGACCTGGATATTTATCCAAAATAATTGAAATCAGGCTCTTGAGATATCTGCGCTGCCAGCTCATTACAGTGTTCTTCGGCAAAGAATAAGCCAGTCACAGAAGGGCAAATACTGCATGACCCCACGTATATGAGGGAGCTAAGCCGGCCAAACTCACCAGAGCAGAAGGAAATCAGGGGTGCCAGAGGCTGGGAGTGGAGGCACATGGACAGGTGTTGTCCGGTGGCTATTAAGTTTCAGTTACGCAAGGTGAACAAGTTCAAGTGCGCAGCAATAGATAAATGGATAAAATACATGTATTACAATATATAGTATTGTAATAACATTGTACAGTGAGAGATGGAGACTACGCTTACCATCGTGAGCACCGAGTAGTATACAGAACTGTCGAATCAATACATTGTACACCTAAAACCAATGTCATATTGTATGTCGGCTATACTTCAATTAAGAATAAAAAAGCTAACGGGGCGGGGGGGGAGGAGAGCAGCCTTCCCAAATGGTAAAGCCTCAAAGGCACAGGGAAAGACCGCCCCCTGGCCTGGTGCACGGTGCCCTGGCCCTGGCCCTGCTCTCGGGTGAGCGGGGCGTGGAGTCTGCCCCTCTCCCAGGACTGAGAGCAGCTGAGGGGCTGTCTCTGTCACTCGGGGAATTGTTTTCTGAGGACAGAAGTGTCCAGGCTGAGACCCATGCACTGTCTGGAGCACGCAGCCTCGTTTTCAGCCTCTAGTAAGTAGATACATCTATCTAATTCCAGGGTAAAGCTTTGCATCTGCATGTGGTGAAGTTTCAAATGGTTCAAAATATATGTTTTTGGTTTGTTTATGATACGGGGAAGCTTCTTAATTATCCAGTGAAAAGAATTGTTGTCTAAAAAGGACGCTATAAGCTGGATGTCTCGACGATGGAAAAGTTCTCCGCAGTCCGCTCTGAGGACAGTGTGAACTGTCGGTCTGTACGTCACCTTGGCTGTTCTCTTCTGAATAGAACATCAGCTCTAAATGGCCAAATCCAACAATCATGAGGACACAACTGCAGAGTTCACTGCACCCAGGACTGACTTGGAAAATACTTGGAAATCCAGAGTTAGGGGAAGAAGGACCAAACCCACGGCGAGTCTGGCTGGTGTTTTGGAAAGCCCTGCGCCTGACAGCTGTGGACTGACAGGCACATGGCCAATGTCCTGACCCTGAGGTGCTGGAGAGATGGAAAGGGACTCTGCACCCAAGCAGGGAGTGTGGGATGTCCTGCGGACCAGCACTGAAGTCTCCCTGCAACTGTGGGGGAGCCCCCGACTGGGGCAGCTTGACGTGTCACTCCGAGGAGCAGAACAAGATGGGCAGGACTGGGCCCTACTGGGGACACACGCAAGGGAATGGTGGTTGCAGCCCAGGGAGCGGGGAGTCAGGGCGTTGGTTTGCTTGCTTGCTTCTAACAGGAGCTACTTAGGGAATCTTAGATTCTTGGTGGAGGTGGCCTAGTAGAGACAGGGAGGCTGAGAGATGACACCCAGGCATGGAGGACAGTGGCAGCAAGGCAGGAATTTGCAGTCCAGCAACCTGCCGGGACAATGCCTCCCGTGCTCCCTCCCCCGGGTGCTCAGCGCACCCACGGGGCCCCAGGCACGCCTGGGCCCTTCATGATGGGGGCTGCTCAGGAGGCCATGGGAGGAGCGGGGCTGCAAGAGAGTGCTGTCATCCCAGTGCCCCGGGGGCAGCTGATGGGGGAGACAGGTGGAGGGAGGCAGAGGGAGGGGGCCCAGGGATGGAGAGGGTCGAGGGCCCCCGTGAGCATGTGTGCGTGAATCAAGTCTTCTGTGAGGTAGCGTGGAGGCTGGAAGCTCTGCCGGGAGAAGGCTATCACCAAACAGCACAGCCCACGGCTGACGACACAGTAACAACCCTTTCCTCGGTGTTTAGAACAGGGATAAAATGAATTATGTGCGGGGCTGCCATGTCCAGTCTTTTTAAAGGAATACGTGGCAGTAAATGAAAACAACAAAAACAAAACCTTATAAAGAAGGTGGGTCGTGGGAGAAGGAGTCAAGGCCCCGGGTGACAGGGTCTCAAGTCTCCAGCCTGGTGACCACAAAAGTCACCATCAAGTTACTACTTTTAGTCCTGCTCCTGGCACGGGACTCAAGGTGACAGCTGCTGAACAATTGAAAAATATCCGAGGAAATGCTCTGTGGCCAACTAAACACACCTGCTATTTTAAGTATCACCAGCCAGGTTGCTGCAAACCTTTGTCGTTATGGACGCCTTGCTATGTTTACCGATAGTTTCACCCAAGTGTTGATCAAGATCTTTCTTACTTTAGTAAATTCCACAAGATCCACTTCCCCCTTTTCCATTAGCTAATTTGTTCTTGCCTGCCTTCCCAGGAATGCAATCAGCCTTCCCGGAGCCTCGGAGAACAGGCACATTTCTCCCACAACCTCCAGTTTTCCCACTGGACCCACCGGGCGTTTCTCGGTCTTCTAAGCTGTCATTCGTGGTCCCTGAGTATCCAATCTGTTAAATGAATTAGCCCTCGATTGTTCTCACTCGGAGCTGCATGGCCTGCCTGTCCTGGCTTGCCGTTTTCCACCGCCGGTCCCCATCCATTATCCCCATGTAGCCGGGTCCCGGGACTGAGTCACGGGGGAGCGGGGGGAGCCAGGTGGGCCTTTCTCCCTACTCCGAGCTGGGCGCTGCTCGCTAGCACTCGCTGCCTGTAGGTCAGTTCAGCCCACAGAGCGGCTGTTTTGGGGCCACATTGTTGGCTTCAATGGCACAATCTACCCTTCTTGTTTTTTCTGAATCTACCATAGACCCAGAGAGAGCTTTAAGTTCCAAATACTGTATATTTCAAATAAAAGTCTGGAACTCATAAACGTCCAATTATGACACCTCAAATCAGTCAGGAATGTGTTTATTCTCATTGTACGTGAGCTAGATGGGCGAGAGATAAGCAGGAGGGACAGCTCTGACATGGAGCTCACTGCTGGGTGTCCCCTGCGGCACCCCGCCCTGAGCCGTTCTCTTCCACTTCTGTTTCTTCCTCCGACCCTACAGTTGCTTCCATCTTCTATTTTCATTTTCACCTCCATCGCACCTTTGTGGGGCTGCATTTCCTACAACACCCCTCAGGCACAGGCTGAAAGATCTTGTAATAAATACAAGCCCCTCCCTGAGGGCTCGTTCTGGACCAGTCTCCTGGCCAGGAATCTGATACACTGTCACTTGCTTATGAGACAGGTGATACGTTACAGATGCGGACATCGAGGCTGGGAGAGATCAGCTGCTTGTCCAAAGACCCACGGGCAGCCAGAGCTGGGTGGAGCTCCACTGGCCTTGCAGAACCTCCGTGGACACAGATCTGCATTGAGATGGTTCTTTCGGGCACCGACTCAGCAAGCTGGCTTGATGCATGGGTGATTTTCAGCTCTCCACCACCTATAGCTTGATTCACACACTTTGATTTTAATCTCGGTACTTCATATCAAAATGTCTTTTCATTTTGTATTGATTCATTCAATCACCATGTATTAATTTGTGACAGCACACCGGTTGAGAACACAGAGTGGAAAGAAAGTATGTTATTCGGTTGTATAATCACCATCCCATCTGTAGTACCATAAGTGTGAAGACGTGGGATGTATGTTATTGCAGGATGGTCCACATGGGAAGGTGTACCCTTTGCACGACTGAGGCAGGTGGAAGGACACTCGGCAGCAGGGAGTGGTGGCGGCTTACAGAGAGAGAACAGGGCAGAGTTGAGAGGTAAGTCATTTCGTGAGGCTGGATTTCAGATGCAGACCTTATGGAACAGGATCCTTACGAAATCTTTAAGAAAAACATACATTAGGAAATGAAGTTGCCCTTTGGGGCGCCTGGGTAGCGCAGTCATTAAGCGTCTGCCTTCGGCTCAGGGCGTGATCCCGGCGTTCCAGAATCGAGTCCCACATCGGGCTCCTCCACTGGAAGCCTGCTTCTTCCTCTCCCACTCCCCTGCTGTGTTCCCTCTCTCGCTGGCTGTCTCTCTATCACATAAATAAATAAAATCTTTAAAAAAAAAAAAAGGAAATGAAGTTGCCCATGGGAGGGGCTCTAAAGTTTATATGTCATAAGTTCCAGGTCCACTGCATGTTGGAGTGAAGACACATACGGATAAAGGGAAGGATGCGTGGCAGCCACGCTTGCCGAGACAGGGAGCGTGGGCTTGTCATGGCGGTGATGGGAGGTCCCTGCAGCTGTGCACGCGGGGCTTGGCACGATCACATTTGCTTTCTAGAAAGATTTGTCTGGGGGTTCTACAGCAGAGCACAATCACGGTGGAGGCAGGGCGCTCACACGCACACACCCCACACACGTGCATGTTCCTGCACCAGTTGAGGGCACACACCCTTCACGCGCTCACATGTACACACCACACACATGGGCTCACGTGTGTGCATGTACACATGCATGCCGTATCACTACGTGCATATAAGTACACAGCCGCGCACACATACAGGCATGGGGTGTTCTCAGTGCGGAAGGAAAATGATCAGAAGGACCCCAGAGTTGCTGTGATTTTCAAACGAAAGAGGTTTCAAAATTCCTTGCCTGGTAGATGTCCCAGAGAATGCATTTTAAGAAGTAAAGGGAAGGAAGTGGGCAGCGTGCACTTTCTCGGCTGTCGGCTCCTTGGCATTCCTTGCTCTGGGGGCAGATGCTCAGTTTTGTCGCTGATTCACCAAACAGAGAAACACCAGGTCTCTTCTTCAAACAACTAAAATTGGTTTCTTTTTTGTCATTTTGTCTGCATGAAATTACCATCCAGCTTAAGATATTCAGAGTACGTAAGCCCTAAAGTAATTTTGTGTGTGTGTGTGTGCAAAAGTAATAAACCCCTGTAAATCGAGAGAAGGGATGCCACCCCAACTCGTGTCTGGAATTGCTTGTGTAGTGCCGTGGTTCCATAATTGTACCTTGTTTTAAATTCATATGTATTCATTTCATAAAAATAGTCTATATTTTATACTGATAAATTTATCAATAGAAAAAAGATACCATGCAAAGATATAAAAAATTACCTGCCAAAATAATGATTTATGCGGGTTTTGAAGCTTCCCCTCTATTATTCATGTGCATAGACTTTTTTTTTTCATTTTGACATTTACTTCACATTATAAAAATGTGTTCCTCTATACCAATATCTTCATTTGAATAGCAGGTATGGACTGGAGTACCAGCTCTGTGTCTGACAGCCTCTGTCAGGACGCAGCCCTGTCAAGTCTCGTGCTCGCCAACATGGATAGACCAGAGAGGTCAGGTGGGTCTGCAGCCACTGAGTGAGGGAGCACATTCCCCCAGAAGCTCGAAGCCTTGTAGGGAGAAAACATTATAAGAAAATCTTTGCCAATCGCTGATCGGAAACAGGGCTGCTTTTTGTAGACTCAGGTCATGCTTTTTTGAAAGATCAAAGACATCGTGCTGTCATTAATATTAAATTGGAAGAATAAATTATTTGAGCTTTGAAACACAAGCTGGAAAGAGGATAGCAGGCAAAACAAAATCTCAAGGAGACAGTCTCTGATCCTCATTCCTGTTTTCCCATCTGGAGCTTCAACGGTAGCTAGCTCTAAGTCCAAAGAGGGAAGTGTGTGGAGAAAAGAGGATGCGGACCTGGGGTGGGGGCAGGACCGGGGAAGGGTCATTGGGCCCATTGAAGACCAGGAGAGGCATGGGGAGAGCGCAACAGAAGGGGTTAAGATCACTGGTGAGAAAGAAAAACCTAAATCTTGAACCCAGAGTAGCTCCTGTCTGCTCCAGGCAGAGAGGATCATGATGGAGCTCTCCTGTGACCACACATGCCCTCTGTCTGAGCAGACCCATCTCGGCATTCTGTCTTTCTTACTGACACTCCATCACCTGACCTCTGAGGGGACCCAAGCTCAGAGGAGATCTCCAGCACCACTTTGCAAGTGTTTGTATGTAGAATGGGATAAATCTCAATCCATGGACTCAAGCGTGAAGAAAATAGAATTTTGTCCAGAAACTGGTCTGACCTCTACCTTGAATCTTTTTTGCCCTTGGAAGGGCAGAAACCTAAGCCTGGGTCAGATGGCATCACCTCCACTTTGTGTATGCTTGGGGGGGGGGGTTCCATAGACCAAGAGATTGTGACGGTCTTGTCCTCAGGCTTCTGTCTCCCTTGGATGGTGTTAGGGGAGGGGGACCTCAGTCCATGCAGGTTATTGGCACATGTCCCCTCCCACCAGACCCCTCTCCAGAAGACTTGCTTTGTTTTGATTCTGGTGGAGACACTCCATGCAACCTGGGTCTGTAGGATTCCAATTCCTCCACCATGAAGCACAACCTGGAAAACACATGTGACGCAGTGGGAGCTCCGTGATGTCTCCCACTCCTCAGCATGCACTGCATATACTCTGATCTTTCAGCCAGCTTCTTTCGACAGAGACCCCAAGGCACTCTTCTCTGAATGTGCTCTGGTCTGCTCATCTTTCCTTCCTCCCTTCCTTCCTTCCTTCCTTCCTTCCTTCCTTCCTTCCTTCCTTCCTTCCTTCCCTCCCTTCTGTCTACATCTACTTTCAATGGTGACTTCCTGAGAGAAAATAAATCCAAATCCATTTTATTTTGGAAGGCCAGAGGAAAAGAGGCAATGCCATGTAACATTTCCTGTTCTGGACATCCATCACATGTGTACTATTGTAGCTACCAGAGTTTTTGTTGTACAAACGCCTCTTTTGCTCTTCCATATTGCCCATGGCCCCATGTCCATTCTCTTGGTGGCTTCCAACTCAATCCCCACATCCTGACTTACCTTTACCTGAGTGAAGCTCTGCACAGACTGGTAGATTGCTTCTTTGTAGCACATCAGTCTTGTAATTAAACTGTTTTTGTCGAACAGTGTAATGTCTCCATGTCATCTATCATATGACCCTAGAATAGCTGGGGCCTTGATGTCCCACTCACCATTCCACCCCCCATATGAGCATCATGCTTTGCATGTGGTAGATGGTTGGAAAATATTCATTGAAATAAGAAGATAAGGACAGCCTAGTGAATCCACTTTGTAAATTTACCTTTATTGCTGTTAAGTCATCTCTACCCTCTGTTTCTGACATTGTCTTTAAATTCTAAATTATGTTTGATCCTTAAATATCCACAGGTTTCAGGAACATGACTTCCATACGCTCCTCCGAGTCACTGATGATGGCAAGATACAAAGGTGCCCATGACATAACTTTTCTACTGGCACCTTTTAGATATGGTTATTCACCCAGGAATGGCAGGGCTAACTAGATGCATTTGCAGGCTATTTTTATTTATTTTTATGTTTGCTTCTCCACTTCCTTTATTCCAGATTTATTGAGATATAACTGCTATACAAAAAACAGCACATAGTTAATGCATACAATCTGGTGAGTTTGGACCGATTAACATACTTGTCCTACTTGTCTTATCATCACCAAGGTAACGTAATAGATAATCTGTCACCTCCAAATGTTCCCATGCAACTCTTTGTGTTTTCTTTTGTGTTTTGTTGAGCTCTAACCACTTAACATGAGCTCTAACCACTTAACAAATTTTAAGCGCGTAGTACCTTATTGTTAACTGTAGGCAGGACACAGCACAGCAGAGCCCAGACCTTGACCTCCTATGTAGCTGTAACTTTATACTCCTTGGACAACCATTCCTACACCCCTTTCCCCTCAGACCTTGGCAAGCACCTTTCTGCCATCTACTTCTGTGTGTTTGGCTATTTTTTATCCCTCATGCAAGGGGAATCATGGAGTGTTTGTCCTTCTGTGTCTGACTTACGTCACTTAACGTGACGCCCTACAGTTTCATCCGTGTGGTTGCCTGTGACAGGATTTTCTTGTTTTTGAAGGGTGTTATATGTAAATGGTGAATTGGCAAATTCTACCCCTGAAACAAATTATATACTACATGTTAACTAACTTGAATATAAATTTTAAAAAATCCATTGTGGGTATAGACCACATTTTAAGTCGTATGGTAGCTGGTGACAGAGGCAAGGGTTACAGGATGTTGCCAATGATCAGTATAACTGTATGGGTCCACAAATCACAATGAAACCCATGACACCAATAAAGTTATGGTTACAAATAATAGATTTTAATGAGTTTTAAAGATTTTGATCAAGACACAGAGAAAATATACGTGTAGGCCCAAACATTCACCTCTTTATACTCTTATGAAGCAGTTTAACTTGCTTTTCCCCCTCCACTATGAGCAGTCTGCTCATTGGTTTCGAAGGCTGACCTACTCTCGTGCTAGCCACAGGCTGGGGTCACTGAGGCACCACCCCGGACCTGCTCACCTACTGGGAGTGTCAGTAGGATCCGGCTTGGGTTCAGTGGGTGAGATTTTGTGCTGGCTTGGCTGGGCTTGGAGCACCCACTTATTTAACCAAACACCAGTCTAGTTGTTGCTGTGAATGTATTTTGTAGGTGTGGACAACATCTACACTGAGGTGCTTTTAGGGAAAGGAGCTTATCTTCCATAATGTGGGTGGGACTCCTCCAATTTGTTGAAGGTCTTCAGGGAAAAACAATTTTCATGGAGATTAATGAACAGAAACCCTGCATGAATTTCCACCCTGCAAGCCTACTAACAGATTGGACTCACCAGCCCCCAGAACTGCATAAGCTAATTCCTTAAAATAAATTTCTGTTTTGGTCTCTATCTCTATCTATCTATCTATCTATCTATCTATCTATCTATCTATCTATCTATCTATCTATCATCTCTCTATCATCTATGTATCTTCTATCATCTATCTATCTATCTATCTATCTATCTATCTATCTATCTATCATCTATCTATTATCTATCTATCTATCTATCTATCTATCTATCTATCTATCTATCATCTATCTATCTATCTATTATCTATCTATCTATCTATCTATCTATCTATCTATCTATCTATCATCTATCTATCTATCTATCATCTATCTATCATCTATCTATCTATCTATCTATCTATCTATCTATCTATCATCTCTCTATCATCTATCTATCATCTATCATATTTGTGCCATCTGTCTGCAACTGCTGCGTCTCTATCCCTATGTATTTACATCAATATATGAACACATGTCTTGCTTGCTCCATTTCTCTGAAGAACACTGACCGATTCACCAAATAATTCATCCAAACATTTCTAACATTTTCCACAGTGCGTGTCAAAAACCTATGTCACTTTCTTTTTCCTGGACCGAGAGTATGTATTTCTCTTCTCTTATTTTTTTTCTTCATATAATTTAGTTCTACTTGACACTACATTACTTTAGGTTATATTATATATAATAATACACTAAGGTATATGATATTTTCATTATATCATATCATAAGGTTGTGTGTGTGTGTGTGTGCGTGTGTGCTTACAGTCTCTCTCCACAGCAGGACTGAAAGGTGCAGGAGGACAGGAAATGGATCTGTTATCTTCTGTCCCATCCAGCAAACCTCTTCTTAGCACACTCCAGTGGCTCCATAAATACTGGCTGAAAGGATCCAGGGTGAGGTTTGCAGCTCCATTCATACGCATCCGGCCGATGTGTGTATCCTACTACACTGAAAAAAACCCAAGGAAGAAACTCATAGGGCTTTCTGCCTCACCTCATAGATACCTGGCTAAGCAGTGAACAATGCCATTGTGTTGATGAAAAATAAAAACAAATCCCAGAATGGGGTGGGGGTGGAAGGCCACATTAGGCGCAGGGGCTTGGCCTGTTGGGGGTTTGCACAGAGTGAGCGAAGGCACCAGGCTCTTTCACTGCTCCCGCCTTCCTTCCTCTGCAGCGTTAGCAGTGCCGGGCCTGACACCGGGGCCCAGGTGCATGCCAGCTCCTCCAGCTGCTGGCTGGTGGCTCTCCTGCTCTGTTCCCCAGTCTCCTCATCTGAAAATGGAATAGTGCCTACCTCAGAGGGCTGGGTGAGGATTCAGGAGGGCGGTGTGTGGCTGAGGTTCAGGGTGCTGCCTGGCACTGGGACCTTCCCCGGGGGGGGGGGTGGGGACGCTGCAGAATTCGGGAGCAGGAGCATTTACCACTTTATCACACACCCTCCCACTCTCCTCCATCTCCTGACTTCACTTCCACCTGTCAGGGACATTCAAACTCTGGCCACAGAAGAAGGGATGGTTATTTAATGGTCACTGAGTCTGAAAATAGCCCTAAGATTTTCGACTCATTGATATTTATATCAGTTAAATTTCATGGTAGACTAATGTGTTGGTACATGTTCTCCTGTTTTGCCCCTCGGTGGGCGAGTGGACCCTCTGTGCTGGAACAAGTCTCCTGGCATCAACCCTCCACCTCCAACACCAAGGTAAACCACGGTCCTCAAGAGAGTCCTGTGCTCGGCACTTAGTGAGGCGAAACATATAGTTTGGCGTGAGTCAGTTAAGGGATATATGATGAATTAGTCGAATAGACAGGCGGTGGGTGGATGGACGTACAGATAGGTAGGTAGATAGACACACAGGTAGATGGTCAATAGACAGGTAGGTGGACAGACTCATACTGAGACGACTGCAGACCCAACCTCAATCTTCAGTCCTTGTTCAATTTTATGTCACTATGGAGACCCCCACTCCAACATGCATCCATAATCATTTACTCTCTCTCTTGTTTTTAATTCCAAGATACACTTCTTTGAAGAATAACGTGATGTTTGATGTGCATGTGAGTCGATCAGAAAACCACCAGAGCTTCAGGACTCTGGTGTCTACGGCCAGAACGAGCCCCGCCCACCTTCACCCATCTCCGGTTCCAGAAAGCCAAGGAAGGATCAGACCCAGACAGCACATTTTTTTAAACCTTTGAACAAAGACACATAAATGCATAACACTGTAATATTCAAATGCGTTCTCAGCACAAGCTCGCAAATCTGTTTTCAGTGTGATCTGATATTTGACTTCTTGAAAGAAATATATAAATAACAAATTGACTAGGCATTGATATTTATCTTTTGTCTTGACATATGCAAAGCAATATTTTTTAAAGTAATAAAAGGCCAGACTGAAAGTTGAACCATAAGGATGTGACATTTGAGAAAAGATACCAAAATAGTGGGTGACCATAAAAAACAACAACAACAACAACAACTATATTTTCCCCACACTAGGAGGGTTTGCGTGCAGCGTCCACCAGCCACTCTCTGTGAGTCTCTGCTTGCTGTCCAGGGGCTTGTGCTCCCTTAGAGACCCTTGGGCATCCAACTGCACCGTCCGATGCGTAATCACAAGTCTTAACTGGGGACTGAAGACTCTCGGCTTACTGCCCGTCAGCCCCTTGTTATTCTCCCTCAGTGTTTCCCAGGTGAGGCTGGGGTCCTGTCTCACCCACAGGATGACTGTGCCATAGAAGAAAAGCAGCACTTTTCCCAGATAGTGGAGACATGGGTTGCAAAGGGAAAATTTCAGCCCCTGACAGAGAGGTACTTCATTCCCTGAGAGGTGTCTCCTTTTTGGCTTACAGCACTACCTCAAGCTGGGCTTTGGGGAACCGCCCACAAGGAGAAACCCGAAATGAAGTATTCTGGAGGCTCCCCTGGGGGAGGGCTGCAGATCCTCTACTCGCTGGTCTTGGGAAACCAAGAAGGTAGGTGTTATGTGCAGAACCCCCCCCAGCTGGCACCGGATCAAATTCCTTACTGTCAGTGCCCCCTAGTCCATGGCAGACTTACCCCCAGCACTGGTGGGGATCAGAGTCAGAAAGAGGGACCTGCAGGACTCCCAGGGTGGCCACCCAGCATCCCCTCCGTCCCCCTCACTGGCAGAGGTCGGAGGTAACACCTGGGTCCATGGAGAGCTGAGGGAGCGTAGAGAGAAGGTGCAGGATAGGGGGGAGCCCAGGGAGAGCTGAGGGATCGTACAGAGCAGATGTAAGATAGGGGAGTCAGTTCAGAGTTCAGTGGGGGTGTGTTCTGGAAAAATAATTCCTTTTGTGTCTATTAAGACTTCAGTCATCAGAGATTCTTTACATGCCTTACTGCAACGCCTTGGGATGTCAAACTCCCATGAGTTTAATAATGTCCGGATTTCAAAGGCCAGGGTGCCAGGTCAGCACAGCAAGCCGTGGTCACCTGGAAGGGCCTTTGTGTGGGGTGTCATGGTGACAGCAAGCCGCTGCCTTCCATACCACCATCCACCAGCAGCACCTTCCTGCCCATTCCGAATTCATCTCCCCACTGGTGGCCTTGAAGGGGTCGTGCTCATTTTAAATGCCTTGGTGAGGATAAGATACCAAAGGAATTGTATCGGTGTTCTCCATGGTTCTGCTAGCGCGTGTCCTGTTCTGGGCTCTTATTTCCTTATCCAGCAAGGCCCCTTTAATACAGAGATTAGACCCTGGGCAGACCAGAGGATCTGCTAACCGGGGACATATTTTAAGATCAAATGCTCTTATTAATGCCTTATCGAAAAAATTAATTTCCAGTACGATGGTTCCTCTTATAAGTTTTAGTGCTTTACTTCCCTGTGAAGTCTTCCTCGCTGGTTTCTCTGCGGTAGATATGTGCTTTTGAGTGATTGCACACTGCTCTGTGCTCCCCAGTAAATGGATGTTTGGGACAATGTGGAAGGAAATAGGTCCCCGGGCTTCCTTTTGCCAGGCGTGTTCTATTGTTGCTGAAAGCCGACTGGTTCCATCTGGAGAGCTCCTTCCTCGGTCCAGGAAGGTGAGAGCTGCTGCATGTGGGTGGGACCTCCGGCCTCAGCGCCTCCCCCCTCCCCCGGCAGTCAGGTGGGGTGGGGCCTGGACTGGACTGGTGGTGATGTCATTCAGCTGGAGGCCAGAACAGGTGAGTCCACAGCTGGCAGGGGTGAGAACCGGTGGCAAGGGAGTCAGGCGGCCCAGCTACCACAGGGAGGCCAGGGCCACAGGCAGGGGGTGCGCAGAGAGGTTGGGTCTGCAGAGATCCGGGTGGAGTTGCCTTTGCCTGGGGGTGCAGGCTCTTACCCCCATTTTGTGCAGTCCCGGAGAATGGCCTTAAACGGTTTTCCAGCTGTTAGCAAATAAAAAGCAGCTTATTAGGAGGAGCAAGGGCTGCTAGGTGAGGAGCAAAGATCCCTGTGGCATGTGGTAGAAACACGTGGGCTGTGCCCTACACAGACTTACACAGGCCACTTCAAGATGATGACTCAAAGTTATCAGGCAAGTTTAAATTAAATTCCATACCCAAGCAGCATTTTTTAAAGAACAAACATCACGTTCGTCTACTAGACGCCCCCCCAGCCGCCCCACCCTCCAGGGCCGATTGTCTGAAGAGAAGCGCACTGCACACGTCAGGGTGATTCTGATGAGAACACCTAGCAGTTAAAAGAAGAAACATAGTACACCACAGGACAAAGTTCCACTGAATGGAAGTGATTGATTTCCCAATGACGACAAGTCAAGGGGGTGTTTTGGTTGTTTGTTTTCCCTCTTACAAAGATTTCAAGTTTCACATTTTCCTGGGAAGGGTCTTGCTTTTATTCTGAATTCTTTGCTTTTATCCTTAAATGTGAAAGGGAGGGAAAGGATACTTTTTAAATGACTCAAAAGATAATGCCAGTATTGATTCCTACCCCAAAGTGAGTGCTGTGATTTTAGCAGAAGAGCAGAAAAAAAGAAGGTCCTTTGCAGCAGAACACTTGCTTTGGGTGGGCTTTCCGGTGAGGGAGGGGCACAGGCGGCAGCCCGGGATCCTCCACTCTCTTCCCGGGTCACTGCTGTGTGGCAAAGACAAAGACCCCCTTCCGCTAAGGTCTGATCTGCTCGGCCCAGTGCCCCCAGTCCCGCGGTCCCCAGAGGCCAGCCTATCACTTCCTGCCACCAACTGGGTCACCTCTCTGCCCAGCTCTCTCCTGAGCCCTGCCGTTCAGGGTGAAGAAGAAATCCTGAGCTGTTGAATGACGATACGGGTAGTGAATTAAAAAAAAAAAAATTAAGTGCCAGCAACAACATCCAAATAAAAGGTGGGGGGCGGGTGTGGGAGAAAGCGGTCCCTGAAGAATGTGGGAAGATAAATAGGGCCCACACTTTGTTTCATTGTCAGGAGCACTCTGGGGTTATTTGAAGCTCTTATTTATGCTCTGTAAGCAGAACAATACTGGAGAAGAAATGATTAAATACCAGCTCTGTGAGCCGCAGACGTCTCATTGTGGCGTTGGGCTCACCACTGGGTGGTTCTGATAAAGGCAATCTGAGTTGATAGCTGATACAGTTTGCCAGGAGTCATCTGGGGCTGCTGACAGCTCTGGCGCTTTAATAAAATCATTAGAATGTAAATGTTTTTATTGCGGAATAAAGAGCCTCCAGCGAAGTTGAGGCTGCTCTCCCTCCACTGAATGGGAGTGCCGATTAGCATTCAAATGATATCATGATAGGCTGGTTATCTTTATTAAAATTTTTCAAATCGAGTCTTCATTTTGCATGATTGAGTTTTAAACAAATGCAATATCCAGTCGGCTGTTGAGCCGGCCTGAACACTCCTGAAATAATTAAAGTGCTCCTTTTATTTTTTTAAACATGTGTTTCATAAGAAATGAATTGGATTTGCTATTTTAATATGACAATATCTAGTTAGCTTTGCATAAAAACAGGGATGTTATAGTATAATTATTGAAAGTGTACAGCTTTTAAACATATGTTTCATAAAGCTGAATTCAATTTTCTGAACTATGACAATACCAGTCACTTGGTGAAGTGCAAAATCAAGAGATGGTTTGATTGCTGAGATCAATCCTGCGAAAGTCTTCGTAATTGATGGCGGCCCCAGGAGCACAGACCTGGGGATTTGGAAGAAGGAAGGGTCTTTTTCTGAACATTTACACCTGCCCCAGCTCGGATGGTGGAAGGAGGCTCAGTGCATGCTTGGATCACAGGCACTTAACCATGGAGGCAGCGATTACCCAGAACAAACTCAACCCTCATTAACACAAAGCTCGGTGAGTCTTGGGTGGACATGAGCGGAATCTCATGGTCTCAGGGTGGAATCTATCAGGCAGAGGAAGGCTGGCCAGGGACATCCCTCTCTGCACATCTAGCGATGCTTCTCCCTGAGTCTGGGCTTCCTTTCTCCACACTGACCATTCTCAAAAGTCGCCTTCTGTTACTCACTCAACAACTGTTTGCAAGACTACTGTGGGTAATTCTTGGCTATAAGGACTTGAGAAAATCAATGTAATAAATATTCCCTAGAAATGTGTCCCTGGAATGGCTGGGGTATTGATTCCAAAAGGGAGGGGTCTGCAGAGCCAATTCCCTTGAAGGGGCAACTTTTGAAGAAGTGGCCAAGTGTGGTCCACGCGATTCATGGAGAGGAGGGGGCACACTCCTCCCACTTTGATGGGAGATGTTTTTGCTAATTGATTTTTTGCTGCGATAAAAAAAAATATTTTGAAAAAATTGCAATGTATTTTGTCAACTTATATTACCGTATTAGCAGACTCTTAAATTTTGTAATAATATCTTTCTAACCGAGGTACAAATTCTGAATCGGATAGGCTCAATTGATATGTAAACTCGTATTTGTTAGTATGCTTAATAAAGCTAAGGTCAATGTGTGTATAATAAGCTGAGAGTGCGGGAAATCTGACGTTGGGTTCTGAATCGGCAAAAGTACCATACCTTCCTGTCTCGAAGCTGTCCTTTCAGAGTGGAGTACACAGGGGAGAACGTTGGGCATTCAGGGCAAATTGAAACAAGTATTCTTTTTTCTCATTAAATCGCTATCATAGAGAGGAGGTGCTGTGGTGAACAGAGACAAAATGATTCTTTTACACAGTGTTTTGGATCTGTAGGCATTGCAAAAGAACTCTCAATATTGCAGGGGACAGAACTGTGAGAGGACAGAGCCATGTGCTCACAGGAACATTCCCTAATCCTGCCCAAAGAGCAGCTGGTGTGGTCAGTTTGTATTTATACCTCAGGGAGAGCAAGCAGGGAGAATGGCCAGAAATCACCAAAGAGTCTCCGAGGAGAAACTCCTTGGGGGCAGCATCCACACCGTGCCCCAGAGAGGGTACGCTAACATCTTAGCAACTCAAATGTACACTGAAAAACAAAAATTTGATGTGATAAAGTGAAAAATGCCCCTACTCTTGACTGTGATGGAGAACTGGGAATTGAAATAGAAACCACAGCTCTCCAAAACAGGCAGCAGCATGAGTTGCAAAACAGACAAACTCCAGCAAAATAATAGCTAAGCAATCGCAGGTCTGAGCCCAAACCCCTCATCACCAGGGTGCCCAGACCCGCGCTCTAGGGTAAGACCACAAACCCATCTACAGGTAATTCTGCGCGGACTGATGGTTCCTAAAGTGAGGCAAACGACATCTAGGTTTACAAATTCTGACCATTCCCTGCCAGGATACCCTATGAGTAAGTCCAGTTCTTTAAACTTTGTATGTGACCCTCCCTAAAACACCCCCTTCAGAGGCACTCCAAGTTCCCTGTGGTCTACGATGTCCCTTGTTGCAGCAAGTAACACGCCTAACGTAACTGATGGCCACTGGCACCAATTCATTTGGGAAGCCTTAATTCTTCCCATTTTCTGAGAGTTTTAGAGGAAGGAAGATCCACAAATAGGCTGGAATTTAAAAGTCTCCCTCTGTTGAAGAACATCTCGGTCCTTCAACAGACCAATGGATAACGAAGATGGCGGTTCGTATATACAATGGATTATTACTCAGTCATCAGAAAGGATGAATAACTACCATTTACATCAACATGGATGGAACTGGAGGGGATTATGCTGAGTGAAATAAGTCAAGCAGAGAAAAACAATTATCATATGGTTTCATTCATATGTGAAATATAAGAAATAGTGCAGAGAATCATGGGGGAAAGGACAGAAAACTGAATGGGAAGAAATCAGAGAGAGAGACAAGCCATGAGAGACTCTTGACTCTGGGAAACAAACTGAGAGCTGCTGGAGGGGAGGTGGGTGGAGGGATGGGCATGAAGCAGGGCACATGATGTGATGAGCCCTGAGTGTTACCTGCAACTAATGAATCTTTGAACACTACATCAAAAACGAATGATGTACTATATATTGGCTAATTGAATTTAAATAAAAAAGAAAAAAATGAAAAAATATAAAAGAAAAAAAAAATAAAAGCCCTCCTCTGACACATGGGAGGAGAGACTTGCCCTTCAGCATGCCACACCACGGACCTCAAGCAGTCCTTCCAAGCACTGGGACAATCCTGGAAGAAGGCTGCATGGGCTGTCCCCAATACCTGTGTGTAGGAGTTATTCACCTCTTCATCCCCTTGATCGAGCCCCTTCTGAGAGCTGAGTCCTGGGTTATAAACTAAGATGCCTAAGTTTGTGCCTAAGGTGTGAAGAAGGCGCTGCTGTCGTGGCCACAGAGCAAACGTTAGATGCCAGGAGCCGAAGTCACACTGCCTGCAAGTGCGGCAAAGAAGTGAGGGCAGCCTAGATTTTAGCCTGGCGCGTAGAATCCACCGAATTCGGCAATAAATGAGTAAAGAGGGAGCGAGAAAAGTTGAGTCGTGTGGAATTGGTTGGCTTCGCTAGTGGTAATTTCCCTCACAGAGCGTGACTCAAGTGGAGTGTTTAACAGGCGTCTACCTAACTGGTGCTACGTTCTCGCCCGATGACCCAATCAGGCTTTCAATTACTTACCTTCTAACAGATTTTTTCCTCTTCATTTTTCAAATTATTTGACTTTTATCTGGCCATATATCAGGAGCTGAGTTTCATGACTCATTTGATTAATATTGACCACCTACAGTGTAAATAATAGTTCGTATTTAAATTAGAGAGCTTGAATCACAAATGTAATGGTGTGACTTACTTCAGAACAGTGGCTGTTTTAGCCATTTTTCCATCTTCGTATCAGAAATTTTAGTTTTTAAGTACTGAACGAAGACGTGAATGACTACACACGGAAGTACACCTGTGCCTCTCACCTGCCTCGGGTCTGTGTCTCTAGAGCTGGAATCTCCCACCTTGGATATTCAGGGTAACTTTGGTCTTTACCAATTCAACATGTTATTCTCATGTTTTGTTTTTGGTTTTTGGTTTTGTTTTTTTGACTGTGCTGCCTCACATTGTTCACTTTCAGAATAGAATGAAGTCCTGGAGGAAAATGTTTTGTTGCCAAAGATTGAAACAAGATTAAATGGGTGTTGTATGGCTATGGTCAATCACGGTCTGGGGTGTGAATAACTCAGCCCCATGTACCCGGAACAAATAGAAGACAAAAAGAGAGAGACGGACCGAGAGCAAAGAGGACTCCTAGAGCCAGGAACCTCTCTTCCAATAGGATGGCGACCATTCCCTTTGGACTATTCTAGTCACACAAAGGTGAAGTTATCTCAAAAGGATCCACTGTGTTTAATTTGACAACATAGATCTGAGCTCTCAGCATCCTCTATTGATAGGAATCTTTCTCATACAACTGCATGGTTATCAGGTACTGCTCTAGGACAGCAAGCCCCAGGCTGGGGTGCAGAGCACCACTGCCCCCTCCTCTGGGGGGTGCCTGAGGAATTGGCCCATTGATCAGTGGGTTGGGCTAGAAAGACAATTAAGATTCCAGTCAATGTTTAGAGTTTATGATAATTTTAGGTATGAACTCCAAATGTGCGTCTCATGCTTTACTGTAGCTCATGCTAGTGATGTGGTGTTCTTCTTTTAGCCTGAGAACAGGAAGGGGTAGAAGCCATGCACGTGGCTTCCACCTGCCTCTGAAGGGGGAAAACTCTCTCTGCTTCCTGTCTTATTTTTTTTTAAGATTTTTTTATTTTTAAGTAATCCCTATACCAAATATGGGGCTCGAACTCACCTGAGAGCAAGCATCACATGCCCTACACACTAAGAAAGCCAAGACCCGCTCTGTGCTTCCTATCATAAGGAAATATAAGACATAAGTCAACACGAGGTCTCATTTTGTTTGTTTATTTTGTTTTTGTTTTGTTTTCCTGTTAACTCACATGATTACCATACATGTGAGTCTAAAATCAGGAAGGACAGGTGTGTGCATGGTGGACACATTCTGCCCCATTTCTAGGTCTTGCAAGAAAGACCCTAATAATAAGAAAAGCCCATTTCTCCTATCTGAGCCCCATGCCTACTCCAAATGGGTATCAGATTTTCCCATATTGATATTATCAAACATTGGCAGTCTCAGCAGCAGCAACACTAAACAAATTGTCAGGGGAAGGAGGAAATTGTTTTCTTTTTTGTTGTTGTTGTTCTTTTTCTCCCCCCCCACAACCCCGCCGCGCCCTTAGCAGCTGGACTTAGAAAAGAAGACAGGCATGAAATTTGTGGGTAGATCTGTTTCAACGATGGCAAGAAGTACCAATTGTGTAATCCAATTTCAACAGGGGATTTCTCTTTATCTTAATAACTAGTGAAATGGGTGGACCTCAAATTTCATTTCAGTTTGGAAACACGCCTAACATTTTGGAGATGTTTATTCCAAACTCAGCCAACGCTAGAAACCTCTCCAAGCTCTAAAATCTTTCTGGGAATTGCACCAAAGCAGATTTTTTGGTGAGATTTCTAATCCTTCCGGCTTCTGGAACAGCCTCCCCCCAAATCCTTCAGTTATTCAGTGTCTAATCCAGACCAGAAGAAAGCACAGGCAATTCTGGAGAAGACAAATAATACACCCCTGAGAACTTGTGTCTGCATTTCAGATCAAGTTTCACGGAAGCCCTGACTATATGCAAATCATGCCTCCCCTTCTGACAACTTCAGGAAGCTCTTCTACTGGTGGTTGTGTGCCTTAATCTTAGACCTTTAGGAAAAGAGTGTGTCCCAACATGGCTAAGTTCTTCAAAATGAGGACAGGTGTGAATAGGTAGGGATTTTAATATGCCGGTTGCTATTTTTGCAAAGCGTTTTTTCAGCCTTTGCAGTCTCTTCCGATTCTGGAGATAAGCAAGTCTATGGAGCCTTCTTCACTCCCCAGAGACGCTCTCTTTGTCGTGTGGAAAGGAATATTAAGAAGGAACCCTCAGTGTCAGTTGCTTCCCACGCAGCCAAGTTCATGCTTCCTTGCTCTATCTGTACTTGATTTTAAGGTGTTTTCCAGTCTTTGCTGACAATTGTGTCCAAAGACATAAGAATGTCGGAAGCCAAAAGCTGTACAAGGACAAATGAAGATAGGGTTGATGTAATTGGGAGCTGCACAGAAACAAACACGTTGCACAAGGCGGGGATGAGTCACTGGCCGACAGACACAGCGCTGAAGGCCCAGCTGTGGTCCCGCAGCAGGTGCGGAGCACGGGGCCACGCAGTCCGTGGGATCAGCCGGAAAGACCAGCTCTGAGTGAACTGGAGGGGGCAGAGAGAGGGCGGGCAGCCCTGAGAGCCGTCAGTCAGCCCTGTGGGCTCCAGGGACCTCGGAACTCAGGACCTGCAAGGGAGATTCAAACCACTGGTGCTCCTGGGGGCTTCAGGCACCTTCCACTCTGGCCAGCATCAAAATGGGTGGACCTCTCCCCTCCCAGAGCTGCCTGTGACGCCCGGGAAGTTAGAGGGATGTCCCAACGTAGATGAAGCAGGGCCGTCTCAGGGAAAGACACCCAAGAGAATTCAGGTGTGCAAGGAAGACAAGAGGTGTCTTGGCTCAACCAACACTGTGTTGATAATAATGGATTCAGAAAGCAGTTGAAGAACTTCCTAGTCACTTTGGACTTGCAAAAACCAATAAACGAAAAAAAGCAAGAACACAGACTTAGGACAATCCTCTGATTCATCCGTGTTTAAGAAGGGGCGCTATAAATTTTGAGAGTCTGTAATTTTTGTTTAAATGATATAAATGGATTTGTGGTTGGTTTGTTTCTTCAGTCAGTCAGTGGACATTTCTGGAGAGCCCCTTCGGCCTGTGGGCCACCCCTCTAGGGCAGTAATGAGAAATGCAGCTGGATAAAGTAGCCCCTCGCTTCTCAAGGACAGGTCAATGCACCGTCACAGGCACAGGGAACTCTAACACTCTATGAGGGGCCCCAGGGGGCACCTGGACGAGGTGGGGGCAGGAGCAGGGGGCTGAAGGCCCTCTGGCTGAGCCTAGAGCCACACAGGATTGTCCCTCCTTCTAACCACTCTTGAATTCTCTTTATTCCCCAGACATGCCATAAGGTACAGAAGATAGTAACACGTCACAGACCACAGAGAGGATGGACAGTAACAACTCACCTTATTTGTTTTAGGTCTTTTTATTGTGGTCAAAATATACATATAATAAATTTAAGCATTTTATTCATTTTTAAGTATGTCATTTGGTTGCGTCAGGTGCCTTCCCACCTCCATCTCCCCCGGCAGAACTGAAGCTCGTCCCCACTGAGCACAGACACCCCCGCCCCAGCCCCCAGCACCACCCTCGTGCTTCTGTCGCTGTGACTCTGACTCGACCAGGACCTCCCATGGGTGGAATCCTGCAGTATTTGCCTTTTTCCGACTGGCCTCTTTCACTTCAGGGCTCACTCATATTATAACATGGCTATGATTTCCTTTTCTGCTTCAGGCTCAGTAACTTCCCATAGCATGTATGGACCCCATCGCTTTACCCGTCTGCCCATCAGTGGAACCCTGGGCTGATTCCACCTTTCGGCTGTCATGAATAACGCTGCTGGGAACACATAAGTTTACACCCACAGTAAAAGTTGGCACCTGCTACCCCGTCCAGGACGCCCATTCCCCTCTGAACGGGGCATCGCCATCCTAGGGTTACTCTTTATCTCTCCTAAATATGTTGTGGAAATTCTCAACTTCTGTGTGTGTTCATAACTATACATAATACTGTGTGTGTTTTAAAATGAGCACACAATCTACACTGTATAGTTTTGCAAAAGATTCAAGAAGCATATTTCTCTTTTATGATATGAGGGAGAATGAAAAGAAAATTAGGATTTTAGCAAAATCTAGTTGAGAGTTGAGGTATCATTTTTGCTAATTATATTATTTATGCTAATTATGCCAATAATTATTTTAGTTTTTATTTTCTCTCCTTTCAAATATCTTAGTTCCGGAGACAAGTGTACTTAAAAGTAATTGTCAATAGACGTTTTTAAAATGCATATATATTTTTTTGAGGGGGGAGGGGGATTGGGGCTCCACACAGGGGACAGGCCCTTGAAGAAGGAAGTAGAGGGCAACAGGATACAGGACACCTTGTTTTAAATAGTGTCATCCTAGCTGCAATTATAGCTCCAAGGCTTGGTTTGGTAGGGCTTTATTTCTCACACAGACAACCCATCTGCTGGCTGGGCATCAGTGGGTGGCTGTTCATGTGAACACTAGGGCCAGGCAAGCAGCACCTGCCCTCCCCAACAAATGCCCCTGGGCCTGGGCACCCTGCAGGCAGCGGGGAGAGCGAGCTGGGAGGATTGGTGTTGGCCCTACAGGGACCTCACGCTGCCTCTGGCCACATGTCACCCAGCGACAGGTCACAGCTAACCCTGGGGACTGGGTGGGTAGGCAGGTGTGGGGATGGCAAGGTGGTCTTGTCCACGCTCGTTTTCTGGCATTATGTCTGACGCAAGAGTCAAGTCAACCATAAGTGGGAACTGAGAGAGGACTGTGTCCAGTCCGGGGGCCTCTAGTCTTCCTGGGACACCTCTGTCACCGCCATCTCTGAGCAGGTGCGGATCTCTCCAGAAGTGCCCTCCCTGACCTGCGTGTCCAGAACTCTCCCTGGCTCCCACCCCCCTGGTGGGCAGCCTAACTCCCGTCTTCCTGAATTTCTCTTTTCCTTGTGTTCTCCCTTTTCCTTTCCCTCCTTTAACTTTCCTGGTTCTGGAAGGTGCAAAGCTAAGGAGCGCTGGTGTGGGCCAGGGGCAGGCCCGGGGCCCTTTTCGCGCCAGCTGTAGGCCCAGTTTCATGGGAAATGTCACATAAACAGTTGGAGCTTTCCCAGGAGCCCACCCCACGGGTAGACACTGGGCACCCGAGAGCCATGCGGGCTTTTATCCGGACTTCGCTCAGAGACCCAGCGCCTGCGTCCCGCGTATAAACACGGGCGCCTGTGTCCGCAGGGTCAGCCACGGACTGACCCTGCTCGGCGCGGCTCCCATGAAGAGCCCCTTTGGAGTCCCAAACGTTCTGCTTCCCAGAAGTCTGCTCTGCCACTCAACCCGTCTGGCTGCCAGCATGAACCACAACAACACATGAACAAAAAAGAAAAGTTTTCTGTTTCATGTTAAAAAGTATAAATATTATATTATTGATTCAGAAAGGAAATGTGCTGAGCGAGAACTCCAAGTGCAGCTGAAGTGAACCCCAGGGACAGCTTATGGGATGGGATGTGAGCACAGTTTTAGAATGAAAACAGATGCTGTTCTTCACAAAGGAGGAAAAAAAAGTTTGCATTTTTGGTCGCAGCCGCAGCAGGCTAACACCTGGACAAAAGATTTCAACGTGAAAATGTGCAATTATGTTTATTCTTGAGACGGGGCAGAGCGAGGAAAAAGGTAGCTCCCACGGTGCGTAGGAGCGGGGTGCCTGCTCGGCTGGGGGAGGAGGAAGGAGCCTGGTGATTGGAAGACGGGTGGAAATGAGGGAGCCGTTGGGTCAGCAGTGGTGACATGCCCTCGTCTCTGTGCAGAGTTCCTGCGGCACAAACGCACTTCCTGCCTCTGTGTCCCTGCCCACTGAAACCCTCCCATGTTTCGTGCTTCGGGCAAGTCAACCAGGCACCTCCCCCCCAAGTTTGAAAGATCCTTGGCCTTCACTCATCTGTCACTGCCGTCATCGGCACTTAGAACGTTCCGCCAGCGCCTCGCGATGTGCTTACTCAGGTCTTTTATCCTCTCCATGTCAAAGTCGTTTGATACTGAGTGTAATTTTGCAAAGGAAAGCATCCCAGGGGAGAGCTTTAGGAGATGCCTCTGTTTTTAACCCTGCTTCCAGAAAGAATTAGACGCAAACACTTCCACTTAGTTCGTTTGCTTCTCAAGTGAACGGATCGCGTCTGGTATCTGAACCTGATCCGGTGGAACGCTTCGGAGACGGACTTGAGGAGCACAGCTTGGCTCCCAGAGGCTGGGCTGCATGGAGCAGATGGTGAGCAGACCTAAGCAGTCGTCGTCTCCTGGTCAATGACTGTATTTCCTGAGCATATTTGCTGTCCGTTAGCGGACGGGATTCGTACTACAGCGGTGTCCTGACATGTGGGAGCAAAGCCGGCAGCTTTTGGAGGGTCCCAGTTTGCTCTGTGTAAGGTATGGCCAGTGTTTGCCTGCAAAGCCAGGCCTGGGCTTCGGTGGCTGTCCTTTGTCTTGCTGGTGTGGGCATGACTGCTCTGGAGAAAATGAGCAAAGTGAACAAAATGGGGAAAAACCAGGAATCAGTCTCAGTCTTCATTCATGTTGAAGAGGGCATGGCTGATGATCACAGGTCTCTTGACGGAGGAGAAAGACGCTTCTTTCCAATCTCTCCCATCAGCCTTGTCAACATCCCCCCGCCACCCCACTGACCAGAGTTTTTCACTATCACTGTGGAGAGAGAGGCCACTAACCTCCTGTACCACGTTGACCCACTGATGTGGCTTAATACCCCGTGATCGCCCTAAACCCGGGTCTGCATCCCAGGCCCAGGAAAGGATTTCAAGGGGGTGACAATCATCTTGGAAGTTCCCTAAAGGGCCATCCATTTGATGACATACTTCATTATAATGTAAAAAACAACTACAAAAATAATCATTTAAAATGTCAGCAGTGGTTATTAAAATAACATTTTACATTGAGCAAACCGGGTCCGGACTCTTTCGAATTATTTTGGAATTAAGACAGCCATCTTGTACATTGGTACCTTAGATAAATCATCTAAGATATCTAACGTCTAAGTTATCTAAATAATGGGACTGATGCCAAGGGCTAAAAGGGATCCCAGAAGAAACCCATGGCTCCATGGGAACAAGCCAACAGCAGCATGCGTGTCAGTCAGCCACGCACCCCATGGACCGCCAGCTCGCTCCAGGGTGTCTGCCGATGCTGTAGTGGGTGACCAAGGTGAAGCTGTGGGTCAGGAGTCAAGCCCACACCCGGCTGGGTCCAGAATGAGAGCAGGACTTCGGCTTCGCCGGGACCCTCCAAACACCAGTCCTACGGAAACACGACAGCACTTCGGTTTAGTTGAATCGCATCTGTGCTGTGACCCACCTCCTTCTCTAAAAATCAGGTCTCAGAAAGGAGCATGGGGACACGAGACATGAGGAAAAGGGCAGTTGAGCTGTGCCCGGGGAGGCCATGTGGCCGTGGCAGAAGCCTCTCCTGAGACAAGCCTCGGGCCCCGAGGGTCTGGCCCGGCCACCTGGGTCTTAGAGCTCCTGCTGCAGATTCAGCCTTCTGCCCCTTCCTCCCACACCCAGAGGGCTATAATCCCTGCTTCCCCCAAACCAGAGGGCTCAGGCCCTGGTTATTGTAGCCATTCGCCCCAGAGCAGGGAAAATGCATTTTGTAACAAACAGAATAAAACAGAGGAAGATCCCGGGACATGAAGTTTCCGTTTCTTCAGCTCTTCCCATCCCAGGTTGTGGCAGATGCACGGCTTTCCAGGGGATGTGTGTTCGCCTTCATCACCTGTTCGGGTGGCTTTGCTGACGCCGTCCGCTAATCACCGTCCCCACTCCTCTCCCGCTGTCCCCATGCGAGGACGCCTGAACAGTGCCAGGCTGCTGCGGTGGGCTCTTTCTGCCGCACCGAGAGTGTGCAGTGACAGTGTGACAATGAGCGTCCGAGGAGGCTCAGGGGCCGCGCGGGAGCTAACTAAAGATTAACAAGCCTCCCCTCACTCACCACTCCCCCTGCAAGGAAAGGGGCCCCTGGCTTTCAATGGGGTTCTGTGGGCACAGCTCACAAAGGCACAGGCTTAGAAAAGAGCCGCCCCCCCCCCCAGTGGGTCCCGCGGTAGGTGGGCATGGCCACATTTGGCAGAGAGTGACCTTTGGGGAAGTGCTCGTTGGACCCAACTTCAGAAGTGACCACAATACGCTAACACAAAGGGGAGCGTAAATTGGCAGAAAAACGCAGTGTAATAGACCCGCTCACACTGCGCTCAAGGGGACTCCAGGGACCGGCCGATCCATGCGAGAAGAATGGTACAAGCTGGAAGGGCCCAGAAGATTAATCACCACCGCCATGCAGATTTAGCGCGTTAGGTGAAAAGATAAATGTGGAAAAGCTGTGTCAAAACCCATGGTGTGGCCCACATGGCAATCCAGGGTCAGTAATTGAACTCGGCTCTAATTATCCTGGGGAGATAATATTAACTTATAGTCCGGTGTGAGCGAGCGATTCCATAACTCATCAGTCGATGGGCCGCTCGTCGCGTTGTGTTATTGAAATATGATGGCTCCATTTTTACCCTGTCATAATGACAACTGATGGGCTTATTTTCTTTCTCTGCGCCTCTGGGGGATGATGAAATAGTAAGCAAACATTCCTTCTGGTGGAAGAGCAGCACTTGGTCACGCGGGCTCGGGCTGGACCCGCGCCGGCACACTCAGCGGCTCGTTCCCGGAGCAGGGCGGCCACGCCTTGTGCCAGGATGCGGGGGGCCGGGGGCAGTGAGCGCCCACCCCAAAAAAGCAGACCTGGCCGCTCACTGCCCCGGATTCTTCAGCGTCCGGGCCTCTTGAGTTTCCTGCCGTTGCCGGGCGGAGGCTTCGGGAAGGGGGAGAGATTTATGGAAAACTTCACCATGCTGGTATTGCTCCTTTCCTGATGAGGCCTCGGCGCCCCGTTCTCACTCCCCGCGGGAGTCTGGGCTGCAGCTGGCTCGTCCCACGGGGGTCCCACCGTTTCCACCCTGCTCCCCAAGTGGTGACTGGATTTTTGTGATCTTCACACATTTGTGTTTGTACCCTAAGAACCGTTCTTGATCAATTACAGACAAATGCAGCGTTAAAGGCCTCTCCCCTAAACTTTAAGGTAAAGCCCCATAAAATTCAAAATAAACACTGTTTCCAGGTTATTTGAAATGAGGGTAAAGAGTGTGTTTTAGGGATTTGGAAAACCACGTAGTCCATCCTGAAATACAGACGTGGCAGGAGGGACCTGGAGGAAGCCGGAGCCCCCTTCAGGCGGCAGACATGGGAGAACAGCTAAGGCCCTGGCACGGCCTCCCGCCCCCAAGAGAAGTGCACACAGAGTGGGCCCCAGTGAAGGATCGCCAGCGTGCAGGCCTGGGCCTTGCAGCCGCCGTGGCGGCGGGAACGGGACCCCGCAGGAAGCAGGCCGCAGCCCGGCCCCGCCCCGAGCCCGCCTGGCCAGGAGATTAATGGAGGTTTTGGTTCTCAGGGAGATGGTGGTAATTCAATGCATTCAGAAGCCCTCCGCCCTCCCTCTGGGGAAGTTTATACACATTTCGACAGTTTGCTATTTTAATTGAGAACAGAAAGCCAGTGCAGAATCCTGGATCTCGGGGGAAAAAGGAAGTTTGTCTAAAACTCTCCTCATTTGGTCCTTAACCTCATGGTGCCCAAGCACGGCCTCCAAGGGCAGAAGGGTCTGCACTATTGTTGGCCAGGCAGAAGCCAGACGCCTCCCGTAGCGACGCCTCTCTCACTTACATTGTCTGGTCTGAAAAGAGGCTCCAAGAGAGCGTTCGGAGTGAGAACAATGCAGTCCACAGCGGGGGCAACACCCAAGAATGAGGCACCGGGTCACCCGGTTTCTGCCCTCTGGTCCCAGCCATGGGACTCAGTGAACACGGGGCCTGGCGCTGTCTGTGTATTTCGTTCCCAGTGAGGTAGGGAGTACACACCGGCTTATTAAAATCTGCTTAGACACTTGAAAGCATCAATCACATCTCAGGGTCACCGTAGGAGAGTCTCTCTCCCCTCAATTATTCTGATCCTGGACTAAATCATCAGAAGCACATCACTCAGTCACAATCACCGAGGGCAAGCTTTCCAGTGGGGGAGATGAAGGGCTTTCCATCTGTTTCTTTCTGGGTTTTTTGGTCAGTCACCTGAACACAGAGATGAACACACAGAGCAAAGCACCTGGGCCTTCGAGATAATGACTACTCAGAGATCTATGCTTCGTTGTGGAAAATGAGCTCATATACTGATAGTAACATGAACAACCAGGTGGGATCAGTGGAGTTCAAAGAGAGACCGAGGATGCTGGCCTTTCTGAGAAGGAGCACGTGGACTGAATCATATGAATCTACAGCCCCACGGGGACTGGCATCATCCTGGACATCGGAGGATCGACAGGAAGGGGCCAGGAGGATGGACTTGGGCAATCCCCTCAGACGAACTGCCAATCTCCAGCAGCACAGCCCAAAGTCATTCCCAAACTCTGTTGACTCAGATTCGTTCTCAGTTTCTTAAATATCATTGTAAAACATCCACTTTTCTTTAGAGATGTCCCAGTCAGCTGGGAAGACAAAACAGCACTTTAAAAAGACATTCAGTCCGTATTTACATGAAGAATCATGACAGCCTGGTAAAGCATTACTGTCTGTAAAGTATTATATATTTTAAGGGTCCTGGTAATTTATGTTTAAAATGTTCTTCCTACACATTTGCAGTATATAATGGAAGGTTCCTATGACATTTATAAAGGAACAGCTACGATCTGCTAGCTAAATGGTATGCAACGTTCTATAAATTATAGTCTGAAATTTACTCTAATGTTCAAGTATTTCTGTGACATATTTTTCTCCAAGAAAAATTGGACGGAAATGTGCAAAGGTATAATCCGTTATAACTGTGTTAAAGGCATGACTAGAACATTACTCTCAGAGTACCCAGGGTAGCAAATAAGAGGGTATTTATTTGGTGGTTTATCCTACTAAGACTAGACATTTTTATTTATATAGACTATAGTTAGACACTATAGGCATCTTAGTAGATAATATCAGGCAATATCCTTCCTATTGCATTAAAGATAATGATGGTTAACTTAAATCACACCCCTGCCTCATACTGTTGCTTCCCTCTAAAGAGCCTTGGTTTTAGCTGGGGTCAGATCATCTGCAATAAAGGAATTTCTCAGCTTCCTTGAAACCAAAAGTGAGCATGTGACTAAGTGTTGGTGAGTCGTGTAAGTGTCCTGTGGCAGCTTGGGGGGCGGAGGAATGTCCTTTGGAGGAAGTAGCGTCTGCCCTTGGCATCTCCTTACCTCTCACCTCCAGCTTCCCTCCTGACCTGTGACCCAAGGACTAGAACACCCCTAGAAAATGTTGGGGGCCCACACCCAGGAGGTGCAAGATTATAGCGGCTCAATCCCTGACACCTGCTACGTATCACTGCTACCCAAACCTTGATGTAAGACGAGGCAAACCAACTTGCTGTAAAGACTCAGAGCACAGATGTTTTGGAAGTGTAGACCACGAAGTCTCTGAGGAAACTACCCAACTCTGTGTAAAAGCAGCCACATACAGCTGATAAAGCCACGGGTGCAGCCGCGTTCCAATCAAACTCTATTTACGAAAGCAGGACGGAGACTGGAGTTGCCATATTTTGCTTGCACTGTATGGTAAGACATTAAAATCTCTTACAAACTAATTTCTTTGTCAAAAGATGAATCTCTTCACTTGGTATTATGTCCCCAAGTTTCATTCATGTCGTCCCAAATGGCAGGATCTCCTCCTCTTTTAAGGCTGAATAATATTCCCTTATTTAAAAAAATTCCCTTATTTTATAAAATATATATTCCCTTATTTTATATATATTTATAATCCACTGTATATCTGTATATCTATCTATCTATCTATCTATCTATCTATCTATCTCTATAAAATCCACAGTTCCACAGATTGGCACTTAGGTTGCTTCCATATCTTGGCTATTGTGAAATATGTTGCGATGAGCTTGGGAGTGCACATACCAATTTCGTCAAGGTACCAATTTCATTTCCTTTGGATATAGACCCAGAAGTGGACTAAGACAAACACAGAAAGAGAAATACTGCATGGCCTCACTTGATATGGAATCTAAAAAAGTTGAATTCATGGAACCAGAACGTAGAATGATGGTGACCAGGGATGGGAGGTGGGGGAACTAGGGATCATTTGGTTAACGGATGACCTTATCATCCATTAGAAAGTAGTGAAAGAAATTCTGGATGGATTTGATTGATTAGACTGCCACTAGAGTTAAAAAGGGAAAAGTTTTAGTTATGCACGTTGAATGACTTTTAGAGGTCGAATACACAGCATGGTGAATCTAGCTATACTACTGTGTTGTGTGCGTGAAATATGCTAAGCCAGTAGCTCTCAGCTGTCCACACCACACACAAATACGGTAACTATGAGCTGAGACATAGATGTCGATTGTTTTGATGGTAGCCAGTGCACAACGTATATGTATGTAGAAACAGCACTTTGTGCAGCTTAAATACATACCGTTTTTATTTTTTTAAAAAGCCTCTCTTTTGGTTGAAACTCATATTATGGGTTTTTGTTAGGCACAGTCAAAGCTGGTCCCCACTGGCATACAAGTCCCACACAGCCGTCTCTGTTCAGTTCCCTTCCCTTCTCCTCCCACTCTGCTTGGTCCTCTCCTCTCTTGCTCCAAGGGTCTCTCCATCCACACCACTGCCTTCACCATACACCTTCCTTCTCTCACAGTCTCTGTACCTAATGAGCAGCAACCTTGGGTATCCCTGGATGGCAGGCGTCCAAAAAGGCAGTGGAATGGAAAATTCATCCAACACAGAAGGTTTCCCCAAACTCACCCATACCTGGCCTTTTCACTCTAGGGCTGTGTTTCCAAAATTTTGTATTGCTATTTAGAAGAAAAGAATTCAAAACAAGAGCAAAACACTGCCACCTGAGGAAAATGAGCACCAAGATCTCTAAGCATGATGTGTGACCTGGACCTGGACTGGGTTTCATGAGACAATTACAATGCCGTCCTTGCTCCTACCATACTGAGCAGAACATTCCAGTGTAAAAAGTAAGGCACCCAGGAATTGTACCCTTGTCTAATAAAAATATCACTCACCTGTTCTAAGATGTTTCGATCCATCTGTACAGTGCTGTCTCAAATGGATCACGTTTTCTCTGCTTTCTTCTGTCAAAAGGTACATAGAAGTGGGACTGGTCATGGTTAATGGGGTGTCAGTGCTCTACTTCTGATTTATTGGCAACTTTTGCTTGAATAAGAAATAGAGGGATGTGTGTACCTGAACATTTGTTTGTTTATAATCGTAAAAATTTTCTTACCTCTGTTTTCAATTCTTCCACACCTAAAATTTCGCCGAAGTTCCCTTCTATGAAAGTCCAAGAGAAAAATCTCATGTTTTGGGGCAGCGTGAGGAGTGGAGGGTCCACTGGAGATTCCTTGAAGACAGGAGCCAGCTCTCCTCCGTCATTGTGTCCACAGCACCAAGCCCCACTGGGGCAAAGAGTAGGACCCTGAGAGGTGTCTGTCCAATGAATAAATACATGAACTGATGAAATAATTCAACCAATTTGCTGACCTTATCATCTGTTAGAATGTAGTGAAAGAAATTCTGGATGGGTTTGATTGATTAGACTGCCACTAGAGTTGATTTAGTGATGTCTAAGTGTCTAAATGATAAGCTGTTTCCAAATACAAATGGAGGAATCAGAATGTGAGTTCAAGCTGTAAGCATGTGAATGATTTAGACACAGACAAGAGGGGCTGAGAGAGAAAATACATGGGTCTCAAGCACTGTTGACTACCATCCTAGGTTCTCTGAAGCAGAGTCAGAGCAAGAGTTTGGGAGGTGATCCCAGAATGAGCCATTTGGAAAGTCTGGAAGGGAGAAAAGGGAGGAGATCGATCAACAGGGCGCCACAGGAGTAACGGGACTCAGTTCTGCCCCGGGGGGCCTGGGGAACACCATTCAAGAGTGGACCCCTTGGGAGAGAGCGAGGGCTTCCCTTCCAACTCCCTCCCATCACTGGTTGAGGGCTTGTCCTGGCCCCTGGCCTGTTAATTCCCTGTGACCTGTAGACTGGGAAAGCCCTCAGGCAGACAGCGCCCATGGTAGTAACAGTGTCATTTACAAGACCAGTGGATGCGGGGGGTTAATGTGCAGGGCATCCGCGTGCTCTGTTATCGTTATGAACAGAAATAAAACCCAATTTTTTGGAAGAGTTGCTTTTTAAAAGAATATAAGGAAACGACTTTTATAACGTAAGGGGGATTTTTTTAAAATTGTTGTTTTTAAATGAAGACACGCATCATCCTGGGGACAATCATTCTTTTAGTCTTTAAGGATTACCTAAAACTCAGATCCCACAGGATTTGACACTTGACAGAAACGTAACAGTATGAAAAAATTCAACAAAATCTAGATGAAGTTTGCAAAATCCAAACTCTATCACAGAAAGTATACAATATAAAAATTACTAGGTATGGAAAAATTTGGGGAAAAATGACCCACCATCTTCAGAAAAAAAAAAAATCAATAGCCTACCCACAGAAGACAGAGATGTTGGAAACTATTATTCTCATGTTTAGGTATTCCCAGGGAAAAAGGGGACAGAATGAGTAAGCAGAGAAACGTAAGCTATTCTGGCAAGGAAGAAAATGCTTTATGAGGACCTGGAAATCAATGTTAGGTAACCTAGAATTAATCATTCATTCATCTAACATTCACCCAGAGTGGATTCTGAGCAGAGCACTGTTCTGGAGCGTGGGACACAGGGCTGTTGGACAGTTCCCATTCTGGTGGGAAGACGTAGAATATATAATTACATAAATATAAGGCATAATGTCAGGCAATAATTGCATGTGCTGTAGGAAAAATAAACAGGCTGTGGGGATGGAAGTTTTCAAGGGATGCTATTCCAGATAGCAATTTCCTGGAGGCAGAATAAGCCCTCCCCCCGCCGGGAGGACAAGCAGGCCCCTAGGGAAGACTGATGTCAGAAAGGGGGCAGATAAAGCCATAGCCAGAGCCGGGGGGACAGCCAGCCCAGCTCCTGGATGACCGTAGAGGTGCTGGAACTGAGTTTTCAGGTAGTGGGACAGGAGAGTCGCTCCCTTCTGCCCACATCTCGGCGTGTACACACTCCTACCTCTGAGGGAGAATGCCTTCTCTTTGCCAAGGTAAAGCCAAGGCAACCAGCAACTGAGACCTCTGTCCTGCGGACTTCTCTGGGGCAAGGTGCCCAGATCACGTGCACAGGCGAGAACCTGTAATCACACAGATACGAGGGGCTGCTAGGGTGGGAGCTCCTCTCCCCTGTCCCTGGTCCAGCCAGGAAAACCTTGGGATTAGTGAGCCGAGTTTGAGCAATGGTTCTCTTCTCCCTCAGTTACAGTGAAAAGGGACAGAGGGACATGTGTGGAAATGTCTTATTGGCCCCAACGACAAGAGTCCTAATCTCTTATCAAAGTACAGCTTCATTAGTTTACAAGGTTCAAGGTCATTAACTTTTGTATTTTAATTTTTTTCCATAAAACACAGCTGTAGGTCTTTGAAAGGAAGTTCATGCTTATGGTCAAAAGATGTGTTTAATTTCAAATGTTTTGGAGCCGATTGGGCTAGGCCAAGAAAGGCTCTCCCCCACTCTTAGGAGACCTGGTCTTTCTCCCCCAGTCCCCCTTCATGACCCTCTCCACTGGGGGCTCCCCCACCCACACAAAAAGCACACACAGGGCCTCCTGTCGCTGTTGAAACTGTGCAAGAGGCAAGACCAGATCCTGGAGATGAAGATTGGTAGCTTGTGTGAAGCGTCAAATGAGATGTGGGGGTCTTAGATGCCAAGAAGGGATCCGTGACAGGGGAAAGGGGAAAGGGAGCCAAAGAGTGAGTGTGCACATGCAGGCACACACACAGGCACACAGCACACATGCTCATGCCCGTGCCGAGCAATGAGGGTCGAGGCGCACAGAGAGGGAACTGTGGAATAGAGTTAGCGCTTGTAATCAGCTCTCCCCTTCTTTCCTCATCCACTTCCTTCGTGAACTGTATCTGTTTTAGGAACTATTGCTTGGATTTGACAACAAAGAGTGGCCGAAGCTCTCCTCAGAGTCAGAATAATCTGTCCAGGGGAAGGAAGGTGGGACTTTATTTGGGGGGTGGCTTCCTTGTTGGTCCCCACCAGCGCACCATCTTGCCAGTTCTGAGGAGGAGACACTAAGGCAGGCCTTCTGCACTTTTTTCCTTCACAGAGAAAAGCAGGAGACACACCTGTGGTTAGAATACAGAGGTTCCGTAGGAGTCACTTAGTAAAGCACTGTATGCCACAGTACATACCACAGATATCTCTAAAATCCACGTTAGCCCTAGACATTATCTTGAGTACATTTGTGACTTGTTCATGTTTAGTCTGTGCCTTCTCCATGGCAGGGCCCACGCCACATTCTAGGCAGCCCTGCCAAGCGTATCAGAGTTCCCCAACAGATGGGTCAATCTAGGTGAGGGTCCTGGGAAACAAGTGCTGCAAAAAAGGGAAAACAACCTTGTAGGGAAAGATGTCAGACTCACACAAAAAATTTTTATTTAGAAAATGTTGATTGTCTTGGCTTTGAAGAGGCCAACTTACTCAAAAAGTATTTTAGTTGTGTTGGGTGGGCCAGAATTTTGAATTGACTCTTAGGGAAGTTTATTCTCAAACTCAGCCCAGAGGGATCCTATCTGTACAGAAGTTCTATGTGTTCTAAATTCCCAACTGTTTCTTGGCACTCTACAAACCTTCCAGATGTCCTCTTCCAGAGTATAGAGTGTTTGAAAATGATGGGCACGTCTAGAGCCTGAAAGATAGTTCAAACAGTAATTCCACCAGAATGTACATTGGAGAGCTGAGTTAGTTTCTTCCTGTCAGTCACTGGCTATGCACCAGGGAAATCCCTTTGACCTCTTCCAGCCTGTGTTTTCAACCATAAAATTAGGACTGAGAGCTCCATGAATCCAGGGTTCTTGCTAACACCAATTTGATGGCTTTCTACTCTCTCAAATCTAGAACAATCTGCTATAACTTATGACCACCTACAGCTTCTCAACAGAAGAAGCCCACCCACATTGTGTTTTCTCCAATCCTCATGGAGGATTCCTGGAAGCAAGAAGTTTCTTCAATTCTGGGCCTCCCAACGGGACAGTCCCAACCCCTGATTGGAAACAAATCTTGTGTTGATTAAAATAAAAAAAGGATCTTGGCTGGGGTCTAGAGAAATATAAACATGAAAATGGAAACCCATCCATGGTCCAAAAAATGTTTTTGTCCCCATATAAGAATAAAGTAATAATTTAAATATTCCTTTTTACGATTACAAGATTTTCCTGATTTTTAATTCTATGTATATATTTTATAACTTTTAAAGATACCTTTTCTACTCGGAATGCTCCTTTGTGTGTAAACTCTTGTTTCTCAGGAATTACATCAACCAGTACTAATATATTTTATGAACTGTCAAGAGTTTATGTTTCAACATTACAAAATGAAAACAGATCATCATAGGTCTTTAAAGTGACAAGTTTAAAAAAAAGTGACAAGCTATTTTTAGATATGTTTCATGTAACCCATCTACATGAACACGATGATTTGAAAAAAAAACAGCACGGATCACAAAAAAATAAATAAATAACAGAAAAACCTTGTACCCAATACCCGCGGATGAAAGCCTACGGGCTGAGGGCCTGTGTGGAAGCTGGGGAGAAATGAAACACACCACACCTGTTTCACGACCTCATTTCAGCCCACGCATGATAGGAAATACACACACAGCAACTGAAGGTACACTGACGTGTTATGCCACGATTTGCATCTGCTACCAACCAAGTCACGTGTCAGTAATGGCCGGCTCTCTGGTCCCTTGCGGGGATAAATGCTAGAGCCTTACCCACACCTTTGCCGTCTGCGACTTCTCCAGTCACTGCACGTGTGTAACAGAAACCGACCACGTTCAGCACAGTGAACAGCGTGTGTCTTTTCTACTCGCATGGGCTGAATCGGTTTTATCTCTTTGGGGGAAAGCAACTCCATTTACATTGACCGCCTGGTATGTATAAAAGCCTAATGTCAAGAAACCCATTTGCTCTTTAATAAAAGTTATCATAACGTCTGAAACGCCTGATTTATGGGGAGCCTGTCGTCACCTCGACGGCCTGCCACTTTCTTCTTGCCATTAGAAACCCAAGACAGGTCATGACATTTACGCTGGGCTGGAATAATAATGCCGCTCAGATCAAGCTCCTGGACAACACGCCATTTGTCTCATTTAAATAATGAATGTGATTGGTGGAAATTGCAGTCTGTAACCCTAACACACAAAGGAAATGACAAACACACCGGGGTGAATAATGAGCTGAACATTGACAGGTACCACGACCTGCTTGCTGCAAATGGCCAGTCTTATATTTACTTATTTAACCTTCACAAAGCTGATGTGATAAAAGTCCGGATGGTTAAGAGACAGAAAAATGAAAATATTTTCCTGAACATGCTCTGATAAGCGACACTGCTCCTGCTGGTGGCGGCAGTGGTGTCCTTCTGACTGGGTGTTGCTCTACATGCCCGGCCCCCAAATGTCAGCCCCACTAGACATGCAGAGGGGCCGGACATCACCCCGAGATCACCTTCGCTTTGGAACTTGCAACAGTCCCAGAGCAGCCATGCCACACTGCTGCCTGGGGACGGCGTTCCCTCACGGCCACCCAAGGGCTCCGCTGACCGCTGATGGGGTGCTGGTCACCTGGCAACGGATACTGTAGCTTCCTGCAGGCAGCAGGTGGTGGGGAGGCTGGCGATATGCCGGCTGGGGGCAGGCACGCAGGAGGAGTGAGGCAGAACTCTTTTTGGGTAAAGAGATTGAGATAAAAGCGATGAGACTTGCCTACGGTGGGCACAGAAGCAAAATAAAAGTTCCTTTCACACAACTTTTTTGGAAGGAAGGTGAAGGCATAGGATCGTGTTCTTAGGAAATGTCTGGAACACTGGAAGCTAAGAAGGGTGGCCATAACGTGCAGGCACTGAACTGGTTTTAGGAGGCACTGCCCTGGGGCCTGTGAGCCAAGTGGCTCACTCATTGCCCAACCCTGCTCTCCAGGCTCCCACGGGTGAGGGGTCAGGCCCTGCTAGCCAGTGCCACCCCTGCCGGGGGACTGGAAAGGCTGTGGCCTGACCGAGGAGGGCGCCCCAGAGTTCTGTGGGTTCTGTGAGTGGCTCGCATCGGACAACCCCGGGGTGGGTTTGGCTGCCCTCCCTCTTCCCCAGCACCTGGCAGGCCGCTTTGCACAACCAGCACAGTACAACAAGGCCTTGGTGGCCTTAACGCCCACAGGGCATTGAGGTGAACCCCTCTCCCTCTCTGGAGACAGGCCTGCTCTCCTGCAGAGTGAACATCATGGGTGGGGACATTGCAGTCACCTTTTCGTAACAGTGCCAGTCACATCTTAGGGAGCTGACTTACCATCTCAGATCTTTGCTTTCTAATGCAAACACTCTAATAACAGCACCGACTTCCTATGAGTTGTTCTAAAGAGTCAATGAAATGGAAGATATCCTATTAGGGGAAGCAGGGGAGGTGTTCCCGGTGACAAGCAATCCCTCTCCTTCCCAGAGGCTTCCTCCTCTCCGGCCTCCTCCTCCAAATCAGCTGTGTTTTTAGGCCATGTTGTCTCCCTGACTCCGATCTCTTCCGACAGCTGGCTCTCTTCCCTGGCCTCAGTGACCAGCACCAGAAGCTTCCTCCTCCTTCCCAATTTTCCTGAACGGTTTTCTTGGATGTTCCAGTCACTCTTCATACTCAAAATGTCTAAAATGTGCTATGCAACCATAATTCTCTCCTTAAACGATCTTGCTTCTGGCATCTCCACTTCGGCTCATGGGCTCAGCGTCCCCTGCCATCTGCTTGGTTCCACGGTGGAGTTAGCTCTTGCCCATGTTGGTTGCCCGGGATCGGCAAAAATGCCTGATGAGAAAGAAAGACAAAATCGGAGAAGAGGTCTTTAGGGCTTAGGGGAAGGTGTGGTCATGTCTGTCCCACTGAGCGAAGAAGTGTCACCAGCAGAAACCTGAGACATTTTTGGCCAGGAGACACAAATCTCCCTGTGAGCTATGGACAGCCGCAGCCGGGGCTGTTAGCACCTCCCTCGGCAGGAAGACCCTGGTGAGGCAGGCCTGTGGGTTGATTGCTCCCCGCAGGGAACCGGTTCTTTGCTAGCCCTTGATCAACTGTTTCATATCTAACCAGCTGTCCTTAATAGGAATGGGACCTACCTGCTTCGTGATTTCTGACTGCATCAGTGTTAAGCCATGTTGGGCTTATCCGTGATAAGAATATCTACGTAGTGTCCCCTGCCCACCATACTTTGTGGATATTGTAGAATTTTTTAAATGATGTTGCTCTGCTCCAAACCATGGGATTATAAAATAAAGAACAGCATGATAAAATATGGCTAATTACTATGGGGTTCTCCAAATACACTTAATCATATGCTAGTCCGCTTGCAAAATAACAGCAGGCTGCCCTCCTTTGCTGCAGCGTGTTTGTAGGGATGGCAACATATATTTAATCGTGGGGCTTGGGTGACAGACTCGGCCTTCATACTTCTCATCTGGCCAACAGGGTGCCTCAAGTTAACCATAATGCATATGATATAAAACACAGGAAGCCTCTGGACCCTTCCCAAGGTCATAGTGATAAGCACACAGCACATGGGAGCTAATATCATTAGTCATTGTGGGATACTCTTGTACCAGGCATGAGATCAAGAGCAATGGTAAGATTCAGTGGTGTTATGTAATTCAATGTGTTAGTGCCCACGGATGTAACGCACTGACCTCTGTTGGAACAGCCTTGAGCCTCACTGGACCATGCATGGGTGATTCTTGAGCGCCTGTCCTTCCTATGTAGCTAATGCTTGCTAAATGTGGACTGCATGAGTCAGCACAGGAATGGCATTTTTCCGTAGCATGAATGTGTAATTTTTGGAGATGCCCCATTACAACTTTTTAAAAGTGAAATGTCTTCGGTCTGTAACACCTTCTAGACTGCATTTTGTTTAGATTTTAGAAAATTATTGCTATTGCTTTGGCTAATATCCCCAGTTTCCTGAATTTTCTTTTCTTTTATTTATTTTTTTTTTTGGTCACTTGACATGGGAGGACTGAACAATGAAGAGTAATGATGTCATATCATGCTGGTTACACAGCACATTAGTCCTCTTCTGAACCCAGAAAACGATGCAGAAGAGAAGAAAGAAAAAAAAACCATTAGGATTCATCTTAGCATTGCTTTTTGCCAATCCATTCTAATATTTGAAAAGTTTCTGGCAGTATCCTTGAAAAATTTACATACATCCTGAACGCTTGTCTGCCAAATACTAGTAACCCAACGTGATAGAGATGGCGAGATTATTAAATGTCAAATATCAGTGTTAATTATGGGAAATCTGACAAAACCCTAAACTGTGCGTGGAGAGGGGAGGGAAGACAGTCTTTTCTGACATTATAATGGCTCAGAAGCCTTTAGGCTGTCAATCAAGGGAACCTTGAATGGCCTGGAACTCATTTGCCATTAGTGGCTCTGCTGGGGGAAGCAGTTAGCGGACACACTGTTTTCAAATGTAAATCTCTCTGGCATCTCAGACAAGGTGTGGGTTTTGTTTTCCATCTCCGCGTATGGAAAACCATCAATACCTGTTATTACAACAAGTTCTATGAACTGTGTTTATTAAACACTGTGATCATGGTGAAATAATGACGGGCTTGCTGGGATGTGGGCTGCCACTTATGACCTGGATGTGTGAGATATTAGCATATGCCAAATGTGTCACATGCCCTGCCTGCTGTCAGGGTGCTGGGCCTCAGGTCTCCCTAATGCGGGGTGATGATACCTATCGGCTTAGTCACTCTGCTACTATTGTTATTTCTAAAAATATCTCTGCATCCTCTCATAGCCCAGCAATGAGACTTCTTGGGATTGCTTTGCAAGGTAAATGGCTATTTTTGTGTGTGTAAAACTGCCAATCAACCAGGCAGCCACTAACCCTATCTTGCTAACCAATGTTCTCTGGAAATCAGACTGCCTTGGACTTGTTTCAGCAAATGCCGAAAAACCTGAAATGACGCCTATTTCTTTACGTTGGCGTATTTAAAGTTTAAAACTTACAAGTGAGATGTCAAGAAACTCTCCTGAGACAAACGTTCTTATGTCCAACGTATATTCTTATGACAATCTGTTTAATTTTTGGAGTGGATTCCTCCTTCCTGGTAATCAAATGACCTTAATAATTAGCATCATGAAGAGCCACAGGGGTCTCAAGGGAAGGCGGGAGCTGAGGCTGACATTTACGGGGAGTCCTGGCAGGGGTCGTGCGCAAGCGTTACTGCACAGGGGCGAATGCAAGAGGGAATGCAAGGGGGCTTTGTGAAGCTGTCTTTAGAATATGTGTGCATTTTAAAGCGAGAGAGTCTGAATGATGAAAAGTCATCTCACCATCGCACTGGCACGAGTGCTCTACACCCTAATGGCTCATGATCTCCTGGTAAAGTTGGTGACAGAGAATGCAGTCCTTCAACTTCTAAAGGGACCCTAGAGCCGAGAAGAAAGATGGCCCCTGACATATTGTCAGGACGATGACATGCATGTTCCCGTGGCCAGGCTCCCGGAGGGGCGGCGGCGAGGCTCTGTGCAGACGCACCTCCCAGGGCTCCCCGTGTCCTAGGGGAGGCACACCCACGCCCACACAACCGGGTAATTAGGCCACCTTCTGGTTTGGTCCCCCCGTCACTGCGCGGCAGTTTGCTTGCGACTCTTCCTTGCAAACGCATCTGCGGCCGTGGAAGGAAATGGCAATTCAAAGAGAAGACATCTTTGGATGCCACCGTTTAAAGCATTTGCATGTCTTACCTCCTGGGGGCTGACTGGCCCACTTCCATGAGGAGGAATACATGGGTACGGGGAATCACTCCAACTCTGGGTGAAGAGACACTGTGGGCACGACTTTCCAGAGACGCTTCTGGAGCTGGGGGGCACCTGCCACAGACAACGTTAACACCCCAATCGATCATTGGAACAGCAATTAAGAAAAACTCCGGAACCTGTATTTTAGAAAAGGGGTCTCGCTAGAAGCAAGTGAGGTATTATGATCCACAGCCTCTTATTTGGAAGTTTGTAGCATTTTCATATGCGAGTTCCCTCCTTTGACAGACAAAGCGATTCCCTTGTCAACGCAGTGTGTTTCCTGTCCTGGGACCAGGTGAGTCACTGCGAAGTAAGTGTCTAACGGCAGCAGTCATCCCGGGGCCGTGTCCCTCGGGCCGTCAGACGATGTCACCTAGGTCACGTCTCTGGCGGTATGGAGGTCTGAACTGCTCCCTGCAAACAAATGCCATCATGTGAAATAAAAACAGTTACTTCATTTTGTAGAAAGCTTTTACACTCGTGGGCTGGGGAACGCGCTGTATTAGCTGATTGCCCCCATCACTCCGCAGTGGTCACACCCCAGGCTGGCGGGAACAACTCAGCTGGGAATTCCCGCTCGATCACTTTAAGAGATGAGTGTCCAAATGCAGGGAAGCCGGGGACTGTCAGTAAATGTGACTCCTACGTGGCCATGTGCCTGTGGGTGCGCGTAGCCCTGTTGTCTCACGCACAGAGAAGGATTTGCGCGCGCGCACACACACACACGCAGATTTTAAAATGAAGTGATTCCAGCTCATCTTGAGATCCACGCGCACGTCTCACTGTTAGCCAGCGCAGACGTGGTGCGCTCAGGCGATGATGCTGTAGGGACCATGCTGGTCGTTCCTGCCAGGGCGCCGCTGCGTTCTGGTGGGCTTGAGAGGAGGGCGTGCCTGCGCTGCTTGGAGACTGCTCCCCTTGGTCTGGGCACCGCACCTGCCCCTCGGTAGGATGAGCTGCGGAGCAGCACCTGAGGCTCCTCTGAACTCTCACCGGCTCGAAAACACTTCACCTGCCCAAGACGTCTCTGCAATTTCACCATACTTCAAGCTAGAATTTTGAGAGAAGGAAAAGGAAAATAGATTTACTGTGTGCCGTAACTGGGCCCAGCTTTCCACTCAGTCCTTGGGACAAGTAGCCTCCACCCTTGCTCCGTAGGCTGAGGACACAGGCCAGACCCCCCAGCGCACCCACCCTCCCACCTGAACTGAAGTTCACCTTTCTCCCCAGGCTCCTCTTCCAGAGACGAGTGGTGATCAGTCTTCATACCAAATCCAGCCACTCAAACCCCCGGACGTTTCTAATAACAGTTGCGTATCTGAGAACAGAGCTCTGTGCTTGTGAGGTCCTCGTATTTTATACCAAAAAGTATTATTATAAAAAATACCCAAGCAGAAGTAATTTTGTGTCTTTTAATATAATTTTCTTTCTCAGACCATCTCAATAAATCAATAGTCATTTTTTCAAAATCCTGTTTGCTAATGTTGGAGATTTATTTATTTTCTGTTGCTAAAATTTATTTATTTTGTTCATTTATTCATTTCAAAGACGTCTTATTTTGTTGGACCAAAAAAATATTTTAAAACAACTACCCCCCAACTATAGTTTCTGAATATTATTTTATAAATAAATGTGGTATCATTTTTATTTATTTTTTCCATAGCTAATAATAACTTTCAGAGAATTTGTTTTTATAGTAGTTACTAAAAGCAATGGAAAAAAATAGTTGAAAAGGAGGTGGGGCCCTTTTTCTGAGAATTCTTATGTAAACTATGTGCATCTCTCTATGAATTAATTTAAGTGAAACCCTGACTGAAACATAGGAAAATTTCATGTCTTTTTAAATTCTCTTATCGTTTCAATTTAATAAGGGGTAGTTTTTCATCTATTGTTTTTGGCTTGAGAGAGAGAAAGGAAAGGGGAAGGAAGGTGGGGGTGTGAGGTGGGAGAAGGGGAGGAGAAGGTGGGGATAGGGGAAGGGAGAAGAAGGGGGAGGAGGAGGGACAGGAAGGAAGGAAAGGGAGAGAGGGTCTAGGAGATGAAGGGGAAGGGGAGAGAAAGCAGGGCAGGAAGGGAGGCGGAGGGAGGGAGTTGAGAGAGAGAAGGGGAGAGGAGGGAAAGAAAAGGGGGGAATAGAGGGGAGGAAGATGAGGGGAAGGGATAAGGGCATGGGGGAGGGGGAGGGGGAGGGACGTGGGGGAGGGAGAAGACAAGAAGAGAGCCATGAAAGGGTAGGCAGATATTCAAACATTGTTGAATGGCTCTGCCTTTTGGTTGTTCACAAAGGAGTAGAAATTGCAGGCCGCCATATTCAGTCCCGTGAGGACTGCTCAGTCCACTTAGAAACTCCACGGCACGGAGAAAGAATCTGAAGGGAGAGCGAGCCAGGTCTCCAACATTTCCACGGACGCCTGTGTCTCAAGCAATCTTCGTTGGCTCTATCTGAGATGTGCTCGTCTGCAAATGTCTTGTGCTTCGGCTCACCGGGGAACGCCTGCAAATCCCACCGAGTGACGCATGGGGATCCGCGGACTCCCACGTGCCGTGGACCGCTAGAAATGAATAACTTTGGGCAAATTACTTCTCCGTTTTATTTTTTTAAATATTTGTTTAATGCAGTATAATTGACACGCAAGGTCGTACTGGTTTAGGCTCCTGCTGTGTCCCTTGGCTTCTGGGGATGGGAAACACGCTCGGCAGGGACCCTCGGAGTCTTAGCTCTGCACTCCCCTCGCTGTGGGCGCTCAAGACAAGACTGGTGGTGAGGCCTTTGTAACAGCGGCCCTCGGGTGGAAAGGCTCATGAAAGTGTTCATACCTCCCTCTCCTCCTTCCCCTGCTTCTTTCCAGTCCTTCAATTCTTCTCCTTCTTCCTCACCTCCACCTCCTCTTTCTCCTCCCATTTCTTCCACTTTCTCTCTTTGTCTCTTCTTCCTTTGGTTACAGAGAGAGGGTTCATCATCAGTGGGCAAGGCCCTAGAGCACTGGCCACTGGGAAAACAGAGACATCCCTGTGCCCGTCAGCGGGCAGAATTCAGCTGCTCGACAGCCACCCCCGGGGCTGGGCCAGGGCGCCCCTCACTGAGTCCACGTAGCCGGCCACGGCCTTCATCTCCAACAGTGTGTCTGGCTCCTTTGAAGATGTAGCCACTTCTGCTCCTGCGCCTTGTGAATTATAGATTTTACACTTCTTCACATTTTTGATGTCCTTCCTCATGCAAGTCCTTATCAGTGCTCTGGCGGTCTGGAGGAACGAGCAGGTGGGTGTGTGCACCGGGGGAAATGAAATGGATCCTCATAGGATCTAGGGCGCACAGCACCCCGAGGACACCCACAGTTCTGTGTTGCCGGCTCCAGGAGTCTGACGTTGGGTGCCTGGAAATCCTGCCTGGGGGCATCGGTACTGCCTGCCCCACGTCTGCCCTCTTCCACAGCCCTCTCCACCCCTGCAGGCTTTCCTAAGGCCAAGTCCCACACTCGGCACAGTACAACAGGCTCCTGCCAGCCTCTGGAACAAGGAGGCAGGGTCTATGGTTTCACCTGGATTCTGCGTTTCCCCCCAGAGAGAGGCTTCCAGTGTTCTGGAAAAGAACAAGGTGTAAGGAATGGCCCGCGTCTGGCCCGGCCTCAGGGCACAGACTCTGCAGACACAGGTAACATCCGAGGTCCCAGGCGCTTGAGCCATGAGCACCTGCATGAGCTGGCGAGTCTGTTCCTCTCCTCGGCTTTCTCAGGTGCCTGCGGGGCTGCTAGGCTCCAGGTGCTGGCTCAGGTTGCCACCCCCCTGAAGTCCCTTGCTCTTCCTCCACCTCCCAGAGGCCCTGTTCTGCATCCACGCTGGCATTTGTCAGGCCCAGAAGGGCCTTGGGGATGGGTCTGGTCCCGGGAAGGGTTGGCAGGGTTCAGAAAGTCTTCTGCCCGTGCGCACGAAAATAGGTAAATGGAGGGATGGGTGGGTGGGGAGATGAAGTGCTGCTGGGAAATTCGTTCTTTACCCATTTGCCAAAATACTAGGTTTGTAACTTTATAACCCCCAAGAGGTACCACTTGTCACAAGTAGATGATAAATTGAGAGCAAATGCATGGGGGAATCGTGGGCACGCCTTCCGTCCTCGGCAGCACCCAGGGACAGGCTCATCGCCAGGAGGCACAAGGGGTCAGATTCTCATCCTTGCATTTAGATTTTAGCATTTCGTGAAGGGCTTCCTTCTAAGGTTTCAGAGCTGAGTAAAAAGAGACACATGGAGATACGGGTTTTTCCTATTTTAACAAAAGATCGCTATCTAATGTTTTGTCAAAATGTAATTTTATTTTTCCTGGAACCAAACTTAAGTTTGTGATCTTGGTGTCAATTGGATGATGTCATGGAATGATATATTATTTGAATTTGATATTTGTATAACCAACATTTGCAGAAGTAAGGGGCATAGGTGATGAGGCGCAGACATTCTGCGTTCTGGTAACTTGACACAGTAACGAAATGTGAAGAATAAAGATGAACGGCCATCATACCCATTCAGTTGTCTCTCTGAGACACCGACTCTTTCTGTGAACTCTGGACAGTGGCGGGGTCCTATCAGTTCCTGTGCACACCTTCTGTGGTCGGGGGTCATGCTTGTGTTCCCCAGAGAGGCTGCATTTGGAGGTGGGATCTCTCTGGAAGCAGTTACGGTTAAATGAGGTCGTAAGGGTGGGGCCCTGACCTGATCGGATCAGCGTCTGCATGAGAAGAGCCACAGAAGAGTCCCCCCAGCCACACCTGCGGACAGGCCGTGGGAGGACGCAGCAAGAAGGGCTTCTGCCAGCAGAAGACAGCCCGATCAGGGAGCCCGCTCTGCCGGAACCCTAAGCTCGGACTCCAGTTTCCAGAAGTGTAGGAAATAAGTGTCCGCTGGGTCGGCCTTCGGTATCGCTATGACAACCTAAGCAGACGAACCGAGTGAATGAAGAGCTGGTTTTTCTGTTTATTGGGTCTCCTTCCTGCTGTCACCGCGGGAATAGAGACCCACGTGGCAGAGACTTCTGTGGAACTTGTGGTGGATGCGCCCCCCCCCCCCGGGTCAAGCACACAGCCCGCCCTGGAGGGTACTCCCCAGGGGTCTGTCCACGGCAGAGTGTCCTGGGACGGCAGGATAACGCCCTGTAAACGTGCTCCCATGAACCTGTCCGATCTCCGGCAGCCGCTCTTCCAGCTCGCGGGGCTTCTGCTTCTGCCTGTTGGAAGCCGTTCCTCCCGTGTCCTCCCTGCACGCACGGATACTCCACGTCCTCCCAGGGCTGTTTTGTGGGAGTATCGCTGTTCAGTGTACCTGCCATTATCACTGCGTTTCAGCTCACATGGAAGATTCATCCTTAGACACGTTGTTGCTCCTATTTTACCCATTCCTTAAAAATACAGCAAGGTGCAGATCTGCTCTTGAACTTGGCTCTGCCGCCCACCACAAGCCCCACGCGTTAGCTACTGAACCCTCTCTACCTTATCTCGTGTCCCGTCTCTGGGTGGAGCTGAGAGCTTCTCTGTCACACCAGGGATCCACAGCTTCAACGGCACCTCACACGTCCACACCTGAGGCTGCGCGCACACAGCAGACATGGGGCTCCTGAAATGTCACATCACGATCCCACCGGCCTTCCCCCCATTGCCGTCTTCCCTGAAGAAGCCACACGTCCGCAGCATCCACATTGAGGCTTAGTAAGTTGGGCACCGTTGGGTACGATGAGGCCGGCAATTTGGGCAACACAACATCTCGCCTTGAAGGTGCTACTGTGTTAAAGGTGGACAATAACCACCAGGAATAATTTACACACGAGCAAACTGAACAAATCATATAGACGAAATGACAATACTTCTCTTGGATCCACAGTGAACACACAGTTTTTGGCATGCACTGGGTCCGGTGCAGCGACATGACATTAAAGCAAAAACCAAAACGGCTCTGTGAACACTGAGCACGATTGTGGGGGGGACAAAGACTTTACTTTTGCCTTTCTATTTACAGGGTCTCAATCACAAACCCCAGAGGCAGCCACTCTGCATCCAGGGCATTATGACTGTCAAAGCAGAAAGGGAAAGAAAGAGACAGTATATATCCATTATTCATTGTTGTTGTTGTTGTTTTGTTCTGTTAATTTTTTTTCTTTAAAAATAAATATTTGTGACTTCTGCAGGGAGAGGCCATGAGTGGAGTTCCCCGTGGTGGTGAATGAGAAGAGAGGAGCAGGTCCCCTAGATGCCAGCTCCACTTTCACTTGCGAGTCAGTCCCTGCGAGGGCCACGTGGGGAGGAGAGGGGAAGCTGCAGACCATTCCACGAGCAAACCCTCAGCTGTGTGCTAACAGAACATGGGACGGAGCTTCCGGATACCAAGAGAACACCGAGCCGCGCAGAAGGGCACTTCGGTACCATCCGGGGCTCAGGAGAACCGCACACAGGTGAACTCAAGCATGTGCGTCGCACACACAAGCAGAGATGTATCGTCAGGCGCACTCAACAAAAATGCAAGAGCAGAGGCACAGCCGCAGACATGCGCGCTGCTGAGCGGCGGAGCTGACCAGCGTGTCCCTGGGAAAGGAGACTGGAGAGATCTACCTCATTCTGAGCCCCACTCTTGTACAGCAGTAGGAACTTCACAGCCGTGTGTCCAAACCGAGGCGGGAGACTGAAGTCACCACCACAATGCCTGTTAGCAATGAGCGGGGAATCCACAGACTTGCTTCTGCGATGTAATAATGACCTCATCACAGTGGTGAGAGTTGCTTCTCTAGATGGCCCTGTGCGTGTTTTGTCCTGAGGGCTGTCGGTCCTCATTGCTGGAATTAACTCCATAAAGTGGGTCCCCTGAGCTCTGGGATCCACCGGCGTGGTCTTTCTGTCGCCATGGTTTTGCAGCCATTGATTTGCTAACTAGATTGAGATGCAATGTATAATGTGCATTTAACTGATTTCATAAACACGTATTATTATATTATATTTGGCCATGACCTAGAATTTCACACTAGATACGTATAGCCACGACCGTTGTAACTATAGAGAAAGCTCACAACCTTGTGCCCACCTGCCCTTGAGTGAAGCACAGCGCGGTGTCAGAGGCATCGGGCTTGAGTGATTTGGAGGTGGAGACACCGCACGGCTTGGGGTGACCATGCTTGGAGCTCTTGCACAGTCACATTGTACAGGGCTGGGGACACAGGAAGAGCCCCGCAGGAGTAGCTCTTATCACTTATGGACGAGCTGGGACCAGAGCAGCTAACGGAACCTGCTCTGAATGCATTCCATCCGTGTGTCTGTGCCCATTGCTATGTTGAACCCAAAGGTTACAGTTTTGGGGTTTGTTTCCTGCTGTCGTAAGCACACATGCACAGATAGTACAAGACTCGTAATTGATCCCTATTCTCCATCATGTTTACATACATTCTCCCATATAAACCCTGTAAGACGGTATTAGTATAGTTCAATTGTGCAGATGAAAAACTGAGGGTCACCCTGGTTACTGAGTGGGTGCAGATCTAGAATGTTCCACCCTTCTCCATCTTATATCAGAGCAAGCAGTGCAGTAAAGGCTGACATTTCCTTCATGCTCCTGGAGAAGAATCAGCATGTGGCAAGGCTGACCCCAAAGCAGTGGACCCTCCAGAGTCCTGGCTGGGGAAGGCTGGAATATTACTACGCCATTTCTGCAAATGCCTTTTCCACACTTTGGTCTTGAAGCTTCCTTCTTGTGGGTTTGGCATTTTTATCAGAAAATAGAACAGTATCTATCTATCATCTATCTATCTATCTATCTATCTATCTATCTATCTATCTATACAGAGAGAAGGGTAACATGGGCAAGTGGGGGGAAATGGCTACCCCAGCCAGGAGGCAGGAAGGCAGCCCCTGAGTATCAGTGTGGTGCTCTGTGATATTCTGAGCTGGGTTAGAGAAACACAATGAAGTTCACAGAGCACTCTTGATAAGTCACCAATTTCTTCCATAATTATGATGCTTAGAATCTAAGAGCATGATTACAGAAAGCATCTTCTATTTGGTATTGAAAATACCCCATGTGAGAGTGAGACAGGCCACCTCTGATGAGAAGAGTGTGTGCAGGGAGAAGAAGTGCCATTGCATGGGACACACAACCCGACGCGGGGCCGGTAATTCAGAGCCTTGCACATAGGACACTCATTGGGCCAGTAATGCAGAGCCTGTGCATAGGACACTGGCCGGGAGCAAGGAGTCCGAGACTGTGGGGCTGTTGAAGGGCATGGTGAGATCAGTTCCCTCCCTCAGTGGTTTTATACAACGCTGAGACAAATAAACTGCACTTGACCATGAGCATGAGGAAGGGCCACTGCTGGGTGTGACATACGGGAAGGCCAGCCCCAGGGTCCAGCTCTGCTTGTGCATGGGGGGGACCTGCTGTTGGAAGGACATTGAGCAATGAGCTGAAGAGTGCATTCTTGGTGCCTCGGCAGTTTCTTCGGATGGCTCCTGATCTACTTGCGGCCAGCACGGTTGTCCTGGTGGAGTCAGGGAATCATCTGGGGGCACAGAGGAATACTTCCATTCCAGATATGAGTGCACCCAGTGTGGACAACACTTTCATAGAGGCATCCGGCTGCAAGACCCACACCCAGTGTTTGATAAGCCAGCACCGTCGCTGATGAGAAAGGCTGTTTGACATGTTCAAGATCCTTCAAATCCCATCTTGTCTGCTAGTCAGAGGCATTTGCTATCAGAAGGGGGATACGGAGGCTGACATGGCCAAGATAACATAAAGCAGTTCCCTTCCTGGACCATAAATCTCCATGAGAAGTCGGGAGAGTGGACGTGTTCACTGAATTTCATCATGGTGCTGTTTCTTTCTCCTTCTTTTTTAAGTCCCCTGTTACTCCTATGATTAAGGCACCTTTGCCTGACCTTGGAACTGCCAAGAATCAGTATGTTGCCTTAAAATGATTTCAGCTTCAAAACATTTGACCAATGATTATGCTCATCATTTAACCTGTTATTCAAAGATGCTCCCGAAGAATGACACGTCACCCTTGGGTCACCTTCTGGGAAATACCCTTAGTGTATAAAAGAAGAGAAAGACCAAAGTCTGATGACACTGGAGGTAATCACTCTGAAATATTTATTAGTACCTTTGTTCCATAATAAGGAACAAATTAAAATTAATTATAGAAAGAGGAGGGTAAAAATACAGCATCCATAAATACATAAGGGCTTCATGCACCAAAATATCTACTCTGTTTATGTGTATCTCAAAACTCACTGTAGTTTGCACAAGATATTGTTTAAAAACACTAAGCTTACGACCTGGTATGTACTAGGCACTCAATAAACCTGTGCTGATTTTGAGTAAGCAATAATGCACCCACGGAATTCCTTCTGGATTGCCTTCTTAGCGAACAAAAACGTATTTTTAGTTTTACTCTCCGGCTGCTGGAAACAAGACACACATTCCCACCCACAGGTAACTGCTCCGGGTCTCCTGCGCATAGAACAGATTTTGCGCATAGAACAGATTTCTTCAGTCACAGCGTTCAAGGTCACCATTCCTTCCTGATGGCCAGATACGCCCAATCATCCCCAAACTAAGGAAATGAACAAGTCTACTGTTGACAATCTATTAATCTTGACTAAGAGATTTCCGACCTTGTTCCTTGTTTTCAATCTATTAGAGTTTTCTTCAGGAGGATGTGTTCACATAGAAATCAGCTTGTTAAATTGACACATTTTCTCTGAGCACAACCGTATCCCTCACTCAGCCAGGACTCTGGAGGGGAGCTGCGTGTGGGAGGGACCTTTGTCACTGTCACAGACTCAGGGAGGAAAATGGGGGACTTGCTTCCTGCAAGGGTGAAGAATAAGGGGACCTATGACCTCCGTGGGAAAACAGGATTTTGAGGGATCAACCCCAAGTAGGGAGGTGATTTAAGAAGCAAGCCTGCTTGCAGTGGCAGAGAACAAATTTCAAGGAATAAAATCATATGGAAAGGTCATTGGAATATGAAACAAGGAAATGATTCTATTTTTTTTTTGAATGGTTCAAATTTTTGAAAGTGTAGTGATCAATTAGGGATTATTGACAAATACCAAATCTAAGCCTCCCTATCTTCTTGAGTCGTGCCGTGTAATCACCGTGGATATTGATCACCTATATTTCCGCCTCCTGACCTTCTACAGTTGCTTGTTTATGATCTTTCTTCTTAGCACCTGAGCTAGCAAAAATGAAAATGTGCAGAAACAGCCCTAAGTTACATTCTCCTCACGCACGTCACTCAGAGATCGCTGTGATAGCATGCAAAGCCAAGATTGAAAACTGATTGGAAAAATAGTATGAAAAATACCACATCTGCACAAAACCCCTTAAAATGCCAAACATTTCTCCAAGACCCTGCAATTGAAAAATAAAGTAAAAAAATCATCTGCCATGATGTTTTTAAAAGTGAAACACTTGCAAGCCCTGCTCCCTTCTGTGTCTGCGGCTGTGTGTGCCTCCATCAGATGCCAGGGAGGTGGGACACTCATTGAGATTAACTGAATCCAGCCTTTCCAGAACTGTCTCCTCCTGGCTCATTAGGCTTCTACTGTTCCGTGATGCTTTCAGCACGGAGTGGAGGGCAGAATGGTCAGCATACTAGAAGAACCCCCAAAACGGAATATCTTGGGATGTTCTGTTGAGTCCAGCCTACAATGAAATGCCAAAAGACGTGGGAGCAGGTAAACCCAGGTGTTCCCATAGAATCCAGGTCACCCGAAGAAGGAGCACAGGCTGATTCTTGGGTAAAGATCCACAACTGAGAGACAGCTAGGAGAGAGACAGGCAGGCTCTCAGCCGACCCAGAGCCTTTCCCTCCCACCTTGATGCAGCCCAGAGTGACCACGTGTTAGTTCAATACTGGCCCCTTGACTCTCAGGTGTTTATGGAGGGAAAACTGTGGCCATGTGTTGCCATCTGCATCCTGGAGACAAAGTCTCCCAATCGACTCATATCCACACCCCTTCTGTAAGTGAGCTTACTTGAGGTCGTACTCTCGGAGGCATTTCTGACACGCAATATGGCTGAAAGCGTGGTCCATGTTACAGGCTGAGTTGCTCCTTGCAAAGGTGTGTTGATGTTCTGACTCCCAGTATCTGTGAATACAACCTATTTGGAAATAATGTGTTTGCACATGATTCAGTTAAGGTGAGGTCATGAAGGTGAGGCCCTAATCCAGTGTGCCTGTTGTCCTAAAAACATGAGACGTTTTGAGATAGACACACACACACATACACATACACACACACATACACATACACACACACACACATACACACACACACGCACACACATACACACACACATACACACACAGAGGTGTCATGTGAAGATTGGAGTCTCACTGTCACAGTCCACAAATACCAGAGATTGCTGCAAAACTACCAGAAACTATAGGGGGGCTGGTAAGGTCCTCCCCAGAGTCTTCAGAGGTGTGGCCCTGTAGACACCTTGATTTTGGACTTCTGGCCTCAAGAGCCTTGGGAAAACACGTTTCTGTTGTTTTAAGGCAGCCAGTGTGTGGGAATCTGTTAGAGCAGCCCTAGCAAACGGAGACTCACTGTACAAGGAGATTCACGTCCCAGCCCTGGAGGTCCCACTCCCGTGACTGACTCCGGATTAGCCCCAGGCCACCGTTCAGAGAGACGCCAAAGTCAGTCCTGATTTATGGACTCCATCTCAGGGAGCATGGAGAAAATGGCTGATTTCCCCAGCAAGGCTGTGATGGACAGAAAGGTTTGCGTAGTCCTCCCTTGTCTCCAGAAACAGCTCGTGAAGCCTTTGCCATCCTCCCTCTTCCACGGTGATTGACCAGTGGCACACAGAAAGCTGAGCCAAAGGCTTGCAACCCACAGCATGAGACCCTCAATCTCCGCTATTAAATTCTAGCACATGGTCACCTGAACTTGAGGAAATGCGGCTTCTGGTTTATGACCATTCATCGTCTGTCCGCCCTCTTCAACATGGGGTTCAGCAAAAAAGCTAACTGGGATTCCTGGCCAGCTTAACGGTGTGCACTGCATTGTGTTTTAGTCACGGCTGTGTTCTCTCAAAGTGCAGGACACACACCCTCCCCCCTCCCCGGAATTTGTCAAAGAGGCAGATGACAGGCAAACTGGAAGATCTCACCTCATTCATAATTAAGGAGTATCTGTTTGTAAAGTCGTGTTTCAAATGTACATTTTCAGACTCATGCATCTGAGACTGGGCGTGCAACATAGGAAGCCCTCTGTGTGCACTCCCGCGTGCTGTCCTGGGCCAGGGAGGTGCGTGTAATACCACGATAAAGTGAACACACAGGTGTTCATGTGCAGGCATGTGGGGGAGCAGTGAGCTAATGATGCTCTGGTGATCTGGGACTGCCTAGGAGGTCCTAGACTCAGGGAAGGCAACCAGCATAGTGAAGGTGAACAAATCCCAGTGCTTTCTGTGCAGGAACACTAAATATTTTGTAAAAAAAAAAAAAATCATCTGTGAATGCAGAATGCATGTCTCCAACAATTTTGAGCACTGTATTTGTCATGCCAGGATAGAAGCACCTAGAAAGAGCCACTGGCAGGGCAGTTAGGATGAAAAATTGGCTTCACTGATTGCTTCCGCAGTTACTTAATCAAAATAACTAAATTCAATTTTCTTAAAACACACTGTGTGGGCTTATCACCACTCTCATATTTTGAAAACGTTGATGAGCTCAGACACTGACTAAGAGCAAATCCCATCTGATGCGACCTACGTTTCGTTGAGAAACTACATGGAAAGCATGCCTTCTTCTCCAGCTGTTACGGGAAACCCCAATAACAGATGACACTGTTTGTGGGGCAAGGGATCCTCTCCAGGGCCGGGTCCTGCCAGCTCGAAGCCTCACTCACTCTGCTTGCAGCAATCCCTCTCTCCCTGCCCTCCCTGTTATGTCTCCATCCCATATAGCTCCCCGGATTTTCGGCATGATGCCAAAACACCTGCTCAATTCAAGGATGCTCGCAGAAGAGGGAAGGTGCCCGACAATGTTCAGCTGGTGGTTTTGGCATGGTCTGGTTTCAGTTCTACATTGCACTGGTGACATGTTTGTCACTGAGGTGTGCCACCGTGGACCTTTGTCTGCATTTCAGAGCCACAGCCTTGGTTGATCTGGAACCCCGGCTGCTGCACAGAGAAGCAGACGATGAGCAAATACCCACCCCACACCTAGAAGATACACGCACTCCCAGGAAGTTCAGCTGCAGCACCAGTGCAGACGGAAGGTAGTGTGCATGGATTCCATGTCCGTACGATGACACGTGTTGGAACACTCAAGCATGCCAGCACCCGGAGAGCCAGGCTGATGTACTTCTCTACTGTCAGAGCATTTAAGTAATTGTCATGGGTGTCTTCTTTTCCAATGAAGACAAATACATAGGTTTAAATCCCATTTGTAAGTAGCTGTCATTTGATGCGTCCCTTAGTGGAGCCCAGCTAAGATTTTAAACTGGGAAATTCTTTTCAATTTTATTTTAAAATGTAACGTGTATTTAAACAAATTTATAATTGTGTATACATGGAAAAAGGTGTGTGTGTGTTTTTCCTCTCCTCCTATTTGTCTCCCATTTTCCCTCTGCCCTCCCTTCGTCTGCATCAGTCAAGCTCCCCTAACACCAAACTCACGTACCTGCACTGGTTTCATAGGCTGGATGACAAGTTACCATGATGTTCTTTTTTTAATTCATCACAATTTCTACAGGTCAGAAGTCTGGGCACAGCTCAGCTGTAAGGTCTCCCAAGCCCGAATCCAGGCGCGGCTGGCAGCGTGCTCGTCTAGACTCTGGACTGGGGAAGGTCCTTCTAAAATACTCTGGTTATTGGCAGAATCCACTTCCTTTTGGCTGTAGAATTCATAGCAGTTGCTTCTTCAAACAGAGCAGAGGAGGGAGTCTCTGCGGCTTCAAATCTCTCACTGCTGGCCATGCTTGAAAGCATTTACTCTGCTAGGTTAGGCCCACCCAAGATGATCAGTTCTGGATTAACCTAAAGTCAACAGATTAGGGACCATAATTCTACAGTCCCTTTGCCTTCGCCATATAATGTAGTAAACCAGAAGTGATAGCTACTCACCTATGCATGTTACATTGATTACAAGTGAGTCATGAGACCCATACTGACTTGGAGGACGGAGATTCTATAGAGTATGGGACTGCTTGCTGCAGTCCCCGTCCACCTGTCCCTAGGTATTGGTAGACTCACTCTATACGTATGTAAACATATGGGCTCACACACTAACAGGACCCATGGGAATCGTCATCACCATCCACATAACGCAAGAGCTTTATACGGTTTCAGACACCCCTAAAACTTTCGACCCCCGTACAAACAAGCTCAAGGGAAGGGATCTAGTACCCCCATCAGGGCTCCGGCGATGACCAACAAGAATTGGTGTGTAAATGTCCCCGCTCACACGATCTTTGGTTGTTCCACTTCCTTCCAGGTCCTGGCTGGATTGAAACCCTGTTTTCCGCAGAAGTAATGCCCTCTGCAGCATGTCTTGAATTGACTATTTCCTTTCTTGTGTGACTTGCACGTTCCCGTGTGGAGCCTTCCTTGGGTCGCTACCAAATAAAGTGCTTCTCCTCCCAGTGCGGCTCAGCTTGGCAGCTGGGAAGCCCATGTAAGACTGTTGTTGCCTTTATAAGGCAGGGTCCTGGGAGAGTATCCTTAGTGTTCCTAGGGTCACCATAGCAAAAACCCAAGCCTGGATGGTTTGAACAACAGAAAAGCATCATCTCACAATTCTGGAGGTCAGAAATCCAAGCTCAAGGTGTGCACAGGGCCAGTTCCTTCTGAAGTTGTGAGGGAGGCTCTTCTCCAGCCCCCCTCCTGGCTTCTGGGTGTCTGCTGGCCTTCTCTGCGGCTCCTTGGCTCATAGATGCAATTTTGCCTTTATTTTCATATGGCATTTTCCCTGCCTGTGTCTCTGTGTAAAAATCCCTCCCCTTTTAAAAATAAAGACAAAGTAGCTTCTTCAACAAATAAGTTGAAAGAAAATTTTAAAACACGGAGCCATCTTTCTCTAGCTGTGACGAGGAAACTAGTGACAGACCAGACCTCTCCTCTGCAAACAGACAACAGGATCAAATATCCAGGTCTCCTTTGCTCAGGAAAAATCCCCCCAAAATCTCCCCAAGTCACCAGCATCATTGCTTGCTTGCTTTCTTCCAACATGGGCTCACCACCAACCCAAGTGTACCAAGCACAACCAAGAGTACCACAAGCAACAGGATTACCAAAAACATTTAAGTATTTTTTTCAGTGTTTACATGGAGTCAGATTACTTTATTTTATAATCTCTTAGTATTATTGTTTCCGTTTTTGTGGTACCAACTTCGTACACATACCTTTCCGCTTATTTTCTTATTTTAACAAATGCCGTGAAGTTTTGTGACACAATTTCATGATTGCAAAGTTAAGGGTACAAAACAAGTTGCATCCTTGTCCTTTCAACATTATTTCTGCGCTCATTTAAAAATAGCCCTATTTATAGGTTATGATTTATCTGTTTATTTTATTTCAGAAGGAGATGAATGCATGCGTGTGTGCATATGTATGATACGTACATGTGCAAATTTGTGTTCTTATGGAATTCTATCTCTCATCTCTCATCCATCCTTCCAACCATCCAGTTATGTACATATCATCTCTATTGTCTATCTATCCATCCATTACCTGTCTGTCCATCCATCTGTCCAACCATCCATCTATCATCTACGTATGTATCATCTATCCATCATCTATTTATTATCTATTTCTCCATCTATTATCTATCTATTATCTATCTCTGCATCTATTATTTATCATCTCTCCATATATGTACCAATCGATATCATCTGTTTATGAAACAACTATCATTAGATGTGGGGCCACAAGCAGAAGAGGACTGTGAGCACTGATGGAATGGAACCAAACAAGGTGGACTTCTCTCCGAGGAGACATTTTTCAGGTGGTGTAGTAAAATGAGTACATAATCCCCTGAGGTGACGTGAGCAAACCCTGGATCCCAGGGGGGCTGGGGAGTTTGGGATTTGAGGGCAGAACATAGAAGAAAAGAACAACACAGAGACAGGGCTCTGGAGTTGAAATGGGGGTCCCGCGAGTGTCTGGGTGAACACCAGCCTACGAGCTGCGTGCCCGTTGGGTGCGAGGCTGGCAAACAACGGCTCTGGGAAGCTTCAAGGCAAACACCGCGGGACCGTGAGCAGAATTCCGACCCTGGAGCTCCCTGGACAGGGAGGCAGGCTGCTGGGGCCATGTTTACGGGATGCGGCTGGACGCACGCAGGTCTCTTCTGAAGGAGCCATGTTGTTCGCCTGTTGGGTTTTTGTCAAACTTCTGGATGTTTGCCAATCTGATAGTGAGAAAAGATTTCCAACGTAGCTTTGATTTATGTTTCTCTAATTATGAGAGAAGCTAATGTCTCGTCATATGAGTGACCATTACCTGCATTATATTTTTTACTATAATCTGCCTATTCATATATCTAAGCCATTTGTCCACAGGGATTGTTTTCTTACACTTTTAGAAGCTTTTTTATGGATTAGAGAAACTAAGTTTTTGTCATGATTACAAATATTTTTCCTATTTATTTATTTATTTATTTATTTATTTATTTTTAGCCTGCTTATAGTTTTTTTTAAGATTTTATTTATTTATTTGACAGAGAGACAGCCAGCGAGAGAGGGAACACAAGCAGGGGGAGTGGGAGAGGAAGAAGCAGGCTCCCAGTGGAGGAGACTGATGTGGGGCTTGATCCCATAACGCCGGGATCATGCCCTGAGCCAAAGGTAGACGCTTAACGACTGAGCCACCCAGGCGTCCCTGCTTAGAGTTCTTTTTATAACTCTTTATAAGAGGGTTTTTTTTTTCCTATGTCATCAAATATATCACCCACTTTCGGGTCTTACCAGAATTCCCCCATGTCTTCCTGTACTACTCATAAGGTTTCATTTTTTTTGCCATAAATCTTTTTTTTTCCTGTTCAATATTTCATAGCTCTTTTTTTTTTTTGCCATAAATCTTGAACAAATTCAGAATTTACCCTGGTGTATGGTGACACGAGTTGATCCGACCTAACCTTCTCTGCTCAGCCAGCCCGTTGCTCTAACCATTTACTAAGAAGTCCACTCCTCCCTGATTGGAAACACCACCCTCTTCGTGTGACGAGACTCCCCACGTGGGTGCATCCATGTCTGGGCATTGATTCAGTGTCACTGATGTGTTTCTATCTTCACGAGCAGCAACCGGTCCATGTTCACACACTGGTCCTACCGTGTTCTCAACTACATTCTAATACTACCGGCCTTCTTCATAATTCTTCTCCCAGCTATTACTCCTTGTGTCTTCTTCCAAGTGAACTTTAAAATTTATTTTCTTAGTTCTAGAAAAAAGAAACTGACGGTAATGACATTAAATTTACAGATCACCTTGGAGAGAACCAACACTTACGATGCTACAACTTCCCATCCAGGACCCGGTGTAACTTTCGGTGGTTTGGGTATCCTTGTTTGTTTTTTAGTACAGTTCTCTGTAGTCTATTTTCAATGTAGAAGACGGAACGGTCATTTTGTAGATAAATCAGACCACGTCATCTCTCTGCTGAAAATATCCCAGTAATGAATGCTCACTCTCGCTCAGAACCAGAGCCAAACTCTTGCAGCAGCTCCACTGCCTACTCAGCAGTCAGGACCGACCTCCTTGCCTGCTTCCTCCCTCCCTCCCCGCGTGTCTGGCTGGCCTCAGTGTGCCACCCCTGAGCTTTGGGCTTCCTACCCCATGTGCTTGGAATCACCCTCCCCAGACATGGACTCACCTCTCGCAAGCATTTGCTAAAAGGCTGTCTTCTCGGTGAGGCTTCCCTGACCATCTCCCTAACCTGGCAGCTCTCCTTTGCCCGGAACTCCCCGTATCCCTTTTGTGCCTTATTATTTTCCCTACTCCTGACCACTTGATGAATACGTAACTGCCATATTTACCAATGAGTCAATGACTCATGTTGAATTGAATCTGTTCTCACTCATGACCCCTAAGCCCTGGAGCGCTGCCTGACATAGTAGATACTCAGCAAGCGCTGGACAAACAAGCCAGTGAGCAGTTAACACGGGACAACTCTGTTCAATCCAGCCGTTCCTGCAAATCTGCTGGAAGCGCAGACCAGGCTGGTAGACTAGTGACAGAGCCACAAGGCTCTGGTGGGAAGGACAGCGCCGCCTTGTCCCTGACCGCTGTCCTCTCTGACCGTCTCCCCTGCCTCTCCCTGTCCTGGGTACACATATTTATTGCAGGTTAGAGAAGATAAGCATTTCCAAGCCGCTACACGGCAAATTCCCTGCCCTTTTGTCCTGGGCCACTCTGTCACCGAGCAGTGTCACAGTTTAATCTGATAAATGGCAACACATTCTGCAAACAAAGCCAGACCCAGACATAATAATCAGACCTTTGAAGTGAACTAAAACTATTTTATCGCGAAGGAAGGAAACTTTAGTCTCACTGAAGTTTGATTTTCTTTTGTCCTATGAGAAGGATACCTCACTCCCACTTGTGCACATGCACACACACATGCTCACACACACGTGTGTGCACACTCATACAACACACACTCACATATACATGCATGCACACTCACACCACACACGCTCACACGTACACATGCACACACTCACACCACACACGCTCACATGTACACACACTCATACCACACACACGCTGGCACGTACATGCATGCACACTCATACCACACACGCTCACACGTACACATGCACACACTCATACCACACACACGCTGACACGTACATGTATGCACACTCACACCACACACTCTCACAAGTACACACACACGCTCATACCAAACACACACTGACACGTACATGCATGCACACTCATACCACACACGCTCACACGTACACACGCACACACTCATACCACACACACGCTGACACGTACATGCATGCACACTCATACCACACACGCTCACACGTACACACACACGCTCATACCAAACACACACTGTCACGTACATGCATGCACACTCACACCACACACGCTCACACGTACACGCTCATACCACACACATGTGTGCACATACTACACACGTGTGCAAGCATGTCACACACGTGCACAAGTACACACACTCATACCACACACACACATGCAACCAGACGTACTTCATGTCAACCTAAGCAACCGGCAAGGTGGGACAATTGTTTCTATTTGCTCATCTTCCCTCACCTTCCTCTTCCTGAAAAAAAAAAAAAAGATTCTTATTTCATGTCAATATTTCCACTAGTTTAGAACTTGATACATTTGAGCTTTATTTGAGCTTATGCTCTTAAAATTTCTTTTTCAGGATTCAAGTAACTTGCTGTTTTTATGGGCACCATCAGGTAAACAGAAAATAAAGAAAAAAGTATATGTGAACAATAAAAAAGGTTGAGACTTCCAAAATCACTTATTTTCTTAGGAAATATCAAAAATGTTGAGAATTACAATTATAAATGGAAGAGGCTGAACTTGAAGAGACCACTTTGTGGAGGTTTGCTGTCTGTGTGCGTGGCCGTTGGGAATAATGAGAAATGTGTGCACCAGTTCAAATGATCTGACACAAGCTGGTTGGTTGATACAATCAGGTTGGTTCACTTCAAAGTCCCAGAGGCTGTCTTCATAACACAAACCAGAGGCAGAAATTCATATAGGAAACGAGGCACTATTCTCACCATAAATTTTTATCATGGGGTATGAAAGACTACAAAGTACGATATGCTTGACCTCTTAATAATCTGTGATCACCGACAACTGAAGCTTCACATGAACTATCCAGAAGATCGCAGAACTGTTCTCTGCTTTTTCCCTACAGTTTTCTCGACTTCCTTCAGTGCGGGAAGAAATATGCACACGGTGACTGCAGGGAAAACAACGTTCATTCCGCTTTCTTCTCTGCCATCCTCAGCTCTCTCTGAGCCCCTTGGAAAGAGGGTTTTATAAGATGCTTTGCACGGAGCCATGCGTCCTCTTATGTACCACTGGCTGTATATCCAAGCGTGGCTGCAGGAGCCCTTTTCATGACCAGCAGGACCTTGTACGTTGTTCATAATTTAGAACTGGGGGCCCGGGGGAACCTGGGTAGCTCAGTGAGTTAGGCATCTAACACTCAGTTTCAGCTCAGGTCATGATCTCAGGGTCGTGGGATCGAGCCCTACGTTGGGGTCTCTGCTCAGCAAGGACTCTGCCTGGGATTCTCTCTTTCTCCTTCTGCCCCTTCCCCAACGTGTGCTCTCTCTGTCTCTCCCTCTCAAATAAACAAAATCTTTTAAAAAAAGAACTGGGGGTCCTTTTCCAGGGCTCCACTCTTTGTGATGCCTTGTACAACCTTCATAATTTAGAAGTGGGGGTCTGTTTCCAGGACTCCCACCCTTTGTGATATCATGTGTATTTTTCTCTTCCATCAAAGAAAAGAAAAGCATGCTTCCATTTCCAACTCCAGCCCACTCTCTGATTGCCTCCTATTCAGTAGAGCAACTGACCAGTAAGACTCGGAATATGCACACAAACCTCAAGGGAAGGTGTCTGCACGGGAGACAATGATAAAAGTAACTTCATCAGTATACTTGTTGGTACTCAGTCAAGATAGAGCTGCTGCCCGAACGACATGCTGGAAATTGGTAGGAACAGTATCTTTAAAATAATTGTCTTTTCTTCTCTCTTATGAGAAAACAGAAATATTAGTAACCTCAAAATTACCGAAGGCTACAGAACTAAAATTCCCCGATGATGCATAGTTGACCACCACTCCCGTCCGCCAGGACAACTGAGTGCCTCACTTGGCAGGTGTTACTATTCTCATTATTCTTTGTAAAAGGAACAAATGTGCCAGTTACGGTAGCAAGCTCCTTGGAGCAGATATTCTTTGCTTGAATAGAGCTGTTTCACCACTCCTCTTAGTTCTGAGCCAACGGCCTTGCGACAGGTCAGAGGAGACAGGGGCTCTTGTAGAAGCCTGACAAACCTCCATCCTGATGTTCCCCAGAATACACAGCTCAAATGCTGGTGAGGGAGGGGGCAATGTCAGTCGCCAGAGGCCAAGGAGCTCCGTGGGTAGACAGGGATCAGCACCGGAACTCCCTGACTCTGTGGTTCGGTATTTTAGAGCCATACAGGTAGACGGTCAAGGTGCCTAGCGGGGCTGCAATGCAGAACGGACCCCCAGCTCTGGAGGTTCCCAGCGGAATCCCCGATGGTGACCTGTACTCACTACTGAAGTAGATAGCGGGAGCTGGACAGGCTCCCTGAAAAACCTGTGACCCAGGCTGAGAGATGCTCCGTCCTCTCCGCTCACACTCTTCTGGGGGAAGACGTGATGAGCCCCCAGGGCTCTGACCCACAGACTGAGTGTGGGGCCCCATGAGGCCCTTTCCAGGGTCCTGAAAACCTGGATGGTATGAGTCAGTCTCCAGCAGAGACCCCTTCGGGTGGGGTCAGCTGAGATGTTAGGAAGAACGTGCTTGCAGGCAATGCCCACTCTGGACACATTCGCTCTTCCCCAGAATATTCTGAGGAGGTTGTTCATTTAGGCCGAGGAAATCTCTCAGACCTTCGACCCTTCTGGGATGGAACTTGGCTTCTGGCTAGAAAGAGCCCCTCACTCATCTGAATGTGGCCCTCCCCTCACCCACAGAATGTCATGGAGCATACTTAAAGCACACTTGCCTGAATCGCGGGCCTGACTCTCAGGCTCCTCCTCACTGTGCCTGCGTAGACCTGTCCTGGGGTTTTGAGTTCATAATGGGAATCATGTTTTCATGAAACACCCCTTCAATTGTTCCTTCTAGCTCTCATGGAACATGTTCTAAGCACCATATGTCTCCCATTTTCCAGTTTGCTTTTTCTGACAGATGTCCTGTTTGATGTGCTCTGAGCCTCAGTGAGAAACATGCAGGTGACCAAGGTAAGCTGCGTGCCCGTGGCACAGATGTGAGCTTTCTGAGCCCAGGCAAATGGGCTGAGCTTCTCATGAGTGGGAGGTTGACAGACTGCATTTAATTGGTTCTTTTGCTCAATCACACACCTATATTTGGTTACTAAATTCGCCTCATGAACCTAACACTAACGCAGTATGTTTTTCTATCACCCCCTAATAGGAAATGAAAACCCAGCAATGCTCTATTACACAGCCTGGCCCATCCCTGCGTTGATTTTGACATGTTTTCTTGCAAACACATGGTTTTCATGAATGAATGGATATAATGGGGATCAGGGGAGCTGGCGTGGGGAGCAGGCCGCTCCTCCTGCTTTGGGAGCACGTGTCTCGTGCTCTGGGGTCAGATCGCTTCAGATGAAGGACGTCCTACGTTTCAGTGCAGACACCATTGGTCTTTCTAAGGGCTATCTTTTTTTTTTTTTAATTTTATTTATTTATTTGACAGAGACAGCCAGCAAGAGAGGGAACAGAAGCAGGGGGAGTGGGAGAGGAAGAAGCAGGCTCCCAGCGGAGGAGCCTGATGTGGGACTCGATCCCAGAACACCAGGATCACGCCCTGAGCCAAAGCCCAATGCTTAACGACTGAGCCACTCAGGCACCCCTCTAAGGGCTATCTTTAACCAGATTATTCAGTGTATTAAAATCACAAAATGGAACACTTCATAGAGTTAGGGTAGAGGAAACTTTATCGTTTCCTTATGACGATCCGTGGATGCCATCAACTCATTGTGCTTCTCTCGAGGTAGAGTCTGGTCAAAAGAGTTACGATTTTGTTTTTCTTATTGCTCTCCTAGCTCTGGGGCAGTAAGTCTGGGACTTCTTCATATTCTCCTGCAGAACCTGATTGCTGCTTGTCAGGTGTCATGGCTCAGGTGGTATCAAAATGGAGGAATGTTTTCCTTTTTATCTTGTTTTCTTTTGCTTACAGTGAATAATCTGTGGGTCTCGATACATCTTGCTTGAGCATTACGGCTTGTACACACTGTGACCGACACGAGGAAATGAGGCCCAGAGACATGAACTTATTTGTAAATCAGGTTTTGAAGCCCACTTCTCCAGATCCTATATCCTTTTTTAAAAAAAATATTTTATTTATTTATTTGACACAGAGAGAGAGAGAGAGAGCGAGCACAAGCAGGGGAAGTGGCAGGCAGAGGGAGAAGGAGAACTAGGCTCCCTGCTGAGCAAGGAGCCCAATGCAGGGCTTGATCCCAGGACCCTGGGATCATCACCTGAGCTGAAGGCAGACGCTTCACCAACTGAGACACCCAGGCGCCCCGAGATCCTGTATCTTTCTACAAGTTGGTCTTTTGGGAAAATTATTTATCTTCTAAGCAATCTTTTTAGTGTTTCCGATTTGATCGATATTTTCTAGTGCTGTTGAAGATGCACCTAAAATATACCCCACTCCCAATGAGAAGGATTCTGGGACACAGGTGCTGAAATTCTTGACCCACACAGGAGTCAGCACAGATGCTGGCAGGACCTGGCTTCTTTATGCACTTTGGTCTCTTTGGTGCACACCCCAATATGTCATGTATTCAATTACACAATGCCAGCCTCAGGAGGGGACCTCCGAGGCATTTGCAGAGGGACCGTGAACTCCACTGAATTCATGGCAGCATTACTGGATTTCTACACAGCCAACAAACCATCCCTCTTCCACTCTTCTATTCTTGACCTTTTGCCTTTTTCTGGCAGTGTCTCCTATCTAATCAATGAGCCCACCGCCCCCCCTTTCTCCTTACTTTCTTCTTTCCCTTTGAAGTGCACTAGCAAACATAGGTTCCCTTGAATAATGCTTAGACTTTCTGTAGAAGCCAATGGCTAAAAGTATTAGCTTAAGTCAAATAGAAGTACAAATATTTGCAGAGAGTGGAACAGTTCAGATAGTTCAGATGGCTACATTAATCCATAATGAGTGCAATTGATTAACTGATCTAAACTAAAGCAATTCAAATTTTAAAATTTCCCCACCCATGAAAAAAAATTATCCTTCCCTCTTAATATTAATATATTCTCAGAAATCATAGTTTATGGAGCAAAGGAGAAGGAGACATCCTGTCTGTGTTTGTCTTGGTGTTTGTTTTTCATTTGGGGCTTTGATGTCCTGGGACTGATTTGCTTAGAGAGACAAAGGTAATGGCATGAGCTGGGTGCCAGCCCTACACCAGTACCCAGGAGGGGAGCGGGTTCCAGGCCAGCTCCTTACCCAGCTTAAATCCAAGGTAAGGCCAGGTGTGTATGGGCTTCTGCAACTGTGCATGCATCTGTCTCTTACCTTGCTCTCCACTTACCCATACATTTGTTGAGCTCCCAAACCATTCCCAGCATGGAGCTAGGCTCAGGAGACACAGTTAAAATGGACAGAAACTTGACTGCAAGGAGCAAATGGAGTAAGAGTCAGACCAAAGAAATGGGAGTAGAGGACAAATAGCCAGACACACATCTTTCAAGCCGAGCAGAAAATAAAAAACAAAACAAATCAAAACAAAAAAACCACATTGTGCTGTGTCCATTGTTGCCACTAAATACAGATAAAGTGTCGCTAGTTCTTGTGGTTTGGAATTCTGCCTTTATTGCTGCATTTGTAGTGAAAGAAAACATTTTCATCAATGGGCTAGCAATTTGGATTCTTTCATCTTATTTATCCTACACAACAGCTAGTTTCCTTACCATGCCTCTTCCCAGAATTAAACCCCATACTATCTGGAAGACTGCTATGAACACAGTTTAATAATCGGATAAATGAAAACCCACACTTACTATTCAGGAGGGACTGACCGTGAACATGCGATGCAAGCTCTCTGGGGTCTGCAGCAGGGACAGCACACGATGGGCACAGGGGCTTGATTCGAATTCCCGTTCTAGTGTTCACTACGCCCTGTGATGTTGAACCTGTCGTGAAATTGCTCAGTTTCTCAGTCTTGCTGCTCCTTAAACCGGGATAATAATGCTATGTTATAGTTCACTGTAAGAACTAATTGAAAGAGTAAATGTGAAGCTCTCGGCAGAATTCCTGGTGTCTGTGTGACGAATGGTAGCTGCCATCACGATCATTGCCATAATTGCTAAGTTATACACGAGGCAATTCCTTTCTTTCTTTTCTTTTCCTTTATTTTATTTATTTATTTATTTATTTATTTATTTATTTATTTATTTATTTATTTATTTATTTATTTTGGTGTGCAGAGTGGAACCTTGAAGCCAGGTGGGGGAAGCGCCGTTCCCACTCAGTCTGGGGCTGAGGGTGTTATACTATGTCCGTGTTCCTTCTCCTCAACTGTAAGAAATATTGTTTTTGTAAAGCTGAGTCTAAAGGAAGAAAATAAGCCTCCGGTAAAGCAAATAAGAGTCTGATTTTAAGTCAACGATGCTAGGAAGAAAGAGCTTGGGAGATAATGCTAAGTGAAATAAGTCAAGCAGAGAAAGACAATTTACGGTTTCACTCATTTATGGAACATAAGAAGTAGGAAGATCCGTAGGAGAAGGAAGGGAAGAATGAAGGGGGGGTAAACAGAAGGGGAATGAACCAGGAGAGACTATGGACTCTGGGAAACAAACTGAGGGCTTCAGAGAGGAGGGGGGGTGGGATATTGGGATAGGCCGGTGATGGGTAGTAAGGAGGACACGTATTGCATGGTGCACTGGGTGTTACACGAAAACAATGAATCATAGAATTTACATGAAAAACTAAGGATATACTGTATGGTGATTAACATAACATAAAAATTATTTAAAAAAGAGCTTTCTCTGGCTTATTCTCTGAAATATAGCAGTATTGACTTGTCGGTGCCAATTCAATGTCAATATCATTGGTTTTCAATAAAATAACTTGTTCAACCTGCATGTCATTAAGGATTCCGTGGTACATGTCTAGGACCTTACCCCTAAGCCCTTTGGGATCGGCTGGGGTGGTCAGCGTCTGCCCTGCAGGAGTATCCCTGTGTCTGGGCGCACTCCGGGACCTCAGCCCACACACGCGCCCCGGGGAGCACAGCGAGGTCTAGGACACAGAGGCTGGAAAATATTAGGACACCCGTCTTTTTCCTCTTTGCTGACCTTAAGCACTGCATACTTATCCAGCCTTTCTAATATTTCATGGGAAAATGTCAGACCATCTTCTCTATAATTTCTTGTGAAAAGGGAACACGGACTTAAATCAAATTAAAGCATTTTTTCCACTTTCTCGCTTCATGTTAACACTTGCTTGAGTTTCTAAGTCTTTGTAGCTCGGTGGCCTGTTCACTTTCCCTGTCCTCTCATGCAACATTTTACATCTAGAATCTCTTTCCCCCCGGGGGTGAGTTGTGACTCAGGAAAAATGGAGCTCAGTTTATAGCAAGGACAGGTGATGGCCATGGTGACTTTCTATTACATCTCATCAGACCGCAAGACTGAGCAGGTGTGAAGCATCAGTCCACAGTCCTGCACACCAAGTTCACGGCCAGAGGGTCACATCCTAACCCAGCCGTACCGCCTTCGTGGGTATGGACTGGGAACCAAAACTGCCCAATGGCTCTAGGCTGACCGAGCAGAGAGAAGTCTGCCATTTTAACATTTGAGTTTATCTATGGTTCCAGAAAGTGGTGAAAGAAAACTTTCCACCTTATTGGAAAATAGACGTATTGGTCAATAAACAAATATCCAGTAAATTGAAATAATTGCTACAATATCTCAGGAAGTCAATACATTTTGCAATGACAAAAGGAGAGCACATCACCACATTTACCCCACCTCCACTCTGCTGGTCTGATCCTTGGTGGTTTCTACCTGCTCAGTGGAAGAATGGTCAGAGATGCAGGGCCCCATCGCTCTGGAATCAGAGACCCAAAGATCCCCTGTATAGACCTCATGCAGAGACCTTGCTGTCGGAGAAGGGCCAGCAGGTAATGTTAACAGACCTCCAATTATCATTTTATCCATACAAAATACAGAACACGACATGGCCATTCCCCTTGTAGGTGACAGAACTCCCAGCAAGAAAGGTCCTGGGATAGTTTTTCTGGGAAGCACACAACAGAGAAACTAACAAGTCATCTGTGGGGTTAAAGAGTCCTTAGCCTCCTTCCAGCCAAGTCGGGGGCGTCTCCTCTCGTATTCTCGCATTTGAAAGACAGACACACAGATATGCAGAGTAAAGCCAGGAGCACAACATCTATCTGCAAGGCAAGATTTCTCCCTTTAGGTATAGTGGCCAACCTGTGTTGAAATGGACACTTACCGACCTCACATCTGTGTAAACACAGGGCAAGGTCAGTACAGTCCATCGTAACTTCGTATCTCACAGCTGGTACATTTTGAAGCCTGAATCTATACAAAGCACCTTGTTTCTGCTGTGTTCTGCTCTGGGGTGTGTGTGTGTGTGTTTCTGTATAAAGCAGGCTTGTCTGTCCCCAACTTGAAATGGCCCGAGAAATACAAAGTGAGAGAAGGTTGTAAGGGTCTTGGATCATTCCCTGCAAACACTCGATTTTTAACGAATAATTGTTCTTTAATTGATCAGGTGTTGAATGTCTAAAAAAGTCATCTGCACTTAAAAACGTCCCCTATGCAAAATACATTCATCCTTGTACGCGATATTGGCATTTCTCGTAAGCTGGCTATCCCGACGCCGGGTGCCTCGCAGGGCTCCCCTGGGCCAGCTGTGATCAGCAGTCCTGCTGTCAGCCCTTCTGTGCGGGAGAACACAAGCAGTAACCAAGGGTAAACGCGCTCTTCTCTGCAGTTTTGAGTTCTACACCCTCTTTGGGTTTCACTTCATTCATCCGGAAGGCCATTTTCAAAATAGAATCACTACTTTCCTATTTTCTACGGACTCAGAAAATAATGTTTTCTAATTTCTGGGAAAGTCGACGTGCTGGTGTTCTGAAGGGATCTGCTGATGGGACTAACTCAGTCTGTGGTAAATCCAAACTGCATGGGTTCTGGACTCAGAATCTTGGCTTCAAACCCCAGTTCTGAAAATGAGGATGGAAATAGTATAGTGACAGCAAAGACAACTATATAATGAGGCTGCTTTTGGGCTTAAACCAAATGGTCTATGTACATTGCTTAATGCAATATCTGACTCATAGAAAATGCTCTAAAAATAAGAGGAAAAATAGAACCAATGTTAAAAGGCATGATTGATTACTTTTCTTCATCCAGCTGGTTCCAGCTCCATTCACTGGGGTGGCCCTGAATCCAGGGTGTGTCTCTTAAGAGCATCTTCCACTTTCCTGGAGGGACTTGAGGGTCCTGAGGCTGATGGGATTTTCTAGAAAGAGTCTTGCCCGGTCTGTCCCCCCAGTGGCAGGCACACCATGTCTCTGAGGGTCTGTGGAATCAGCCAGTAAGTGGGGAGCTCTGCTGGTGGCTGGTGCCTGCACACGGCCCACGGTTAATGCCATGTCTGCCAGAGAACACATCAGCACATTTGTGATGCAGAGTTTCTAGATGGACAGTGTGGCAGGCTTAATATACTTTCTAAATTAGAAAGGTGAGAAATTAAGGGCCCAGAGGAGTTTGGTAACCCAGCTCAGGGCTCCTCCCAACTCACAGAATCGAAACTGACATTCACTTCTGGCACCAGCGGGGGCCACACTGCTGCTCCGCACGTCACTTAACGCATTTGAGAAACCTGCTCTTTTGAGTTAATCTGCCCTATCTATTGAAATGTCGGGGAGAAAATAGCCAAGAGCCTTTTTTGATTGGTAAGACCTCAAATTACGGCTGTCAGGGAGGCGATCATGGGGTCAGGGACAGTTTAGGTGTTGACGTTGAGTAAAAAGAAAGCAGCCCAGGGCCAAAGATTTCTGTTCAGCATGAAGGATGTTTTCCACCAGTGCTGGATCTGGAAGCATTTTAGGCCCCTGCGAAATCTAGGAAGACTTTAAAACCTCACTCAGAAGGAAAAACTTAGCGAACCAGGAGTGCAAAACAGCAATTCAGTAGAAAGAAAAGGGCCATTTTTAGCCTAGAGCAACAGGCTGACTCCTTGGGAGGCTTCCCTGAGAAGGACGTGGCTGTTGGGGGTGGCTGGGCAGCTCCCCCAGCACTTGCGGGAGCAAATCACCTGTGGCTGCTTGAAGAGGACTTTGTACTTAGAAAGTAAAGTCAGCTGATTTGCGACCTCCGGAGCCTGATGACCCCTGAGAGGAGACCCGCGGTGTGGATGGAGTCTGGCACGGGGAGCAGATGATGTTCAAGCCACACGGACCGAGGCAGAGAAAGAGGAGAATTCAGCCCGAACTCAAGCAGACATAGTCCTTCTTTCACCTGAATAACACTTGGCTAAGGCTTTTATCAGTTTCTTAGAGAAAGATGCTTGCAATCAACACAGTCATTGCCTCTCTGTGCCGAAGAGCCCCTGCGGGAGAGCTGGTGAGAGCAAACGCTGTTCCTCAGGGACCGGCTTGCGTCTGCTCTTACATAGGCTGCGCTGTAGTTCATTCTTTAGATGACAGTACACAGCCGCAAATATACTTTGTGTTGTTGGCAAAGGGGCCTGTGTGGAAAGCCTGCTTCCGTTTCCCAGACAGACACCTGGATGGAGTGGGCAACAATGGGTGTGAATGTGGTGCCCACCCCCGGAAGGGCGTCATGCTCCACAGACACCAGGCTCTGAAGCATCCTGTGCGATGCGTCTCCCTCAAGGGTCGTGGGAGTTCGGTGAGCAGTTCGCTCTGAGCTCAGTTACTTAACCACCGCTGTCTTTCCCACTGTTCAGCCACAAAACTTTCTTCAAATGTTTCCATCAAAAGAAGAAGAAGAAGAAGAAGAAGAAGAAGAAGAAGAAGAAGAAGAAGAAGAAGAAGAAGAGGAGGAGGAGGAGGAGGAGGAGGAGGAGGAGGAGGAGGAGGAGGAGGAGGAGGAGAAGGAGAAGGAGAAAAGAAAGAAGAAGAAGAAGAAACCCAGCTTCCTAGCTAGGTGGGCAGTGTTTCTGTTGTACAACTAAAATATAAACATATGTAAAATATGAGTAGGTAACCAACACCAGAACTAAAAGCCAGGGCACCAAAAGGAAGGACTTGATGAACAGATCTACTGGAGGGAAAGTTGGTTTGGACACACAGCAAATGTGCGCCATCAGGAGACTGAGTGGCTGCTACATTTGAGGTGTTTAAAGAAGGCAAATATAGCCAGGGAGGATGGTAGGAACTCTTGGGTACATAGCCAGAGTCACCTTTGGGCCAAGGCAAGGTTAACACGTAGAGAAGACCTTTCCAGACTTGCAATCCCATCTGATTAGTGGCCCACTGGCCATTCGTCTCCAGTCTGATCTTAGAGGCACCTCGGATTCAGTGTGGCCAAGATGAACACACCATCCTTGACTCCCGTTTTTCTTCCATAGGTCCCCAAATAGATAATCACTGAGAGTCCCGGTCCAGATGCCCACTATTGATTATGTATGTTGCCTTCTCCCCCCCAGCACCCTTCACTGTTTGAGTTCAGCTCCTCCCATACCTGAGCTGGCTTGTGCCCCCACCTGTCTGGTCTCCTTGAATACCCACACTCCCCCCACTACGTTAACACTGACATTTCTCAATTGCACTCACCTCCCCACTTTCAATGTAGAGTCCAAAGTATCTAAACTTTGTTACAGGATCCTTCATTATCTGAACTGAACTTGCCTTTCCAAATTCAAGCTGACCTCCTCCTGACCACTAACTCTCCTCTCCTGCTCTGCACCCAGCTGTTCGCCTCCCCACGGTCCTCAGAGGCTCGGCTTTGCCCTCTCCTCTCCCATGTGCTCAGTGTACTACATGCATCCCAGCTCCTCACATCTTACCATGTGGTAATTCTTAACTTATTCTAACCCTGTCAGATAATAAGTCCTCGAGGATGAGGGGATGTGTGTTGCTGATGACTTCATTTCTGGGCCTTCCAGAGGAGGGGTCCAGGTACATCTGTGGACTAGGTGGTTATGGGAATGCTGGTAGCCATAAGGTTAGGGTGGGAGGTCTGAGGGTGAGGACCAGGTGAAATGGAAATGCACTGGTTCTCTTGTCCAGGAATGGGTCCAGTGCAAAGCCAGTCATCGAAAGAGTGTGAGTCTGAAGGGAGGTGAGTTCTAGAGGATGTGAGAATCGTAAGGAACACCTGAATCCAGTAGACCTCAAGTTTCTGACAGGTAGGTGTGAAGTGTTTGTCCTCCCAACGCATCATGCATGCCTGTGAACACACACAGTCACACTCACACACACAAATCCCACACACACAGATATACCCACGTGCACACCACACACTCACACAAGCGCCAGACACTCACACACCACATTGTCACAGGCAGTGAAACGGTATCATTACCACAAACATAGGCTCGTGAAGTTTGGCTTCCCCATTCTAAAGAATATCTCTGCAGCCTTTCACAGCTCCTCATGGTAGAGGCCTACTTGCTACAGCTATTTACAGGCCAACAGCCTCCATGGGTGTGCGTGCACTGAGCTCAGATTAGCAGCTTTCCACGTGATCTCCTTTACTGTCCTGAAAATCTCATCTGATCTTCAAGTCACATGTCACTGACTGGGTAGCACGTGATGCCCCAAGCTGCAGACGTTAACTCCGCAAGTGCCAGTGGCCCGTCACAATGTGCGATCCAGAAGAGCTAGGTGTTAGAGTGACTCAACCATGAGTGTGTCAACCACGTCCGTCACTGTGCTGTAAACAACTCTGGAGTCAGCTTGCACAGAAAGGCAGATAGAAGCATGTAAGCACAACACCTTCCTTTTGTGATTGGACCCAGGCCTCTCCTAAAGCCCCGTGCTCAATTTTATGCACCAGAACCTGAGCAATGATTAATGAGTTGGCAAGAATTCTAGAAGGTTATGGGAACTATACATATTTAGTTTAATGATGAGATGGTTGACAGCCAACCTGGGAATGACGTTCAGGAATAGGAGTGAGCGTGCCTCTGAGGATGGTGACCAGCTGCTCTGTCTTCCATGGGCAAGAGGGAGACATGAGCGGAAATGAACTTAAACTGCATCATAAGGTAATAATTTGAGATACAAAGAACTTCCTGCGGCTGGAATGGGTTGCCATGGAGAGGGATGGAATCTCCTTTCCTCAAGGTCTTTAAAAATAAGTTCTGTCCAACTTTGTTAAGGTTTGGGTGTTCCTCTGAACTCAGAGCTTGGGATTTAGCCCAGAAGTTCACTGCATCCATGGACGTCCATCTGAATTCATAAATGGGGTTCTCTTCCCCTTCCTTCTCTCCTTCTCACCCTCCCTCCCCACCCTCCGTGTCGTTCCTTTGTTTTTCACTTTTTATTTACAAAACTAAAATTTGTTCTTTTGGTGTATAGCTGTGAGTTTTGACAAATGCATACAATCACGTAACCAACATCACAAGCACAATATGGAATAGTTCTTCTGATTTTACCTTCTTTCCCCTTAGTAATACTAGTTTCCCTTTTCTCTGTACACACATATGAAGATTAAAAATCTGAAAGAGATCAGCACCAAACTGCCCTCTCCAACCCTGTCTTTTTCAATAAGCAATACAATAAGGGACAGAGAGAGTGAGAGAGACAGGGAGACAGAAAGAAAGAGACAGAGAGGCTTCCATACTTTAATTTTCTCTAGACTTGGAACAGTACGGTGTCAATGACTTAGAATGTCATTCGAGAGTCTGCTTATCCTATGCTCTGGGACAGAAGTTAGTAAAGTGATCTGAATGACTAGGAAGGAATGGGGATGGATAACCAAAAAGGAAATTAAGGGGCTCCTGGGTGGCTCAGCCAGTTAAACGTCTGCCTTCCGTTCAGGTCATGGTGCCAGGGTCCTGGGATCAAGCCCCACATCGGGCTCCCTGCTCAATGAGAAGTCTGCTTTTCTCTTTCCCTCTGCCACTCCCCCTGCGTGTGCTTTCTCTCTCTCTCTGTCTCTCTCTCTCTCTCTCTGTTGAATAAATAAATAAATCTTAAAATAATAAGGGAAATTGGGAGCACAGTCTTCCTAATGGAATGACTCAAAGCTAAATTCCTTAGACTGCAGGGCAGAGCTCATAAGTGCATAAGTGCATTTTGAGATCCAAGGAGTTTCCTTTGCCATGTGCTTTCTGAGCCTTCTCCCCTTCACTAGTGAGTTGAGGTACCCTATGCCTTAAAAGAACAGCAGGTGTGACCCGGAATAAAGATGTCAAATGACCTTTGGAATGGATTTCTACAGTCAAGCCTGTTGGGAGGTGAGACTTTGGGTTGTTGGAATCAGGAACTCATTGATTGGATCCCAAAGAGCCTAGAATTCACACAGTGAGACACAGAGTGGGAACGGTTACAGTATGGCCATCAGGAGAGGAGAAATAGCCCTGTTTGGTCAAAGATTCGGGCTGAGAGAGAGAGGAAGGAGAGCTGAAAAGTAGCCATGGGTTATTGCCTCTGGCCGTCCTATACTATGTCCAGGGGACTGCAGGATACATGGTTATGAAAACAAAAGCAAACAAAAAACCAGGAACATGAGCAAATCCAAAGGAAAACAGATCCTTGTGCCTTGATTGTAGGAATGCAGCCAGGGAGAATGTGAGAACTCTCCAAATGTCCATTGCAAGCATGGTGCCAGGGAGCTGGAGCCGAGGAGGCCAAGAGAGCAGTGGCCAGAGGACTCCGTTTTCTACACACCCTGGCAGCAGGCTGGCCAGATGCTGGAAGTCCCCATGTGTCCTAGATGATCACAAGGAATCTCAGGGCTGTGGGGACTGGACAACGTTGTCCACTATGCTGGTTGGTCTTTTTCAACCGAAAACAAGCGAAACCCTAGGAGAGCCTGGTTGTCAGAGCAAACACCATGAGGCTGCCCCAATACCAGGACGAAGGAGGCTACATTCCAGCAAAGGCAAGGGGCCAGAGAGGAGCTCATGGGTTGGGTAGGTCTCACTCGGTCCAGATGCTTGTGTGGTCTTCTCTTGCACCAAAGGGTCTGAGGCAGAGAATGAATGGAGTGCTTGTGTGCGCAGCAAGATACAGTAGAGCTCCTGATCTGTGAGGTTGCGCTCCCCGCTTTGGAGAACAACGGAGTTCACACCCACAAAACAAAGTTAACTTAGGCAAGGTTAATCACATGCATAATATGTATGTAATCAGTTTCCAAGATCTGGTCTTTGGCTGGATTTTTATCATGCACTCTCAAAAACCCATTTCTGTAACCGCAGCCATTATAATTCAAACGATCTTCTTTATTCCTTCCCCTCCTCCATCCCTCCCTTTTCCTTCCTTCCTTCCTTCCTTCCTTCCTTCCTTCCTTCCTTCCTTCCTTCCTTCCTTCCTCTTTTCTTCCTTCCTTCCTTCTTTCCTCTTTCCTCCCTCTTTTCTCTCCAGGAAGTTGAGTGCTGAGTTCATTAGAACAGTGTGTATGGCCACCCTTCTCCTCTCCTCCTCCTTCTGGAGTCTTTCTTCTTCATCTTCTTGCCCCCACACAACATCTGCCCACCCTTCCCTTACTATACACTTACAAGCATAGCCCATTTTACCAGAATCAGGAGAAGACATATATATGTGCACACACACATACATGAAACACACATATATGGAACCAGACATATGCAAATATATGTGTTATACATGTGGTTTAATAAGCTAAGTTTTTAGTAGCAGGACCATTAATGTGTTGGAATGAAGCCTTTCTTTGGGGGACACCCTTTTCTCAGTGTGATGTTCACAGTTACAAATTACCCTTCACACAACCCCGACTTGGCCCTCTGCTCTCAAAGCCCTTGTCTTCGGAGTGGCTGGGAGCAGATCACGTCCCCAGGCAGCTGTGGGAAGGTCTGGGCAGCGCCCTGTGCCCCCAGGGAGGAGCTGCCCTGGGGGCTCCTGGGGCCAAAGCCGCCTGCGTGGCCCAAACTCGTCACTCACACTGGGATTTCCCTGGTCAGACTCCTCCGTTTACTTTGGCTCAGGCTTGTCGTTCTTGATTTATGCTTGCTTGAATCACACAGGGTTGATTTCTGCACAGAAGATGCTAAGAAGCCCTCCACTCCGCCCCCCTCCCCGCCAATGGAATTTCGTCTCTTTGCAGCTGCTGGAGAAAGGACTCTGGTTTCAGTAGGTGAGTGGTGGAGACAGAGTTCCCAGATCAAGTTTTAGATTCCTTCAGGGCTTGGATGTGGAGTGAAAAAGATCCTCCTGCAGGGGCGAGGCCCTGTCTCCTAGGACGCCCTCCTCATGTGCATGAATAGGGAACATGAGAAGGGAGAGAGAAGGGGATTAGTCTTGTGCAGAGTAAATGTGCATCTTTCCTCACCTGCTTTTAACAAGTCTTCGCTTCGCTGAAATATTTTTTTATTAAATTTTAATCAAAAGCACAAAAACAGATTGTTTATCACAGGAAAGACTGAGCTTATTGTGAGCTTCTCTTGCCCGGCCGGCCATAGGGAGCACAGCACGTGGGCGATGGGTGCGCGTACTTCCTCCGGGAGCTCGCAGCTGCAGGCGGGCCCGTGGGCGCCAGACTCCGGTCCCTGACTGTTTGCACCAGGGGATGGATTCTTTCCCTCCCTGTTTGCACCAGCTCCTCCCTGCCACGCAGGGTTGGCTTGCTGACGGTTGTATCCACTCAACATTTGATGTAGAAGGAGCATGCCAACTATATTTTTAGTGTCCATTCATGTGTTTGTCTTCTCTGGACGGTCTTATATGTAGTCACTCTGGATTTCTCAGAGTAGGTCAAATTAAACCATGTACATGGTGAGCTTCTGGCCTCGGGTGAGCTCATGACATAAAGTCTTGGTTTGTTTTTACGGAAGGCAAACATAGCATCCAATACGTATCGCTAAAGTTCACCTTCTAAATGGGTATTTAGAGAAACTTCGTCCAGGTCCGTGTAGTGGAGCTGTTACTCTGTGTTTAACAGAATCCCCCATAAGCACGTCGTGCTTCTCCTCGGAGATGCACTTCAACAACTGTGTGATTGAAAGCCGACCAACGTCCAGCTTAAGAGTAGTCAAAAAGAATCACCTAGAAAAAGACTTGCTGTCTTCGTACAAGACACAACGCTGTTTTATAACATTTTGTAAATATAAAATTTTATTTTATATTTTATAGTATCTATTGTACAATAATTTTATAATGAAATAATTAACAATTATTTTTACTTAATTTACTCAGCTGGGGGAAGGTGATCAACACTAATCGGATTTCTTTGACTTTGAAAGCCTCCCTCTACCGTGAACTACAATTGACAGACTTCCAAAGCCAGCTTTCTGCTTCCTCCCTAGACTCAAGAGTGCTTCTTTCGGAAAAGATTAGGGAGAATACAAAAAAAAGGAAAGGTTTTATGGGCAAGGAAAGAGTGAGAAGAAAACAGTAGACACGTTTAAATGTAGTTACTATTTGATAGTCCCCATGTTAATTCCCCACAGTTATTAGAATAGTAATAAACTACTATAATTTTCACATACATTTTAATGTGTTTGGTGATTTTTTTTTAAAGATTTTATTTATTTATTCGACAGAGATAGAGACAGCCAGCGAGAGAGGGAACACAAGCAGGGGGAGTGGGAGAGGAAGAAGCAGGCTCATAGCGGAGGAGCCCGATGTGGGGCTCAATCCCATAACGCCAGGATCACGCCCTGAGCCGAAGGCAGATGCTCAACCGCTGTGCCACCCAGGCGCCCCAATGTGTTTGGTGATTTTTAATATCATGCAGAACATGGCAATCACCCAATCGCCAACATTACTTGTTGGCAGCAGTCTTAGGACGCGACAGATGATGGGTGGAAGCTTCAATTTGAGCTTTGATCCATCTTAGAAAAAGGAGGGTCTGTGGTTCCATGAGAACTGGGCCCGTCAGGCTGGCTGGAGACAAAACGGAATCCACTCCACCTGCCTGAGTAATCTACCCCAACTCCAGACACACACACACACACACTCACACTCACACACCATCCACCACTGACACACGTGCACTCCCACATACGCACGCATACTCATGCACATACACGGTACCCCCACACACACCCATGCACTGAATGGAGCTGATCAGACCTTTGTCCACCAGGAGCCCAGGTCAAATGCCCCCTTAGGCTCAGCTCTCACTCCTAACACTTCGGATAGCCATGCGAATGTAGGAAACAATTCTTCTGTTGATACACTTGGCTTTTGAAAAGGGTATTTAAAAGACTTTCTGAGACTCAATGCTGTACAGTTGGTCCTGGAAACCCGAGGGGTGTGCGTTGGAGAGGTGACTACTTTGCTGAGTTCTGGAACCCCACAGGACGTGTAGAGAGGAGTCCAAAGCCACGGGCTCTCCCAGCACCATCTCAGCTTGCGTGCAGTCAAGTGCACCCTGGGAATGGCCAAGCTGAACGTTTGCATAATCATTGTTACATTATTTATTAGATATCTCTGTGTGTTAGAAATCTTTACATTCGTTATCTGTAAATCTACATAGGAGCGAATAAATTATGTCTCAGAGAAACTAAGTAACAGTCCCAAGACCACATAGCTGGAAAGTGTTAATTGTGGACTCAGAACTGCATCTGTCTGACTCTCCCATCCACCTGGACCCCTACTAGCCCAGTGCAAACTAGTGACCTCACACACACACTGCACGCGACATGTCCAACAGAGCTGCTGAAGGTCCCCCTGAGCCCCTCGACGGCCTCTTGCACACACTCACACGTCCAATACCACTTGTGAAGGTCCCATCACAGAGCAACAAAACTTGGCAAATTCTGAGTCAGAATGTTTCAAGAACTGATTCATTACTCAGAAAATAAAGACATATAAAGACACAGATTTTTATCTTCTAAAGGGTTCATTTTGTAAACATGGAAGGCTAGACATGATACCGTTAATTTAAGGGTTTCTCTTCTTTTTTCTTTATTGTCATTCCTCAAATTGTAGCTGTAAAATTAGTCAAATTCCATACTAATGTGCTTAGGACCTCTCTGAGGTTGAAAGAAAAAAAGACTTTATAATGTTCTTAATTATGATCTTAATACTTTTTTGATTTGTGCAGAAGACTTTATAGCTAAACTTATCCAAAAGTAATTTGATAATAAGACTTGAGATCCATTGTTCACATGTTTGTAACTTTAATAGCCTGAAATAGTTGGTAAATTGCCCAAAAAGGGGGAAATGCTTTTAAGCTGAATGGCAGGAGGATAAAGTCAGACCATTTATATTCATGTTATCTTTTTCCTTCCGGACTCACTTCAAGATGTGTGAATTGGGTAAATGCCAAGATACTTCTAAATTCAGAGATTTTTTTTTTAAATAAAAGTAGCTCATATTTGGATTGGGTTTAGCGTGGAATTCTCAGACTAATCCTATGCCTGCTTTTATAATCTGTTAGAGAGAACGCTCACTTTATTTTCCTGACTCACAGACATTAGTCTATATTTCTACATATTTTAAGACATTATTTTACGTCTGCTCTGAAGCCTCATAAAGTAAAGCAAATAAAAGCAAGCAAACAAACAAAACACACCAGATATATTTGGGATCATCTCCGTTCGCTGAAAATCACATCCAGAAGTGGTCATTCTGCACAATTGCAGGATTCAGGACTGGGAAACCCAGGCAAGTCAGGTGTAAGGCAATCTCCTGGCCTCAGCACGGTGTCCGTCAGCACCTTTTCAGGACACTCAATGAAGCTGGAGGACATGCTAACAATACCTATTTTCTGCAGGACATGCATCGCGGAAGGGCTGGCCGATGGGGGTTTTCGCTCACTCTCCCTGTCAGTGATGAGAAATCCCACAGGAGACTGAGAAGAGGGGAAATGGGCCCCAGGGGCTGTATCAGTAACCGACTGTCACCAAATTAAAATCAGTGAAAATGGAACAGTCTTGAGTAAATACCCACTCTTTGTAAGTTATTTAAACTAGCTCATTTCTCAGTTCTTGAATTTGAATAGACAGAAAAAAGGAAGGAAAAGAAGTAACTACATCTTAAAGGAGAATAAACAAATATGAAAATTGTATTTTAATTCAGTTGAAGGATAGAGTGTCCTCGGACATTTGAGGTGACCCTGAGGTCCTTGGTCAGGGGTCCTCTGAAGCTCTGTGTGATGCCTCAAAGCCACCCTGCTGTAGCCTCCATCCCCACCGTCCTGTAACACAAGTAGCTAAAAGCCTAAATTTGAAAGATACGGGATCATGTTTCATTTCTATGAGGATTATTATCATCTAATTCCTTTGAGCTTTGAGCTTTGCTTTGTGCAGCCACCAAAACACACCCCTACTCGTGTGCCCATGGTCATGGGCAGCCATCTTTGTGCCTCCATGGACTGACCCAGTCCTTGTGATTGTCCTGTCAAAGGCTGTCCCCGGCACTTTCCTGGGGGAGAAGCCAAGTGGAGGTGGACAAAGACGGTACTCAAGAGGGAGAAGTACAGATGTGGTAGGCCATCCAGAAAGTCCTCTGATCACTGACTCTCATTGCAGAGTGGGGTATGAGCTGGTGACCCTCTCCATTCCACCTGCCACTGTAAAGTTGACACGTGTGGGAAATGAGAGTGGTATGTGGGATTTTACTTTAAATGCAACACAACAATGTGTGCACTGTGTCGAAGGATACGTATATACTGAAATCTTCAAAGAATATTATCTTCCCTGGCAACCTATCTTAATGAGTCATAACTCAGTGTCAGAGAGCCATTCCCTATACCTAACGTCCATTCTTCATGCTGTCATTTAAGGCTTTTCCTTTTGTTCTGCCTTCAGTAAAATACAGGGACACTCACTGGCCCCTGTCCTCTGTGGGAGTGGTTGTACGTGTTAATTGTAGGGACCAAATCACTCCAGTCTTTTCTTCCACATATTACATAACTCTTACCTCTTCCATTGTTCCCCACTGATCGCATTTCCGTCTTCCAAAATGGCGCCGGGCAGGCCCAGGAAGGTGCTCTAGTGTTCTGTATGCACGGGCAGCAGAGCCAGCCAATTTCTAACTAGCCATCACCAAACACCCCCTGGTCATCCACAGGACTCAAGCTATTGGGTTAAGACTTCAGAGAGAGCAAAAATGAAAATAAGTCAGACTCTAATCCAGGTCCTTAACAATTTGCTGGTGGGGGGCGGCTGTGCGGGCAGTAGAGGCTGGTTTCCTGCCATGGGAGAACACCTGGAACTCTCAGTGCACTGGGGGGAGAAAGGCCCGGCTCCATACCACGTCCTCACCGTCCCACGTCCCAGCAGTTATGTGCTGGGGTGCCCCTGGCGCCACAGGTTTCCACGGCGCTGGCCTGGCGCGTGTCTCCTCGGTCCGTGTGCTCTTGGCAAAGGGCCTGCAAGGGCGAGCCTAGGACCAGGGCAGGGAGAAGGGACGGAGCCCTCCTCACAGAAGGGTCAGTGGTAAGCCAGCTCACTGGCTGTGACAGTCGACTGCGGTACTGCGGCCCTGCACAACAAGTGTCCCTAGAGTAAATGGAGGGTACACACTAATTTTTCATGAATCTGTATACACCCCACAGTTGTTCAAACTGCACTGCTATTGTATGACTGACAGGCGTTTGCATTTCTCATCTGTTCATGATTCGGAGGACCGAGTAAGTGAGTATTTACTGTGTAATGTGTGCCTTGATATCATAACAGAGCAACATTCCCACACTTTGCATTAAGCATGAGGTGAGAAGACTTGGAAATCCAAGATTAGAGAGAAAGGGGCAGAGCCAGAGGTGTGGACAGCCCAGGATCCACCAGGATCAGCCTGGGGCATCAGGGTATAGTGCTGGTCACTAGACAGAAAGGGCCCCCGCAGCCCTCGTCAGGACACCAGCAAGCCAGACCAACCACAGCGACCTCGAGGGTCTGTCACTGCCTGTCTCTTCCAGGTAAACATTTGGTTTTACGGAATACACCTGAAACCCTGAAAGCATCCATTTATAAACCAGAAAGTGACTGGCCGGGTTGTCATGGAGGACTTAGATCTGTGCTCCTGGCTGGTCCAGCTGTCTCTGGCCCCTTTGTACTTGTGCAGTGGGGACCCAGGGAGTCTGTGTGCGTCCCTAGACTTGTCAGCAAGCGAGAAGTTAACACACTCAAGGGCGGGACTGTTTACAGTTCTGAGAATTTCTGCAGATAAAATACCTCCTGTTGAGTGCACCCCTTCTCAGAAAGCTGGGAGGCGCCCTGAACCAGACATAACCCTGCATTTGTCAGCAGCAGGCGACAGTGGGGCCCCCATGGCTATGGGGCTCCAGACACTGGAGCATCTCCAAGACACACGGAAGAGGTAGGATTCCAGAACTAGGAGCTGACAGCTCCAGCTATCTCACATGACCCTTGTCTGGTCTAAGCTTATCTGTGCCCTTATAGCCTCAGAGAGGGGGATTCTTAAGTAGTCTGCTTGACACGCCTACGAAACTTCCCAAGTACCCACTAAAACAGGAATGAAGACACATAAAACCTATCACTATTAAAAATGACGATTGGCAGGGGTGCCCGGGTGGCTCAGTCGGTTGAGCATTCCACCCTTGGTTTCAGCTCAGGTCATGATCTCAGGGTCGGGAGATCGAGCCCCGCGTCAGATTCTGCTCAGTGTAGAGTCTGCTTCGGATGCTCTCTCTCCCTCTGCTCCTCCCCCAGCTGGCATGCTCTCTCTCTTGCTCTCTTTCAAAATAAATAAATAAACAACATCTTTAAAAAATGATGATTGGAATCTCTGTGTGGTAGTTTGACTCTTCACACAACCCCCCAAATAAAAATAAGAACACCTGAGTTGAAGATCTATGTGTAAATGACTTGAAGTGTGTCCCCAGGAGAAACTGAAACCAAGTGCTGTCTTTCCCAAGTATCTAGCCCTGATTCTCCATCTGTCAAATCACCCAGCAGTAAGATATATAAAGCAAAATATGGACATGAAAATAGCTGGTGGTGTAGACCAGTGAGTCTCAGTGGTGGTGTTCAGGATGATGGTGGTGGCTGCCTGTTCCCCAAAGCAGGCAATGCTGGACACCTGCGTGGCTTCTCTCAGCTGCTACGAGGTCTGTCCCCAGTCTGGCCCTGTCTCTCCAGGCCGCATTGAGAGAGGGTCACCAACTGAGTCTTCTCGGAGAGAGTGGGACACCAGGATGTGCTGGAAAGGGCTTTGTGCTCTGGAGACGGGCACTGCCCTTCTTAGCGGAGACAGGCATTTGGCAAATTAGATAATAAAACAGGTCTCATTCTGTTTGTCAAAGTGGGTAATGATGAAGGCTGTATTCATTTGCTCGGGCTATGGCAAGAAAACACCACCAACTAGTGTGTTTTGATGTGAACCCTAGAACTTGATTCTGTCCCAGTTCTGGAGACTGGAAGCCAGAGATCAACAGGTCAGCAGGGCTGGTTCTCTGTGAGGCGGGAGGGAGAGTCAGCCCCACGCCTCTCCTGGCTCCTGGCTTCTTATGGTTTGCCAATAGCCTTCAGTGCTCCTTGGTGCGTAGACGTAGGTCCCCGTCTCAGCTTTCATGCCTCCCTGTGTGCATGTCTGTGTGCAAATCCCCTCTTTTTATAAAAACGCTGCTTCTACGGGATTAGGGCCCACTGTAATGGCCTCATCTTAATTAATTACATCTGCAACAATCCTATTTCCAAATAAAGTCGTATTCTGAGGTACTGGTGCTCAGAACTTCAACAAATGAATTTTGGAAGGATACAATTCAACCATACCAGGAGCCTCCTCCTGGGAATTTTGTGAGGATAAACTGAGCTGATCTCTGCAGGCACTGAGCATGGTGCTGGCAGGTGAAAGCTACCTAGAGCTGGAGCCCCTGGGGAACCCGTTCTGATCTTCTTGTCTACATGCTGACCCGTTTCCCTGAGACTTGGATGGGCCGTCATTGGTAACTGAGCACACCAAGTTATTTAATTATTGAATTGCTTGAACAAAAGGCTGAATTACAGATGTGCACCCAATTTGATTTCTGAAAATGGAAAATATATCTTTCTTTTAATGCATTTGTGAAACTTCCACAAAAACTGGCCCATACATGAGGTCTTGAAGAAACCCTCAGTGAAAGAACAGGAACCTGGCAGGTCTTCTTTGTCCCAGTGCCAGGAATCTAGGATCCATTTTATTAAGCAAATCTGCAGCTAATCGGAGAATTTTAAACTATGCTTCCAAACATCTACTTGATGGGTTGAAAACATTTAAAGGCCTTACAGCACATGGCTGGTGAATAATCAGGGGACGCTGTTTAGAAAAACGAAGGGGTTATTTATAGCAAAGGCAGGCACGCGCTGGGACGGTGGTGTGCAGTAGGAAACCAGGCGCCCTGGGGCGAGGACGTTGTGGTGTGAACGCTCCCGCCTCCTACGGGACGAAGTCGCACATGAATGGGGGAAATTCCTGGCCTCAATTTTATTGCAAAATAAAAAGAAGCAGTTGGATTTATTTCAGAGATTCTTTCCCGGGCTCTGAGTCTCTGGAGGCTTGACTCAGAGCCTGCCTGGGTTAAGCATTCTACTTTGCTTGTGGAATTAACCCGACAACAAAATCGGGAGTACCTATTAGCTACTTCGTTTCCCGTTGCCTTGGGAGCTGTCCATATTCAAGGAAGGATGTTTTGGCTCCCTAAAGAGAACATTACGATCTGATGTAGTCTCATGTCTGGCCATGGTGAAACTAATTAATGTTGAGTGGTTTAGGACACTGAGAGAAGGAGACATTCCGGAAGGACTTTGCTTTCAAACTTGAATGAAGGGGCTTTTCCTTAAAGAGGCTGTTAGTCCATCCCAAGCGCATATGAACATGGAATGTAGATTGCGTTACCGATGGAGGGTCATGAAAAAACGATACCTGTGTCAGATAAATTAAGCATTTCTATCAAAACACCGATGAAAGTTGAAAGCACCATGAAGTATGTTCTCTGTTGACATATTCAAAGAAAAAACAATATCCATTTCCCTATTTTTTATTAAATTTTTAAGTTATTAAACTGTGGCTATGTATCGTTTTTCAGCTTATCCAACATCCTGTGCCGTAGCAAGTGAGACCACGTGCGTGCTCCGCTGGTAACCCGGGTTGACACGGGGAGGTCAAGTTGAAAAATAATTTCTGGGGCATTAGATTCCACGTCTGGACCCACTCGGGCCCTGGCGGGGCTGCGGCTCCACGGCCTGTCACGTGCCCTGGCAAATGCCTGCAAAACCCCACACGGACAGCTTCCTGCTGCGGGGGGGCTTGGCCCCGGACCCCCCCCCCCCACCTCCCTGGACATAGATTTGGAGGGATGGAGAACACGCTGTAAAGGAAAGGATAAAAATAACAACCAAAAAAGATAAACTAGTACTTAGCAGTTGAAATACAGCATTGATCTAGTTTGTATTTACAATGTGTTAAGTACTAACATATGAGAAAAATATTAAAGCAAGGTATTTATTAAAAGACCTATAAATAAAAGAGCAAGAAGTCATGCACTCGGAATTAACTACAAGCAATTGAGCATCCCCGGGCTGCACAGAAGAACATGAAAGAAAGATAATCGTGGCATGAAACAAATGTCGATGGTAGAAAGGAAGGCTAAAAGTTCACGGACAGAAAGGAAATATCCCTCTGATGTGGAGGAGAAAATGCAAAGACAGTCCTGCCCAAAGCCCTGATATGATCTGCGCAATGTGCTCACGGCGTACCTCCCACACACAGGAGAGAGCACAGCGGGTTCCAGAGCCAGGCTCAGCAACAGGGAGCCCGAGTGTGTGGCCAGCCTGACCTCTCGACCAGGGTGACCCAACTGTGATGACTTCCGCCAGAGCTCGGCAGCAATTTTGAGGGGCCCTTGCTGCTTTTTATGTGTATTCCTTTTGCAAATGATTATGAACGAGGACGTAAAGAATGAGTGGTTTGTCATGGAGGGAGGAAATGCGTCTTGAGATAAAAGGATTTGAAATATATTCATTTTTTGAACAGTTCCTTTTTCAAAGGACTCTTTGGGGCTTCGAGGAGGGATTTTGAGACACATCTACATACTGCCTTTTCAGTACTGTTGTTTTGTACTAGGGGTTTGGGCCACTGCAACGACAGACCACGGCCCGGGTAACTCAACAGCAGCGTGCTCTCAGTCCTGGAGACGGGCGGTCTGTGATCCATGGGATGCCCCAGGCTTGGGTTCTGGCCAGGGCTCTTCCCGATGGCGGAAGATGCTTTCTCGCCGTGCCCTCACTGGGGGGAGAGAGCACCTCTCTGCTGTCTCTATTTATAAGGACAATCCCATCGTGGGCCCCCAGCCTCACGCCCTAATTAAACCTAATCACCTTCAAAGGCCCTGCCTCCAAACCCTGGCACATGAGGGGGGGGGCACGGTTCAGTCCATAGCACTGCTGTCCCAGAATGGGCGAAAATGTAGACAAAACATATTTTTATTCTGTGTCACTGATTGATCTTGGTCAAGTATTGGCGATGAGGCTGTGTCCGTCTGCACAGGACCTGGCAATCTAGTCCCTGCAATCCAAGCCCGCCGCCGACTGTTTTGATAAACATACTTGTGTTGGAGCCCGGCCGTGGCCCTTAGTGACATCCGCGTATGGTGACTGGCTGCTTCCTCTCTGCCACCTCAGAGCCCAGGGACGCAGCAGAGGCCAGATGGCCAGTGAAGGCGGACATAGTCCCGCTCTGGGTTTTACAGAAGTCTGCTGACCCTTAGACAGTCATGCTGTCCCACACAACAGCCCTTGGCTGGGCCTGGCTCTCGGCCATGACATGCGGCCGGTCCACGTGAGGGGCACTGTACGTGTAAAATGCCAAAGGCACAATGGATTTCAAAGACGTAGTGGGAAAAGTATGTAAAATAACACATTAATTAGGTTCTCTATCAATTGCATGGGGAAATGATGATGTATTAGCTTTATTGAGTTACATATAATACATTATTAAACTTCAGTTTGCCCATTTATTTTTATATTTTTATGGGTCTACAAAAGAAATTAAAATGACACACGTGGCTCACATTTGCAGGCGTGTCGCTGGTATGCAGCTCTGCTCCGAAGCGATGGACATTATTTTTAGCAGGAAAACAGCCTTTAGAAGTCTGCCTCTTAAATGGGTCCCTGAGTCATAAGAATTGGCAAAAGTACTTTTTCTGTTTTTTGACAGAACTGTTTCCTCTTGATAAATCTAAATGTAGATATCCCAGAGCATTTTAAGTATCAATTTAGTCATATTAACTGGAGATTTTGTTGCCTTGGCCCTTGAATAATTGAGAAACGGCGTCCCTGCATGTGGACAGGGCCTAGAGTGTGTGTTCCCTGCTCGGCTCCCCTCGTCCCATCCCCAGCTTCCAGGCGTCCCGCTGGCCTTCCCTCACTGCCCAGAAGGGATCGGGCATCTCACTGGAGAGTCGGGAGTGGGAGCCACAGACCATGGCATGTGGTTCCCCCATCCCCTCCGCCCCGAGGCCTGGCCCTGGGCCCGTGAGCCGGCCCCTCTTGGGGTTCAGTGTGGGCTGTGCGGCTTCCACGGTAAGAGAGGGAAGGTTCTCAGCGGCCCGGGAGCACGGCATCCCTGCATGGCCGAGTTTGCATACACGCTGAACCTCTACTCTAGCCTCGCCTCTGGGTCAGTCCGTTCCTCTGCATGCGGTCGCTTCCCCTGAAGTCAGCAGACGTCCCCAACGTCACTGGCTCTGAGAGAGGAGAAGAGAAGCAGGCTGGATCAAAGGGGAGGGCAACAGGCCTCAGGGACATGGAAACAGTGGCCACAGAGCTGTGGACAGCGGAGAAGCCCTTCCCACTGGGACCGAGGCCATGGAGCAGGGGCCCCATGGCGACTGAATGCTCGGCATCTGAGGACGGAGGGTGCGATGAAGAGCCAACACATGATGGATGGGAGGGGGGCACCTTCACAAACCACATAAACCACTTGTAAGACCTGAAAAAGGACATTTTGAGTGGTTTTGCTTTTGTTCATGCAAATTAGATTAACCACACAATGAGGAATGTTCTGGTTATTTATATTCATTGGAGGGATGCTTTATTACTGATACATAGGTTCTGGCCTAAGCTATGCACAGGCTCCTTGAAATGAAAATATGCTCTGAATGAGGGTTCTGTCCCCTAGTTCGGGAACTTGGAATAATACAGATCTGCGTGGGGCATCCAGTGGGAATTCCCGGGTGGATCTCGCCTGCTCTGTGCAGGGTGCTCCACAGGACGTGGTCCCTCGGCCACGCCACCTCCCACACTCCGAAGCAGCTCAACGGCGCTTTCGTCAGTACTTATGCAGCTCAGCTATCCAAGAATTCAATATTCCCTATTATCCAAGGTTTTTTTAAATTCTATCCAGTCTTTTGCATTTTTAATACCCAAGTTTAAATTTTAAAACAGAGGATATTTTAGCAGAGACTTAGATCATTTTATCATTTGTAACAATTAGTACTGCAGCTTAAGTATCTTTGGAAAAAAAGAACAGTGCCTCTAAAACTAATCCCAGCTATGAGGTCTAGTCCACGAGCGTCTTCAGGAGCTCGTAGCCTGCAGACCTGGGCCCCAAGAGCAGGAGAGCACAGTCGCACACGTGCGGGCCTGCTGAGACGCTCTGACACAAAGACATGTTCACACACACACTCGCTCTCGCACACTCAGTGAAGCACCCTTGCACCCTCTGCTCACCGGGAGAGAAACAGGACAGGCTGCAAGGATGGTTTCAAGCTGAGACCTGAGAGCAACTGGAGTGATGTGATTTTAACCGAGCACGTGTGGCTAAGGCAGGTCACCTCCCTCGAGAGCCGTGTCCATCCGGATCCACAGAGTGGAACTTTCCACAGAACACACCTGAGGCTCCCTGCTCAGAGGCCCCAGAACATACACGAGGCCCTTGAGAACATGGGCCATGTGGGGACCACGGGTTTTTCATTGGTTACCAACGCTGTGGCTTTGGCCACAAGTTGAATGAATATGTCCAAGATTCTAAAATAAATTCAAAATGTTCAAATAATATCTGGGTTTTACTTTCCTAAAATTCTGATGCTATATTTTATTTATATTATATATATATATATATAAAATATATATAATAGATAAATAAAAAATATAAATATATATTATAAATTCCCCCCCCCCGGAGCAAATTTAGCCCTGAGGAGAGACAGAAGATACTGTATGTTAACAATCCCTTTTGCTCTAAAACAGCAGGTGTATTGAAATGATTACTCTCTAGATTATAAACCCTCAGACAGGCCATTCATGTTTGCCACCAGCACGTTGTCCCCTCCACATAGCAGATGCTTAACGAGCCCCGTGGGTTCAGTGGCAGATACGTCACCCACTGTACCAATCAAGCCTGGGTGTCCGTCGCACGAACACCAGTGTCACGCTGTTTGTTCCGTGGAAGGCAAGAATGCAGATAAGGTGCTTCCCGTGGTGCCCCTCTTCTGAATCTAACGAGGTTCAAACTGAGCCTGGAGAACGTTTCATGCAACTTACTGCAGTTTAGACGTCTTCTCAGGTCAAAGCTGTCTTCTACCCGGTCTGCACGATTTCAGGGCACTGGCCAAACTTTTTACCCCTGAAATTCACCACAAAATTCCCTAATGTGTCAAAAAAGTAATGAAAGTGAGAAATGTCTAAATGTTGATTTGTCCTTTTTTAGAGTTGGCCATAGCGCTTGGGTCTCCTGAGGTTTCCCGGCCCCTGGATGTTGACTTAGAGACGAAATTCAGAGTCTGGCACCTGAGGCAGGAGAGACGGTTAGGAACAGTAGGGTCCCACAGTCTCTGGCCACGCCGTCTGCTGGGAGCCTCCACCCCCTGAGGGCCCTGCAGAACTGCAGATCTGTCTACGCGAACCCTTTCCCAACTGCTCCAGTGTCGGCCCCATCACAACTCCAGAACACCGGACAATCGACAAGGACAACAGCACAGCCTCAGGGAAAGTACCAGCCACTGGTGCGCCTAAGACCGCCAAGCAAAGTGACTGACACATCAACAAGAAAAATTATGAAAATAGAAAAACTGTTCATAAATACAACAGTCCAAGTGTAGAAAAAAGTATAGATTGGTAACAATTATTCAAAAAGATGTGTAGCCTCACATCTGACCCAAAACATGCGAGTGAAAACAGCACAGACACAGATGTCCTTCATCTTGACCAAGCTGCAGTCAGCACTGTGGCCATGGGTGACAAGCAGGCAGGAAAGCAAGAACTCACATGCGTGCACAGCTGAGAAGCGGGGAAAGCGCTTCGGGGCAGAGCTTGGCCGTAACCAGCAATGCGTAGCATGGGTTTGCCCTTTGGCTCAGAGGCCCTGCCTGGGGTCTACTGTCTCTCTATTGTCCACTGTCTATACGGTCTTGTGACACGCACACAAAGACGTCACGGCAACGATGGCCGTCGCTTGCATCACTCATAAGAGCCAAAGAAGAAAAGACAAAAATCCTAACTGCTGATCAAAAAAGGAAATTAAGTCAGTTAGAACCCATTTTCACCCCAGACGACCTCTGTACGACCATCGGGAGAAAGAAATGCTCAGGCTGCTGAGGACAGGTGTCTAAAAGAACTAGGGCATCTTAAAAACCCAAGTTGGAAGCAAATAGCATGATTTAAATTCACGCATCTTACACATCTGACCTGCTCTCCGCATGGCGCCCGTGTTGTGTGCGCACAGGTTTTGGGCGGTAGGAATTACACGCTGTTGCCTGTACAAGGAAAACAACAACCACAACAACACAGGAGAACGTCCGTTTGAGGACTCTGCCCTTTAGCAATTGTGAAAATGTCTTCTTGACATTTTCCCTGTAACTATCAAATGCTTAGAAATCAGTGTGTGTAAAAAGCTTCTGGAACAAGGCATCCCCCTCATTACAGCGCTGTTCCTGTCCCCCCCGCCCCCCCGCAACCCCATGCCAAGACTCATCCTGTTAACCCTTTCCGTCTCTCAATTACTCGTGTGTTCCACTTCACGTTTTGTAATAGGAATTGTCGGCGGTAATGAACACCGCGATTATGCATGAAATTCAATTTTGGGGACCTTGTGCCTCACGTTAATTATGAATCCTCTCCTAGAACGCCTTTGAGACCCGGCTCCATGTTTTATTTAAATCTCACGGACGCATCTTTGCGATGCCCTCCAGTGGGCCTCAGCGGGGAGCTTTCGACGCAAGTACCAACCACAGGGCACTCTCCGTTCGCGTAGGTTCTCTCCAAAGAAGGGGCACTGACACGGGATCGCCGGTCTCACACACTGCACGAGGGCTGCCTTCAGCAGTCAACATAGAGTTTTCTATAACCATCGCAGATGTAAAACACGGTGACGTTCGAAAGAGCCGGATGGGGCCCAGATGAATTTCCCAGTTCGAGCACATGTCCTTGTTGGCTCGGCCTCCCTGTCCACGCTCGGCAATGGTCACTCTTACTTCCATATTCTCGAGTAATGTGGGTTTCTTCTTTTCCTGTTTGGTTTTGACAAAGCCAAGGGCACGGACTATCCTTTCTTCTCCTCCCGTTGGGCTGTGGAGGGGTTTTCTCCATCCGCATCCCTGGGCAGACACGTTCTTCACCTCATCTCCTGCCACAGAAACTCAGTGCTCATGAGTGGACACCAGTCTGTTCCAGATCGGCAGGGTGTTGCCCACAGACACCTCCCACTCTACCAAAAGGAAAATGCAATTCCGATCTGGGGCAGACGTTTTACCTTCAGGCCAGCCCAGCTGGGAGCAGGCAGGGACATTTCAGTGACGCGGCAGTTTCCTCCTGGGGTCCTGCGAGCATGCTGGCCCTTGGCCTTCGTCTCCGGGGCTTTCCTCCTGATAAGAGAGGACTCCAGGTTTTCTGCATCAGCTCCAAAGTCTTAATTTCCTTTCTCGGAGTACATCTTTTCTGCAAATATTTGCTAAAATTGCACCTTCACCAGGAACGGTTTCTTTCTGTTATGTTAGTGGATTATCCGCACTTTTTCTCTCTCTAGGAAGAGACTTCTTCGGTCAGCGACAAGCGATAAGATTTGTGTAACACACGATGGGACTCATGGTCGAGTGTACAAACCATAACTTTGTGTTCCATCTAACACATACTTAGGGGCTTCTTTGTTGAAGATTCCCAGAGATAAAGCACATTGGGGAAAAGGAAGGGACAGTGCCCACGGGGGTCATGGGCAGAAACCACTGGGGGTAGAGCAATGGCCGAGCAAATCCATTCAATATTTTGGTTATCGGAAGACATCAGTTCTACTAACTTCGCAATTTCCGACTTTTGAACTAGGTCTATGTGTGCAATTTGAACCTCTGTGACTAATAGTTGTCAGGAATTGTGTGATAGGCTCCAGGATTCCTCACAACTAAGTACTGGGAGGGGATTCTGTACAAAACGGCCTGATAATGATTTACGACAGAGGCTCAAACAACCGTCATGGATTCCTGTGCCGATGGCACCGTCCAGCTGATTCAGAGCAGGGCCAGGAGCTGAGAGGGGTAAAGCCAGCGTGAATGGTGAGCAGGAGAGACAGGACCCTTTGGAAGAGGGGAAATGGGTGTGGAACCGTCTACCCCTGGACAGGTGGGCCTGGCCGCTCAGCTTCTTCCTGCGGGAGCCAGCTTCTTCCTCTGTACTTATGGCTGGGACGAAGGAATATGTATTTGCCTAACAATCCTGCAGAAAAGAAAAATCAGGGCACAATGTCTGCAATTCCTGTGCCGTAGCAAGAAAGGTAGGAAACAGTATCTTTAATCTCAGTGCTGTGTAGAGAAAGGAACCAAAACATAAAAACTTTCATCATCACGAGGAGCAATGAAACTTTAGTTTGAGTCATTGCTCTGTTTAGTGGCTTTATGGCTTTGGTCATTGCATGTTTTCCAAAACATATCTGGCTTATCGTTAGCCAGCAGCACAAGCAGAATGTCACAAACAGAAGATCTAGAACCAGCAATTTTGCTCCGATCGTGGAAAATTGATCAAAGTAACATTTTATTTACTTAGTCTAAGTACACATGTGTGTTAAGACTCTAAGACAATTTTGGATTCTTTTTTTGCGGGGGAGGGAGGAAGTGCAGCCAGTGTATAAAACTCATGACCTGGATTCCATCCTGTTAGCTCCCACGTGTCTAATTTGTACAGCTGAACGTCCAATAAATAAAACATTCAAGAATATTTTGTAGAAAATTTGCCCTTCACTCTATTGATTTCTATCAAATCTATCTAAAACTTTTCAGGCTTGACCTTTTCTTCTTAGAAGACAAAATATTCTCCCAAAGTGACAACCTTAAAATGTTTTCATGTAGAAAACCCTTCGGTAAGTTACGTGTCATCAGGAAATAATGGATGATGGTCCCCTCCCGACAACGCAGGGTGCAGCCTGTTGTCTCGGGCGATGATCAATGATGGGGTGGCTGAGGAGGATGTAGTCCGTGCCCCCAAAGGGGAGTGCTGAGACCCGTTCCCACTGTGACCATGGGGCCCACTCCCCAGTTCCTGGAGATCACACGTTCCCTGAGTCAAGATATGCCTCCAACTTTCACCAATTATCCCTGAAGTTCCTCTGGGACTTTATTTTGTCAGCAAGATCATTAATTTTCAGTCTTAACCACTCATATACAGTGTTACATGCTAAGCAGAAAGACAGAGTACGGGTTAGAAACTCTGGAATGGCTGTGGTCTGTGATTGTCTGTCAAGTCCTTTAAAGGAACAAAGAGAGTGAAACGTGTCACTCCATTTTCTATTTTTATTATGGATGATATCAGCATTAAATGCATGCAGAATATTCACAGGGCCAAGGAGTAAGAAGAGGCAAGACAGGAGCACAGCATTAAAGGACGTGAAAAAATTTAGTAATTAAAATAAATATGTTAATAACAACTTCTAAAAATCAAAATTACTGCAAAGTACCCGCGATGAATGAAATAGGAGACTGTGAAGAAAGACAGGGTCGGTGTTGCTGAACCCTCCTTTTACGTCAGGCTCCAGTGTGGCTCAGCACAGTACGGCTGCACAGAATGCAAGTGCTGGTACATTCCCTGGGACGGAGTCTCCACAGTGGGGGTTATCGTCTGGGTTAGAGACACTGTCCCCTCCAATCACAGCAGAGAAAAAAGAAAGACACGAAGAAAGGGTCTTAAATGCTTGATCTGTGACAGACATTATAAAGAGCATATTTCTTTATTGATATCAGTATCAGTATAGTTGTGCCTGTGTATTACCGTACCAGTCATGTATATTAGTTCTTTCAGCTTCTGATATAATTTTGCAAGGCAAATGTTAATTAATGCAAATATTTAAGCAGTGTCTTTCAAGTACTGGATTTGTTGCCCCTGTCCTGGGCTTCATAGCTTGTGGAAAGCCTCCTCGTTACAACCCAACCACAGCCCTAGGAATCAGGAACGGCAACCCTCAGGCTCCGACACAGAGAAGAGCGAGGGTAGGTACGAACAGGCACGTGCCTACCCGTCCAGACGCACTGGCAGCTCAGCCCTGACGTCCTCCAGTCCAGGCAGGAGCACCTAGCAACGTGATGTTCAGAAGTCAAGACAACTAAGGTGAATCGAATCGTATGACGTAGACGGGAAGCTTCTCCTAAGAGGAAACCTGAATTTTCTGAGTGAGCGGCAGTATCACATTCTCCTCAGGACAAGAGAGCGAGTGGCTGGAAGGGATTGTGCTGAGGATCAGCCCCTGCGGGTCATGTCACAGAAGCACGTAGAACTGAACCAAGAGGAAAGGCCGTCTGAGGTTTAGCAAATGGACAGAACTCTGATTTATGAACTATCAGCGGGACCCAGATGAACTTCATGCAGGAAAGCTGTAACACACTTGCTAAGTAAAAAGAACAGATCTCCTAGAAATAGGACAGAATGAGCTGTTAAAATATGTTAACATATTTATGTTAAAATATATATATGTGTGTGTGTGTGTCTAAATATATATATATATATATATATATAGACACACAATTGCATTAAAATTCTCTAAAACCTGTGGTGGAACCCCAGTCTAGAGAACTTGACTAGAGATAAAAGGAGAGAGAGTAAAACACATCGTGGTTGAGGAATGTAACAGACCACACTTGCAAAACGGAAGTGAGACGCGCACATTTGTGGCACGGTTCTCAAGAATGACATCGTGCGAGAGCGCGGCTCTAATGCAACGTTCCAGTCTGGAGGCATCTGCTGGAAATCTTCAGCTAAAACCCGGTATCTGATAAGTATCAAGCTTGCTCTGCTGACGATTTTATTTCCCAGGAAGTAAAGGGAGACTCAAAGACGACTATTATTCCAGAATTAATGTTGAGCAGTGGGGACTGGCCGTCGGCTCAAGTGTAAGAGCCCGAAATCCCAAGGGAAGCCACTACACCACCACGGGGTTTACAAAAACCCAAGAGGAGGACAAGCAGGTTTCAAGGCTTTCCAAAGTCCAATTCCACGGTGTGATGTGGCTATCTTCAAGAGGGAAAGGAGAGACTGCGAGGGTGGAAGGGTGAGTCACGTGTCCCCAGTTAGGAAGCATTTCTGTGCCCTGAACTGATGAGCCTGGACCCCAAGCAGGTGCACAGGTGGTACTGTATCTCAGCAACATCACACTGAGACTTCGCTCACAACTGGGTTGACCAACGTGATCTTGAGAAGTGGAAAAAGCAGTGGACCAGACAGATTTGGTCTACGTGGAGTCCAAGACCCGAACCAAGTGTCCTTGTGTTTGCACATGTGACTGTCCCACCACCATCCAAGGAACCCTCTCTTGAGAATTAGTAAATATGAAAAAAAAATTAAAAATCAGGGTCAGTAGATCTGCAGGTCATTACTATGTTTAATATTTAAGTTTGCTTATTTCTATAAATTTCCTATAAAGCTCACATTTACTAGAACATCGAAAGTAAGAATGAACCCCTTGGTTAGAAAATTAAAAAACAAAATTTTATAAAACTGTGGCATCTTCATCTGTCAGCGACTGGGAAGGAAGAAGCAATGCTCAGTGGTGGAAGGAGACAGATACCCATTACTGAGTGTCCGGGACATGAATTCTGGTAACTTCTAATTCTTCCTTATCTGTTTTTGTTTGTTTGTTTGTTTGTTTGTTTGTTTTTTAATGTAGCCAGGGACAATGCCAAGCTCTGAAGTTGCCATAAAAATTAAGGGATGATGTAAGCAAGTGCTTCAACCAGCACATATCACAGTGCATACACACTGTTGGTCCTTAGTGTTGTTGCTGTGGATCTGAGTTTGTTTTAAAGACAAAGGAAAGCACGCTGCCGGAGCAGGGGCAGTTGCTGCCAGCCAGTGGGGACAGCCCAGCCTGCCAAAGCATCCACCCCCCGCCCCCGACACCCTGCCAGCCAGGGCCCCGTGCCTGCCCTCCACCAGGATGCGCCACTCAGGGAGCAGAGGGAGTGCACCTGGGAGTTCCAAAATACCTTGGGCATAAAACAACAAAGATGTTGCTAACTTGGCCTCCTGTTGCAATTCACGGAAATGAATGTCTATCGAAACAGTTGCTGAGAGAGTTTCATGCAAATGGCCAGTGAAGGATGATTAAAATGAAATAGAGAGTTCCTCAGTGAGTGCAATCCATCACCTGTGAAGGGCCTTTCAGAGCAAGTGGAACCCTTGAGGGGGAGCGAGCCTGCTCTGCTCACAGCTCTGGTCCCCGTCCCTCCCCAGCACCTGCCGGTTGGTGACTTGTTGGACCACCTGGTGGGGCAGACTGTGCATTATTCTGTGACGGACAGCCCAGGCGAGGTGGTGACCCCAAGGACCCCAGCAGATTGGCTGTGTTGAGACAAACACTATTTGTCCATATACATATATATATATATATATATATATATATATATATACATATATATATATATATATATATATCCATATGTGTCCATATATGTGTCCATATATATATATATATAGTTTGAGAATTAGGTCATATCTACTTTAAAAAGAATATGTACATTATTCTCTGCATGACAGAAATAACTTTTAAGTTATTAACTCAAGAAAAATGAGTCATGTTCCATGATTTCATGCCACTGAGGTACTTCATTTAATTGTGATCATGTCCACTTAAAGGAAAAACCCTCATCCAAATAATACAACCTTTTGAATTATTGTTTCATTAAATAGGGTCTTTAAACCATCCAGTTAACAGACTTTGCCCCATACTGAAAAGTGGGGCCCTTGACCTGTGTCCCTGCCATGTTATTTTGAGCATGTTCTCGGGGCAGCACCACCAAACAGAGGGCCTGAGCTGGCGCTCCTATTCTGGGCCAGACGAGGTTGGGAAGGGGCTTCTCAATAGGGTGATTCCTTCTACTCTGACGTCAGGGGACATTTGGGAATGTCCAGAGACATTCAGTTGTCACTCCTGGGGTGGGAGAGAGCGTGTCCTGGCATCTGCCAGGTAGAATCCCGAGGGGCTGCCAAACATGGGGCGACAACCAAGAGTTTTCTGGCCCCAAATGTGAAGAGTGCCGGTCAGACGGGAAGGGAGAGTGACCTAGTATTTGAGGGAGTGGCAGGTGACTTCAGACAGAATCTCCGGTGTTTGTGGATTGTCTTCCTTGGTAGTGAGGGAGCAGCAGCACGACGGTGGGAAGAAGGCAGGTCCTCCGCCATCTTTTATTTTCCCTCCCAGCTCACAGTACATGTCTTTCTCTTCACAAGGTGCCTTCACAGATTTAGTGAAAAATTCCCATTTCCTTTGCTTCGTAGTAGATGTGTCAACTCATTATTTTTAGTGACTACAACAGCTTTGTCGCTTTAACAACCAGGAAAACGCAGTGTAGCCGCAGTCTGTGTGAAGCATTGGGATTTGGAACAGGTGGGGAGCTCCCGCGTGTGGACGGCCGTGCGCATGCGCTCTCCCACACCGCGCCGCTGCAGCTGACCCCAGCTCTTTCTCCGCTGTCCTCTGACTGATCTTCCTTTTGGAACAACTCAAAGAATTCCTTTTTACTCTGGGGTTTTGATGAAAACCTTTGTTTTGTTAAGTTCTGTGCATTTTCTTCCATATTCATTTGTGTTGTCATTATTTTCATGTTCATTCATGTGTATTTTCCACAACCAACTCCATTATTCATGTCAGCTTTGGGCAAAATGGGAAAGCAGATCCTTTTAAATAGCGGCAACCATTAGTATGCTAAACTGCAGAGAGGAATGATGTGTATGTATATTTATATATATATATATGTGCATACATTACACATATGCATGTCCACACGTGTGCGTAAGCATGCATACACAGGCAGGCACACACATATCCTTAAGACCCTAACATAAATTTAAAAATATATTTTCCTTCTATTTAAAAGATGCCTCACTAGAAGAAATAACTCAGCAGTCTAGCTGGAGTTCAAAGTATTTTAGGAAATGCTTTCAGGGATCTCAAATCAGTGGCAAGAATTTGTGATGAAACACTCCAGAGCCTCTGGGGTCAGCTACCAGGAGAACGACGAACAAATAATCTCTGTCAGGGTGAAAAACATAATTTATGTTTTATCAAGAATGCCAGAGGACAGTGATGGAGCCTGTCCTCCATGTGTACTTCGAGCCCCTTTGTCGCCTCGGGACGCAGTGTGAGAATCCATTCAGGCTCCCCCTCGCCCGCGGGCAAATGTCTGGTCCCTTGATGGGACTGTGCCTGGGGACGCGGAGGCTGGCTGCTTGCTCCCCTGCAGATGAGCTCCTCACTTTAAAAGAGTCCTCAGAAACATCAAATTTAAGAGCTGGGAGAGCTCACAGATGCCAGCTCCCTGGGCTTAGAGATGAGGAATTTGATGTACAGAGAAACGAAGTGACTTGCCCAAGGACCCACCCCTGGTCAGCGGCAGAACCATGTCTTAAGCCTAGAATATCTGGACATGAGTTCAGTGTTCTTTTCACCACAACATCCAGGGAAGAAAAGACATTTTTCTCCAGTAATTTAAGATTTCAGTTGTACACACTTCCCTCCCACTTCCTGGTCTTCAAAAACACGCATAAACCTGATCACATGCATGAAGAACTTTCTAAATAATCTGGTGTACAGGGCACACGCTTCTCTGAATTCCTGTACAGCACTTCATTGCTTAGTTGACCATACACATCTATTTTATGCACTGTCTTCCCCAAAATACCCTTGTGAAAACTGAGCATTTCTTAGGCTTCTCTTATTTTCACTGTAATTTCTAGATGCACCAACAATTAAAAAGTAAATAAATATAACAATTAGCAGTGATACATGAATACAGGAGTATACGACTTTTACTTAAAATCCCAATTAATAGCATCTTGAAGTATTTGATTATTTGCTGATTTAAAGAGGGAACTGACCATCTACGTTTGTGACCATAATTTAGTGGATTTTGACTGAAGAATTCTGGTGATGGCTAATAAAACTTATAGCACTCTCTAGCTCATGGCACTAATATTTTACACCCACAGACCCTTCCCGAGAACAGCACTTTCTCTCTTAAGAAGATGTTCCTCTTCATGGAAATTCATTGTTTTTAAGTATGCTCCACACCCAGTGTGAGGCACAGCACGGGGCTTGAACTCAGGACCCTGAGATCAAGACCTGAGCTGAGATCAAGAGTTGGACGTGTAAGCAGCTGAGCCACCCAGGAGCCCCTGGAAATTCAATTTCTTGTTGATAATTTGTATCATTTTGTACATCTGATGAAGTTTCTTATGTAAAAGGGAGGTATCATTATAGAAATTTAAAACTTGCAAGACACCAGATTGTCTTCTACATTTGCAAAGCACACACACACACATACACACCTGATTTTTATGAGGTTGAAGTTGTTTTGTGTATTTTGAGAAAATATCTCCTGGGTTGAAATCTAGTCTTAATAAACCCACCATTAAAGTAACTCCATGTACCCATGGGCACCTAATGGAACATTGGATGAAGCTGGGTCTTATCACAATGCATTGACTCAGTTATAAGAATCTTACACAGAATTAAGGCCTGAATGGCAACACTGGAATGAATTTAGTTGAATACGGATTTTAGAATGAAACACAGAGACTATTCTATACCATCACATTGTATGCTAAAAAGTGAGCAACTTTGTTACGGAGACATTTAGAAAATCAGTCCACAATATGATGAAATAACAACTGTGCCCTCCAGTCAGCAAGGACACAGAGGTTAAAAGAAGGTCGGGGCCAATGCTGATCTCGCCTCTCAGAAAAAATATTTACAAAATTCAAGATGCGTTATTAATAAAGCATTGAGATTAGAATTAGTACCATTCCCATCCTCACTTGACTCTACGATATCACTTCCTTATCCCATTCGTTGGATACCAGTACCTTGGGATGAATAAGTCACCACCATGTTACATACATACATTGATAAGGCACAGCCTGAACTCAGAACCATCCAGACCTGTGAAGCACACCAAGAAACGGAGATTGGGAACACCAGGTACTGAGGACACAGGAAGTCCTCCCACGCATCTTCACGGGGGGCTCTTTACACGCCTGTGGCGTGTGTGGGAACGTACATGGGCTCTGTGCACAGAGAACGTGCGTGAGCCGGACGGAGGGTGAAGAAGCTGCTGTCTGCATCATGAGAGCAGCAAAGGCTGCTTTATAAAAAGCGTCTCATTGAATCCTCCCAAGCTCTTTGAGGAACACGAGACACAGAAGTGCCCCAGACCGCAGGGTTAATAAAGGGTGAGTCGGGACTGGACGTGGCTTCTCATTCCGGAGAACCGTACTCTGATTGCATCCCCATGACGAGCTGCCAACTGAGAAATTCTGATGTTATTCTGAGGAGGTCTTTTTTTTCCTTTATTTATTTATTTACTTATTGCCAACGGATAGAGACACCCATGAATTCGGTAAATACAGGGTATGACCATATTTGTCACTGTACCTTCGTAGTGGGGCTTATTTTCCACTGCTGATTTTATTCAATATGCAAACCCTTCATTTCCACGCAGGCGACATGCCCCAAATATCCAGTTACTGAAGCTGGAAACCAGGTCCACGTGGGCCGTGCGATTTACTAGGCCCTCACCTCCCTGACGGGAATGGGAGAGCTGGGTCCGCCGCTCACCGCTGCAGGACGACCGTGCCGTGTCAGGCCCCAGGTGCTCAAGCTGTGGTCACAGACATGCAGGCTGCGGGACGGTCCTCCACCACGGAGAAGCTTATCCACAAATACGCATCCTGTAATGACATTCGAGGATATATGAAATGCTACCTGTGTGATTTCATTGGTTGCACAGATGACAGCAGAACTCAGAGAAGTCTTGAAAGTCTGAGTGGTCCTCCCGGAATATTTATATTGATTAAACAAACCAGGTAACTTAAAAATCCCTCTGTATTTCATACTTTATATACAATCTAGTTTCTTGAGATGCAAAAAGTTCTACACATTGTGACAATGATTTTATGAGTGAAAAAGTCTATCCGACGATAAAAAAATGGTTTGCAATAGCTTAGTTGATAGTCTGCTAAAAGTTACAAGATTAACGGTATTTTTAAGGAAGAATTGGCTTGGTTTTAGAAATGCAACCTTATCAAATAACAGCTATATGATTATCTGACAAGGTTGCGGGGGTATCGTGGGCCATTTTCTATGGCAGAGCCCTCCCCCACAGGAGAGGAAACTTGTACTCTAATGAGAAAAGAAGAGCTTTGGCATGGAAGCCAATTTAAAAGAAAGGAAAGCTTTCAAGACTAAAAATGTTTAGTCTAGATACTAATGTTTAGGCTCTGCAGTGCCCAAGAAAATGTGATTCCTCCAAGTCAATAAATCTTGGTAACAGCCCTCCCCCTAGTCAACAGGGCACAGAAGGTGAGAATGCATTTAATTTATGGGGAGGAATGATTGTCGTTTCACATTTGCACACGGTGGCACTGCGAGGTGACAGCGGAGGATGAAGCGGAATGTGCACGGTGCCGAGGGTGGAGATGGGTGTGGAATCAGCACCCCCTTGCTCGTGGATCCCAGGACACAGCCTGTTTGGCTGGGCAACTCAGTGCCACTGTCCTAACTCCTTCCTTCCATGTCCTGCTTCCCATGGCCCTGGAATATGTGTCTTATTGGTTCAGAGGGAAGAGAAATCATTTCCTAGAGGGCCATGAACTGTCAGAGGTCGGAGACTCCTCCGAGCCGGCCGCTGGCTTGCCCTGTGCTCAGGGCTTCTACAGCAGAATGCGTGTAAATAGCCTGGGGTGATGCACTGAGGCAAAGCGGCTCCTTTTCTGCAATGAATTCTTGGGACATGGACTTCCCACTGCGGCTTGGGCTTTCTTGTCAACAAAGTAGATGAGAATCTGCTCTCCTCTTTAATCAGGCTGGTCTTTTCTGCTACATCAAGGTAAGGGTATCAATGTGGAATTCCACCACCGGGCAGACGCACCCTGGAGGCATGAGCGAATTTATGATTCAACAGATGCTCATAAGTGCCGAGTGTGCACCAGACCTGGGGCTGCTGCCCACGCCGACCCTGCTCTCCAGGTGGCACGTCCCGGCCATCGAGGCACCGCGGGGAAGGGGTACACACACGGCCCTGGAGAGGCCGTACCGGGGCCGCGGAGTGACCCCAAATCCAGGCTCTGCCACCTGCTGGCCGCGAGACTCCCGCCAGTGACGCGATCTCTCTTCTTCAGTCTCCTCCTCTCTATGCTGAGAATAATAATAGAACATCTGTAGGATTTCGGGGGGAGCGAAGCACACGTAGGCAGCGTCTCCCAGGACAGTGCCGTGATCATGAAAACCAAGGCCGTTTCTGAGCATCCTGATGGGAGAAGGAAGGGAGGAAGGCAAGAGTCAACTCCTACAAAGCCTGAGTCTGAGCGTGTCCTGAGAGGCCAGCAGGAGGCTGTGCGAGGCAGGCTGAGGGGAGGCGGGAGTGAAGGCTCGTTCTCACCACGCACAGGAGGGAAGGCGCTGGGGGCTCCATCGCGGCGAGCACAACGTGAGGAGTGTGCATGTCAGGTGAGGCTGGGAAGTGGGCAGGAGCCACGTGGATGGATGATCTGACCAGCCCCATGCACACCAACTCCCCCACGTCCACCTGGAGGTCCACCTGGGGACAGACAGCACACACCCACTTTGTAACACCAATAACTTCAAGGGCTTTTGGGCGATCGTTTTCCTTCTAGGGGCTGTTGAAAGAGAATAAATGGTAACAGTAAGTGACCCCCATGGGTCCAATAATACCTCAAAATAAGTTGGTAATTTCGTTCCCCCAGTTCATGTGTTGGAGGTCTAATCCTCAGCCCCTCGGGATGGGACCGTGTTTAGAGACAGGGTCTTTAGTGAACTAATCAAGGTACAATGTCACTGGGATGGGCCCCAATCCAATAGGGCCTGTGTCCTTGATAGGAAGAGACAAGGACACAGACAGGCACCCAGAGATACCCATGTGAGGACACAGGGAGAAGATGCTTCTCCAAGCCCAGCCGAGGGTCTCAGGAGAAGCCAGCCCTGCCCACACCTTCATCTGGGGCTTCCGGCCTCCAGCACTGTGAGAACGTAGTTGTCTTCCTTTAAGCGCACGGTCCCTGGTGCTTTGTCGTGGAGCCCCGAGCACACTCGTCCAGTCCCTGTTGCCAGACTGCTGCCTGTTATGTGGTAGACCCTGAGCAAGGGCTGAAGGAAGGAATCCAACAAGCTGTCACCTGTCCACACTCCTTTCTTAGCCAGCCTTGACCCCCGTCCACGCCTGAAGGACAAGCCCCTGCCTGCGCAGGTGTTCCTAGGAGGGACAGTGAGGGAACAGGGCAAGCAGGTGGGAAGGGAAGAAGCCAGCTGGATTCGGGTGGGGCCCTGCGCATGGCTCTCAGCATGAACGGCACCTGGGGACCAGGCCTGGGGTCTCGTAGCAGCCACATAAAGCACATAGGCAGCAGGGTGCCTTGGGGCCTGGAAACTCCCAAAGGCTGGTCACTTTGGTTTTTGGGGGCGGACAAGGCCACTCCAGGCTCTGGGGCCCCTCTGCAGAAGTTGGCAGGTGGTATTCATTGGCAGAAAAGCACACAGAGGCCAGAAGATGAGTTGTACAGAACTGCTAAGGCGTCCCCGGATCTGGGCAGACCACCATCTGTGCCCACGGCAGCCCCGTCTGCCGCAGAGCCCTCCCCAATCGCCCAGAGGGGCTGGGCAGCCTGCTGCCTGCTCCCCAGACCAACAGCGCATGCCTCAGCTTACACAAACCTACCGAGACGGGATGCGTGCGTGCGTCCTTCGGGTCATTCCTCCAGGTGGGGCCGGCACCTGATTATTCTGCTGTTTCCGGCCTACACACGGTGCCTGGAGCAGGGCAGTCAAATGGCAAATATTTAACTAAACTGAATAAACACAGATTGTTGACTGAGATTTTCATCTTGCCTGTCTACTTCAGTCCCGGGGTCTCTCACAGACCCAGGCATCAGTCAATTTCCTACAACTTCCTGATAGATACGTAATTAGAGAGGCAAGAGCCACCGTCTTCGGGACGGTCCCGGAACCCGACAAGACCCCACACATATGCATAAGGAAACTACACAGAGAAAAAAAGCTGATGGAGGAAAAATAAGAGAAAACGTTTGATATAAGTACAATAGTCGGCATGTTTGCTTCCGGAGCCTAACTGTAATTCTCTGACTCCCACGGTGTCAACTTTTCAGCTTAACAGAGATATGAAATCTGTGACCATATCGTTTGAATTGTATCTAAAGTGATCCACAACCCGATTCCTATGAAAAGACACTGGGTTTTTTGGTTTTGATTTTGTTTTTGTCTTTGTTTTACTTTGTCACACTGACTCCGCACAGTAAAAATGGGAATGGGATAGACACGAAGAGACTCTAAATCTGGCATCTGCTCCAAGGAATGGGACCTCAAAAAAACAAAATCAACCGAACAAAAGAAACCTTCTAGGATTATAGCAGAATTACTATACTTCCCATGAAAAGGGTAAATATTTGCCCATGTTTGAGTCGATTTTTCTGAATTAAAAAAAGAAATCTTTTACATCGAGATTTTTTAAGAAGTTGAAAACCCAAACAAATTTTAGGAAGGGGCGTCTGCTATTTTATAAGAAGTGGCCAAATAAATAAAACAAATAAATAACATTTTTTTTTAAAATAAAAATTAAAAAAACAAAGTGGCACAGCCGTCAGATGTGTGTCCACACCCACATGTGCACCTAGAGTTTTCCTCACTTTGTACTGATGCATTTTAATTTGTCTCATTTCTAGGGGTCTCCAGTGCATGTCTTTTTTCTACCACCTGCCCTACCACCATTACTTTTCTCCCTCAGAGGCAAAAATATCTGATCAAATCACTTCCACTGGGATGGAGGAGGAGTGGGTAAAGTAGACCAGCACTACCCCACATGTGGAAGGAGAAGAACAGCAGTGTCTTCAGCACCTTTGCACTGAAAACATAGGACGCATTGTTATTTTTTGTATTAATATTCAAGACTGCAAATAATCCACACCGGATGAAAAGTAGAAAGCAGACAGCAAATCCATGTCATTGCTAATCTCAAAGAAATGACCAGGTGTTAATAATATCAAGGTAACCAGACAGAAGACATTATTTTACATAATTCAATGTCGCTAATTACATATCGACATAGGAGTCTGTACATATACATGCATATAAACTATTGGTAACATTACAAATTCCGATGCACCTACGGTTTGCTGGTGTAAACTGTGACAACCCCCTGGTTGATATTTTATTTCCATGCCCCTGTTCCCAGCGGTCCCCGGTCCTTGGGAGAAATCGTGCCCCTCCGATGCTGATCAGCTTGAGTGGCTTAATAAGGCTGCGCGCGCCTCTCCCCCTGTCGTGGGGGAAGGAGTGCGGTTCTCCTGCAGCTTTCTTTTTCCATCAACATGTGACCCAGGGTCTGTGCACGCACATGTCTGAGTGTGGGGCAGCGCGCCGGCCAGGGCTTCCTGCAAGACCACTACTGCCCATGGCAGAAGGACACTGTCCCTGATGAGCGGAAAGAGAATTAGAACAGGAAGACAGTGAGCACTGAAGTCCCGCAATGATACATTAAGTAAATTACGGGACACAAAAGCTTTTGAAGACTAATATCGCAAATGTATGAAAAAGCACACAAGGGGGCAGCTAACACTGTGCAGTGGACTATAAGGAATTTATTTTCTTTTCCTTTTTAAATTTTACTTATGCATTGCAAAATAACATCCCCTTTCAAAAACAATCTAGTTCATGTGTGACCGTTCACATCAGTGCGTCAGGGGCCTAATTCTCCTTGTCTGCTCTTTGTTCATGGTTTTCACCCAACGTCAGGAACATACCCGAGACGAGAGCAATACTGGAAAGAAACTTGTTTTGTCTTTTGTCTTTATTTCTGTTTTTTGCTCATGTGAAAATAAAGAATCCTAGGTTGTACTACAATCAATTTTTTTTAATCCCGAGGATTTCAAGACACTCGAGAAAAAGTTATCTTTTCATTCAATAACACACTTTCCCCTGCAGAAAGAAAAAAATAAAGTGCTGTGTCCTGAGATGGCTTTGGTCTGTGAACTTATTCTTTCTGCCCCTCTGGGGACAAAGGATTTTCTCAACAGGGAATCGCTCTCATGTGATCCTTCAAGGCCCTCTGGCCCATCCGTGATCCTGTAAACGATCCTGTCCTTCTGGATGGGCTTGTCTGTACTGGCGACTGGCCCCAGGTCGATGACGAATCCTAGTTGGGGAGCACGGTGGCCCGGCGGGAAGGGCTGCGGCACAGCCACCGAGCTGGCTGTGATTCCGAGACGGCACAGATGCCACACCGCCAGCTCCTGACGCAAGGCTAAAAGGTATAACCTGTCTGGCCTCCGATTTTGAAAAATGCCAGGACTCTGTGTACAAGCAGAGCCCTTCTTCTAACGCCGCAGCATCCAGCCACTTAACAAGCCCCACAGCAGTGAGGGGGGACCCGAGGGTGCCCCCCAAAGGCTGGATTGGCAGCGGGGCGTCTGCAGAGGCCCAGTCCTTCCGCGCCACCTTTCTGCAGAGAGGGGCTAAGGTCAAGCTTTTCATTACCGTCTGACCCTCGGAAAGCAATTGTAGTTTCGGTGGTGGGTGTTGTTATTGAGCTGAAAAAAAGAAAAAAAAAACCCACAAAAAACCCCTGGAGATTGTTTAAGGCCATCACTAATTGAACGCGCTCTACGTCAGGCTCTTCAGACGGTTCCTGCTGCAGCGTGTGTGGAGCAGCAAGCGGGGGCTCCCTCGCTGGGCACCGCAGGTCTGCGGACACTTGGGGAAGAAGCATCCCCCTTCAGCGGCTGTATCTTCGCATGCTCTGGAAGGTCCAGCCTCCCGACCCATCGGGCTTCATGCATAGATGCGGTCTCAGCTCCACGTGCTCCGAATAAGCGGAAAGAATGCACTCTGCCCAAGTGTGTTTGCAAAACAAAGGCCATTTTCCTACCTGATTAATAAGCTCAGCCACAGTGAGGCCGGCGGGCCGTGAGCAGAGTAAGTTCCCTCAGTCCGCCGACTGCGGGGTGACGGCTGCGCTCGGCTCGGCCTCCTGGATGGCCCGCCGCGCGCTCCTGTCCACACGGAGGGTTCGACTCCCGCACGGTCCCCAGGGCTGCCCAACCTGGTGCGTTTTAGAAATCCCACTTCTAGAATGTTTTGCTCTCGTTTGTACTGTAGAGATTCCCTCTCTAACACCAAAGGCTTCGATACTGTAAATCAATATCTCAATTTTTTTTTCCGTTCAATTCCTGAGGTAAAGAGAAGCAGGAACAACAGCAGGGGGTTATCTCCTCCTTCTATCCAGGGGTTTGCTGTCTGCTCGATGCTCAGTGTTCTTTGGGAATCTCTCCTGGTCACTACAGGCAGAAGAAAATTCCCACACTTGGTGTCTCTTGTGGCAAGAACTTGCGTATTTCTTGACCATCCGCTCTATCCTCCGCAGTGTGATTGTGTGTGCGTCTGTCTCCCTGAGAAGCTGCCAGACGACAGGACTGGGTGTCTATGGTTCTATACAAAATTTAGCCGCACAGGCTTCCTAAACTATGGGTGGTCAGTATATATTTGTAGGATTTGCGCCATTTTCTCATCCCACCAAATTAAGCAGATGCCTGATGATCACAATACATTCATATGTTATTTCTGAAAAAGTACACACCATTTTCTTTCTATAAATGTCTCATCTCGAAATGTGTTGCTCACCAATGTCTTTTCAAGGTTTCTGGATAAAAAAATAAAAAGATAAAATCTGTCCAGCCACATGACCAGCTTGCCGTTGGCGCTCCGGTGTCCCATGGTGGGGAGCAAGAGAGTTTGAACTTGAGGCATTTGAACCCATTCAACTGCTGTTTGTTTTTGGTGTTGAGAGTAAGAGGTCACGTGTCACAGTTACTGCAAATGTATTATGGTTTATTCAAGTCACCGGGCCAACAGCTGTCTGAGCAGCCAGGGAGGGTCTGGTGCTCACCGTCCGACGCCCTGCCCACGGCCCCCACGCATTCCTGCAGGAGTTCCACGCTCTGAGTCCATGGACCGAAGGCCTGGGCCATGCTCGGCGCACAGACTCATTTTTATTAGATGGCCTAAAGCCGCTGCTGCCTTCAGCCTCCTCCTTCTTTTTTTCTTCTTCTGTAGCTGCTAAGGTCATCTTTTATGTACTGTTTTGTAAAGCAAATTTGTTTCCGATTTGTCACAATCACTGCCAGGCGTCAACCACATGGTCTGAAGGTTTGCTCTGTGCCAGTGATGATGGCACGGAGTGGCTGAGAGTCAGTCCCTCTCCCACTTGATACTCGTTACCCTCCTGTCAGGTGGGTGCCATCATGGATATCCACTCGTCGGTAGAAGACTGAGAACAGAGAGGTTCAATACTGTGTTCAGGGACACACAGCAAGGAAGTAGTCGATCGAGGTTTGTCTAGGACATTCCACCTGGACGATTTTGGAAGGGAGTTCTAAGCAAATGAATTTGTCCTTCCTGCGTTATCCGTCCTGTTATTGAGCTCGTGTGGTGAGCACCAGGAGATCGACCACACACACTGAAGATGGGAGCGTGTGGCCAGGCAGAATTCAGGAAACAAACGAGGGAATGTCTTTCTTGAATTTTTGGACACATCAGATTCCAGAAGGGAGCGGTCACTGAGAGCTAACAGCTTCCTATGTTTGAGAAGAGGATGGAAGCAAACATGTTCCGTACCAGCGATGCCCACTGTGAGCCTTCTTGCTGATATGGACCATCTCGTGCCTCCTTTCATGACAAAGCCTGGATGATCTTGGACCTGTGTGCCCATGTTAGAGGCTTTTGCACATTACCAGGATCATGTGATTCTTGGAATAGAGGAAAGGTCCCCAGAAATCATGAATTTAGGTGACAACTGGAGGTAGTGCCTGGAATAGTCTGGCCAGTGGCAATGCGCGAGAAGCGGGGCTGCGTCCCACGGGGACATGTGACAGGTAGTTCTGTGATCACAGGGTCAGGGGCGACTTTCATCTGACATGAGATGTGCCTTTTCTTACCCTGTCTAGGAAGCTGTCCGGGATATACAAAGCTTTCCACAATAAGAAATATTCAAATTTGAGTAATCACATGAATACAGCTGACTAGGAAAAGTTTAGCTAATGTCAACATTTTTCTAAATTTAGCACTGTTTAAAACATTTTCCAGCCTTCTCTGTGTTTCTCAGCTAAGTCTTCTGGTTGCATAGTTTATAGTATTTGCATGTGCATGTGCGTGTGTGATGTGAAGATTTAGAAATCCTTAATTGAGTCCAAATTGCATAAAATCATAATTATATCTCTTCCATGTAATTATTTTTCCCCTTGTGTCAAGCCTCTTGACCTGGAGATTCATGCTTCTTAACTTTGGATTTGAGACCTGTTGAAAGGAACTTTTTCATTGTTAAGTGCTGGATTTGGAAGATTCCTCTTTAGATCCTTTTAACAGACTTGGAATTGGACAAACGCTCCTTTTAAACCTCTTCTTATGCCAAACGGTCCTCCCTCTGTAGACTGCTTTTAGTTTCTAAACCACTTTTGTGTGTATTACTTCATTCTCCTTTTTATCCAGAGAATAGTCTTAAAGTACAGAAAAAAATCCAAAGAATGATATAACAAGCAGCCATGTTTTCACCACTCAGAATTAATGGCTCTGTGTCATATGTTTTTCTAAGTCTTCCAAAAAAAAAAAAAAAAAGACGCATTAAAGATGGACACCAGCAAGCAGGAGGCCCCCAGCCTTCACGGGAGGGAGGGGCAGGGCCTGAAGGAACAAAGGAAGCCGGCTGACCTGTTGATAAACAGTAAGCATTTCCACTCCCCTTGTCTCCTTTGGCCCTAATGTGGACATTGCCCTGCTTATTTCATTTTTAAGCAGGGAAACTGGCAGCCTGGGCCACTGGGGGTCCCCGGGGCTGTGGTGGGGCTTTCCACCCTATCCCAGGGCCCTCCAAGGTCTACAGGGATCCCAAGGTGAGTGATTCTGGAGAGAATTCCCCATCACACTGAGCTCGATTTTCCCCCCCTTGCCCTCTCCTTAGTCCTCCCCAGCCAGACTTCCCTTAGAGGCATTCTAATCCAGGAACGTGCCAGGGGGCCAGGTGGGCCTCGTTTTCCCGGATGCTGTCGGATCAGCATCTGGGGAAGGATGGTCCAGGGCCCGGTGGGCATTATGCCCGAAAGTCTGGAAGGCAGGGGCCACGCTTACTAAGGCGGGAGGGCGTCAGGGCCACGGAGCTGCCCGCAGACGAGCCCCGTGATGGGTCTTCTCCACAACACAGTGCTCCTTTACCCCTGAGCTGGAAGTGAGCGGGCCAGGAGAGAACAGGGCGGAACCTTCTTGGAAAGACAGCTCCCCCTGCTGAAAGAGCTGCAGGCTGGCGGGTCAGGGTGACCTAACAGAAGACAGGCTCTCTACCGGCAAGGGCAGGCTGAGGGCTTGTGAACGGGAGCCCAGTTAACGTGCCCCCCTCACCCCAGGGCACGGCCTGCGGCTCGGCCCCAGAGCGGAGGCCATGGTGGCTCCAACAAGGGGAAGAAAGCCAACAACAGCGTGTCTGGGACCCCCCCCCCCAGCTCTGCATCGTGGGCACTATGTACTAGGGCCCCCTCACCACGACTGGCCTGCAAACGTCCACTCCCCACTTCCTCCCATGTCCACACTTCGGCGAGTAAAACAGCAGGGACAAAACCGGTACCTGTGGGGAGAGACAGGCCTCAGGCCCGCCGTGCTCTGCCATGAGGAGGGCACGCAAGGGCGAGGCGAGTCTCGCGCCGGGATTCTGGGGGCCACACTCCCACTTGCACGAAGTGTGCTGACTTTTTATCTCGGCTGATCACTGACTTTTGTAGTTGATCTAAACCCAAAAACGTTAGGACCGACATTTTTCTCCACTTCCTTAAAATCCAAGTGGGTAATTGAAATCGGCCCTACTGTTTTGAACTTTCTGTGAGGAGCGAAGCCCAGAGCCCATCTGTTGAGAAAATTTTTGAAAGACACGGAAGGTACATTATTCTTAGCCAAAAGGATTTCTCTTGGTATTTGAAATTGTTCTCAGTCTTTCATCCTTTCTTCCCTTGGCCTCCCCAGTCCCCATGTTGTGACCATATGCCCAAGATACACACACTGCATGCTTTCCCTTTGCCTTCCATCAGGGCCAACGCGACTCTTCCTCAGCTCACCGAGCTCCTCCCTCGTCAGAGTTCATCCTGGTCTATGGAATAAAACCACGTTGGAATTGGTAGATGCCATTTCAATTACCCAACTATCAGTATACGGATGAAAGTAGATGGAACGGTTACATAAATACTGGAGGCGGAAACACCTCTCCTGTTGGGAGTGGAATCGGGCCGACCCTAGCCAGCCCGGGCCACCATCCCTGAAGGCTGGTGTTTACGCCCACTGGCCGTGCGGTCACTCCTTCCACAGTTGGCCAGAGACTGTGTCTTTCTTCTCTTTTATCATCTTTATTGCCCACCTTCATTCACTTTTTAAATTTGATCCTGGATTTCAGCCAGACCGTGTATGGGTTATGAGTTCATTTGATGACATACTTAATCTATTTGCAAATTATCATTGCCTATAATCAAAATATTTCAGAAAGTGATAGTATATGTAAAACAATGCAAATTATGATTCCTTGTAAATTGATAAATTATATAATGGACACAAATTTTATAGATATTAATAAACATAATTAAAGATCTCTTCCCTGTTATTTTGAAGAAACTTTGGTGGAGTTATTTATAGGATGATAATAATTGAAGAGTATTTCATATATAAATATAACACTCATTCTTTAACCAGATTGTCTTTTGGAGTACGTGAAAGGTTTTCCCTGTTAGTGATGAGAACTTTAAATGCTGAAATTCTATTTTACCCACAATGCCTTGTTGACTCATTGAGCTCACATGGTACTAATGATGCTTGTCATCGTGACTATAGACCTACAGATAAAACTTGGAAACTTTGATGAGTGAAAGCCATTCATGACTTGTCTACTGCTCCGGCATTGAACAGTGAAACCATCCCTAGCAACAATGGGAGTCTGGAAAGTTCTGGGACATTTTACCCTTCTTCTTCACATTTCAATTAGATATGCATGTATGGAATTCCTACCCATTGTCAGGTACAACAGGAAATGCCAGTGACTCAGACACCATAGGCTCAGCTCCCCCACTTGGGCTCTGCTTCCAGTATGTGTCTTTCCCTTCTCCCTTCCTCTTTCCACCTCCACCTTGAGGTCCATCTCCCTTTGTCTCTTCCTGCTTCTTGTTCTGCACGTCCAACTCCAGGAAACAGTGGGCACCTCTTAGCCTCAGCAGCTACACTCAACAAGGATGGCACTAAGTAAAACAATTAACCTTGATGGTTAAAACCAATTTAAATAGAGTTGAACACGTGCCTTACTAGGCTTCCTTAGTGTGAATGGTCCACAGATAAAATTATAACTGTCTGAACAGTGTGTATGTTACCAGGAGAAATAACAGGTACATCCAAAACCAAATCCATTTTTGCTCCTAAGTGACCTGTTTTGACTTCCAAAGCACCAGCACTGACCAGATTTTTCTCCCGTCATTGCTCCCATTTTCAGCTTAGTCAATTTGGGATCTGACTCTATTTACTGAGTTTAGTTTCCTTGGAGAAGTGATGACAACCACACCAACAACCATGTGTGACAAGGACGCACACTGTGGGGAGCCTCCCACCTAAAGCTCGCATCATTCCTGGCAAGTGGCCATCGTCACCATCCCCACGTGACAAGGACTCAATGTCACCTTGACTCATGAGACATATCCAGCCTCTACAGAAGCTTGGGAACAGGGCTCAGAGAGAAAATGCTCTTATTTGTCACCACTTTGGCTAAAACATTTTACATGGCTGATTCTCTGCGGTCCTTCTAGGTTTGCTGGTGACAGTGTGACCTTCAGTGGGGATGGCCCATCCATCATGCTTTGAACTTTTCACTTGGTTCCATGCTCATTTCATTTTTGCAAGGAAATCTTTGTCCACAGCCCTGTTTATGACTCACAAGGGAGCCTCGATCGGTATGCCTCTGTAGCTCATGGGAGGCCAGGTACAGGAGCACCTCCAAAATCAGGTACAGATGGTCATCTAGAAAACTCATCATTTTTCACCATTCTATTGGGTCAATTAAATGATCTAATCTTACCATATTTATATAGACACCAAGTACTATATTTGTAAAACTGACTTCCTAAGAGAATCTAAGAAATGTCCTTAGCATCATATAGATTTTAGATCTGTCCACATCAGTAGAGTAGAGAGAAATTTAACCTGGAAATTTTATTTTATATATTATAAAGTATGGTTTGTAAACATTGCCACCAGCTCTTGTAAGTTTCCAAACAGAGAATATAATCCTCCAGGCTTTTGCTACTGAGTAAATTCTCATAGCTTCATCATGTCTTCTAGGAACAGAAATTAAAAGCATTTAGTTATAGACAACTAAGTAAGCAAACAAAAATCTTTACCAAATGCCAGATTATAATGAATTTTCTAATCACTTATGATTCTTAAATAATAATAATAATAATTACTGATTTAGAAATGCAGGTTTTTGGAGGTTTGACTATAAAGGTTTTGTATCCAAATATTCAACCCAAAGCTTGGCATTGGGGGTGTTCCCTGAAAAGAAAGAGGCTCTCAGTTAATAATTTCATCTTGTCTCTTGCACTTTATAAGTAGAACAAAATTGGTCTGGACAGCATTTCTTATTCTTCAACTATGTGCAAAAAATGTGCATAGAAAATATGCCTAGAAAGACATATACAATCTTGTTAAAAATGGCTAACACAGACCATGGAGAATGTGCAATTTCTAATTTTTTGTTATATGTTTCTATACATCAATGAAATCATGTGTAATAGATAAAAATTGCAGATATGATTGATATAGTGGTTAGATTACATTGTTAACTGACCAACATTTAGTGCCAGTTCCTGAGGGATTAGGTTTAGCTATTTCCCCAAAGTATTGTATTGTGTGAGTGCAGAAAATACCTTTGTATGGCTGTTTTCCAACTGGCTCATGAATATCTCAGTTTCATGCATTAAGAAAGAAGCAGCAAAATATATTTACACAAAATCTAGAAATAATGGAAATGACAACTCCCCCCCCCAAAAAAAAAATCGAATGTAATGCATTTGAGAAGGTTCTTCTGAGAACAGTATCTTCTCTGAATTTCAAGCGAGTGATTGCTTTGGCATTTTATACAGAGAGAGTGTATCAGATCACACTCTAATTATGTATATAAGATCAGGAGTGTATCTTATCACCCTGTTATTAAGTCACCAAGATGAAGACTGTAATATGCTAGAGCACGTGGGTGGTGACCTCACCTGGCCTGGGTCTTGCAAAGTGACTGCAGGGCATTCACAGAGGGCACAGCTGGGCTGGAGTCCAGAGATCGGGCCAGCTCCGCGAGAAGTGGCATCAATGCCTGACGTCGCCCAGAGTAGCCATGAGGGTGGGCAGGGTGGAAGGGGATGAGGTCAAGGAGGTGAGAAGGGCCGAAGCATCTGTGGCTTCAGTTCCTACAAGGGGAGCTTTTATTTTATCCTAAAAGAGATGAGAAGGAGAAGAGACAAACAGTCTTAGAGGCGAGGTCCCCGTAACTTGTACAGATACTCCACTCTCAGGAGACACAGCACAAATCCCCACTCCGTAAGTGTGAGCTGTCCTTCACGACTCCTTTCCCCAGAGCACAGTATGGAAGGGGAGAGAAGTCCCCCTTTGCAGAAACCTGACAGACAAGACCTCAGCCAGGCCATCCCAGCCAACACCAACACTCCCGCTGACAGCATGGCCTCCGGATGTGAGGTGACGAGGGACGTACTTCAGCTCTGCAGTCAAGAGCCGTAACCCCAGCTTTGTCAGGAGAGAAACAGCAGAGCAATCCCAATGGAGAGACATTCTACAAACCCCCCCCCCCAGACCGTCTCCTCCAGACCGTCAAGGGCACCAAACACATGGAAGGTGGGAGAAACGATCACAGCAGAGAGCAGCCCGAAGAGACGGGGCGTCTAAATGTCCTGTGGTGTCTTGGATGGGATCCTGGGACAGAGCAATGACAACAGGGGAAAACTGAGGAAACCTGAAGGAAGGGTTTATCTGATAACAATGTGTTGCTGTGGTCCTACAGTCGTGACAAGTGCGTCCTACTGCCCTGAGAGCTTAGCGATGAGGCTCCAGGGGGCAGGGGATATGGAAACTACTAACTGGGCAACTTCGCTTTGGATCTAAAATTATTATGTATTTTTTTATTTGTTAAAAAAGTGATACAGGGGCGCCTGGGTGGCACAGCGGTTAAGCATCTGCCTTCGGCTCAGGGCATGATCCCGGCGTTCTGGGATCGAGCCCCACATCAGGCTCCTCCGCTATGAGCCTGCTTCTTCCTCTCCCACTCCCCCTGCTTGTGTTCCCTCTCTCGCTGGCTGTCTCTATCTCTGTCAAATAAATAAATAAAATCTTAAAAAAAAAAAAAAGTGATACAATACCAGTGAGGAATTCAAGCATTGGAAACGCGGGCTCAGACTCTCACGTGGAGGAGGGACAAGAGAAGACGAGAGCGCTGGGCGGGTTTTCCAGGCAAGAAGGGACGGCCCGGGGCGCGGAGGAGAGTGGGTTTGTGGTGTGTTTGGGGGGTACAGGGCCTAGTGGCCTTGCAGTTTGGAGGAGGGGCGGGGGGGACAAGAATCTTTGGCCAAGCTTCACTTTACAGGGCCTGGGGGAGCCCCGAAGAGAAAGTCCATGCAGCACTAGATAAACATTCACCGTTAATAAATCCAGCCCACAGATTATTTTTAAAATAGAAGTTACATCTTTCAATCTTTCCAGACACATCCTCACAAGGTCCAGCACAGCCAAGTTTCAGTGCAGACTCAGACGGGGGCAGGGGTTTGGCGGGGCGTCCCGCGGCTCAGCTAGCGGCACTTCCCCTCCCACTATCGTGACAACAGGCCCGGGGAGGACCTCCTGCACGCACCCCAGCCACGTGCCCACGCTCCGGCCTCCGTTCCTCCCGGGCCTGCCCGGCGGGGCACCCACAGGCTGCAGGGTCCACCCCTGACGCAGGTAACTGTGAAGGTCAGAGGGTATAGCATTTGCACACACAGTGGCGGCGGTGAGGGGCGAGGGGAGAGAGATTCCTTTATCCTTGTGACCTCTGAGGAACAGACACTTGTCCCGATGTTCAGTGCCTCCACACACAGCATTGCATTTAATGTTCAGGCTTCATTATCTGTCAGAGAAACAGTACCATCCTCGTTCCTCACCTCGTTAAACTGGGGAGTCCGATCACTGGCACCTGCTGGTTGTCTGGGGAGAAAGCAGGTGCTTTTAGAGCAGGATGTGTGAGACGATCTCCTCCCGTCGTCCGAAGATACACACTCAGCGAGTACTAAGTCCGGGGACGTCGCCGGCACCGTGGCGACCCCAGCTCACACGGCCGGAGGGCATATTTGAACGTTGCTTAGAGAGTCGACTGTAAGAGTTCTCATCACAAGGGAAAGCAACACAAAACACTTCTTATCTTTGTCTGTATCTGTGTGGGATGACGGCTGTTGGGGAAGCTCACGGTGGTCCTCCCTTCACAGGCCACGTCGGCCACGTCAGTACACAGACCCCCCGACACACACAGGGAAAGGAGTGTCGCTGACACCAGTAACACCACAAGGGGGATGAGGAGATGACCTCCTTCCTTCAAAATACACCAGAAGGAGAGAGACGGGGGCTACGAAGTCCCTAATGCTCCTTGTTTTCTGGTGTTGTTTGTCCTACATACAGCAACATGAGCCAAACAAACAAGAACAGATAAACAGAATGTAAGGAAAACATAGAAGTTGAGTGTTTGGCTTTTTTAGGTGTAGTTAAAATTGTCACCTTATAATGTCATTGTGGAAAAGTGTTTTATGAGTTTTATGCTTTAATTCAAGTGGAGAGCAGTGCAAAGGCATGATGGGGCCTTTCCTCACGAAGAAAACCACGAAGTCACTCAGGATGGTGGGACAGTGGCCACGAGGGGAGCCCCCCCGGCAGTGCACCTGCCTCTGGGCCGCACCTGCCCACCCGTGCTCACCAGGAGCGTCCCATGGTCTGTGACCCCGGTTCCTAGGGTGACCAGCCCACTGCCGCCATGAGGACACGGGGAACTGCCATCATCCCAACTCAGCCATTCCCCTAGGACTCTCCTTGTCCAGGGCAATGTGAGCTCCTGAGCAAAATCCAGGGGAATTTTGAGGGACTTGGAGGCTCTGTTGTGAAAACAAGTCCCTGGAAGACGTGTCGTCCGGGTCCACCGGCCTGCAGTGTGGGTCTTGCCGAACTCTTCTGATGCCTAAAGCCAGCACCCTGAAATTTCCAGTAGTTCACACTTAACACGTCTAGACAATCAGGCACATGGGCTCCACAGTGCCCATTTCAAGGAGGAGACCGTAAGGGTCAGTTAGCAGTTTCAAGATCACACGGTTAATGAACTTCCGGATGGCATGAAAGCTTAAAATCCACAGTTTAAAAGCTACCCTGCCCTGCCCCCTCTTGCTGAAAAGGGATGCCTGGTTCTAAAATTCTGAGCTTCTGGCAATTTAAATTTGGCTTTGTTCTGGCTTCTAAAGCACTCAGACAGACACTTGCCAGATGGGCAATATAAAAATAAAAGCATAACTAGCTAGAAAACAGTGATAGGTTCCTTTGTGGAATAAGGACTATAATCTTTTATTTATTAAGATGTTATGTTAAATATTTGAAGAGATCAACATTTAATTTAAAAAAAAATCTGTTGAGTTTGAAATGAGCTCATGGATTACGGACATCCCCTGAAATAATATCAGAGCATCTACTGTACCTTTTGGATGGAATCACAACTTTACCTGCTTGTTGTTAAACTTTTTTCAGAGATGTTAAGGGTAGTAACCTAAGAATCACCCCCATTTCAGTTCTTCCCATAAAGACATGGAATCCATCTTCCGGCGCCTCGGACCTAGTCCGCACATCTGACTTGGAGCGGATGTTCCCTTGATGGCTGACGTAGGTAGCAAGAGTTCTTGAAGCTCCTGGCTCTGGAAACCAACCTCCAGGGAAGATGGCCCAGGCTGTTCTCCAGACACACGTGTCCCACCAACGGCCAGCACCCACCCTGACAGTGAGCGAGGCCACCAAGGAGCATCTGGTCTCAGGCGTGTGACGTAGGTGACACTAGCAGACACACTCTCCAGCAAATCACAACCCAAACTGCTAGCCCAGAAACTTCTAAGCAAATAAAATGGTCGTTTTCAGCTAAAGATTATTTCTGTGGCGTGTTACACTGCGATGGAGAGTGGACACTTGAAGTAACTGTAATACTGTATACTTAATGCATCTGTAAGTCGTGATCAGTGACTGACATTGCAGCAAGAGAAAAATAGCAAAACTTGGAGTGATTTTGACTTATAATAGCAAGGTGATCTTATAAATCCCACCCCCCTACTTTTATGGCCTTGTTTTTCATCAGTGAGTGGGACTCATATGGACTGAATGACCTACTCTAGTTAAATGCGTATTTTGTCCCTTCTCTAGTAAGAGAGATGCCAGAAAATCTTCATTCCATCTTTGAATCCGGCCATGTCAGAGGGGTAGGCATGGACCCCCCGAAATTATTTGAGGACTTTTCCTATCACCTGGGTTGATGATGATGGTGTTCTTCTCAAGAAGGATGAGGACCCCCAAAGTCACTGCATGTGGTGGGCAGGGTCCCATGATTTGAGGAAGAGGATATCATTAGAATTTGAAGCTTTTCAGACTTTGGAAGAAACACTTCCCAAGGCATCACTGCCAGGAGGAAAAAAGGAGAACTGATTCTGGGCGAGCAAGGTGGCAGGGTGAGAGCTGCTCCTGACTCAACATCCCTGGGCTGGGGGTCTCCACCGTGGGAGCCTGGGATGTAAGGCCTACAATGAGAGGCCAGTACTATGTGCTGCTTTGATCCCTGGTAAAACTGATGTGACAATTGCTAACCACAGAACCTGCCTTACTCACTCCATTGGAGAAGGTTCCCGGCACACACCCCTGCTTACGGACGGGACCAGGCGTACTTCCCAAGTATCCCTGAGGAGTGGGTTTTGGTTCTCTGCCCACGCATGAGCCGAGCATGGGGGCTCATCACGCCCCTGTAGCTGCCTCCATCTGCTCCTGCTGCTTGGCGGTTCCGTGGCCTGCATGTGGTGTCCTCCTGCCCAGACTGAGTGTGTAAACTAATAAAGTCTAATAATGCTCTAATCTAATGACTAACAATGGTCAATCTCATCTGTCCAGTGATGAGTGTCAGGCGTTCGTCCAGTCCCATGGCCCCAGGGCAGGAGCCCCTCCCCCAGCCAGTGTGGGAAGGGGATGTGATGAGCACACAGTCCCCGCTAAGGACTAATGGAAGGGTCGGCCCCTCAGGGTGCCTGGATGGCTTCAGCAGCACTTGGGGCAGCAGGACATCACTGAGGAGGGGACCTCCATGCCTGTGGGATACACATCTAAGCCTTTCCCACGATGCAGTCTGCTCACTTGAAGCAAAGGTGGTGGCCACCAGTCAGAGCGGGTGCAGCCCTTGCTTGAATGTAGATGTAAAAAGACCATCTTGTGGCCAGGGCAAGCCCTCTGGAACCCTGGACAATTTCAGGTGAAGGACGTGACTTACGTGACTGGGCATGAGATCCATGAAAGTCTGTGCACCCTGACTCCATGATGGTTACCGTAGTCATTCCTCTACCTACCTCACAGTTTATGGGAGGTGATGTCCACGCCATTGAGAAACGCGGCTTTCGGCTGCTTTGTACCTACAGTCAGGCATCGTGCCGGTCCTCCCGGGGCTTCCAGGGACCCCGCGTGTCTCTGCCACTCTCTCAGCAATCCTGATCTGCCCTCAGTTTCTCTTCTGATCCCATGACGAAGGCTTGTGGAGAAATGCTTCCAATCAAGCTCAAACACCATTTCTGGGGACTCCAAGCTATTCCGAGCTAACATGATAGCCAGTGGTGGGTAGAAGATTGTTTTTTTACAATTATACCTAATTTCCTGGTATCCACGTAAAATGGAGCCACCTCTTTCTCCCATGCTCTAGTAAAGGCAGCAAGTGTCAACTGTCCGGGCCTCCTTTGAAGCACCTGTTTCTCTTTGGGATTTTGGGTCCTTGGTTGTCTTGCTACATCAGCAGTCTTACGGCCTACATAAAATTCACGACTGTGTAGATTACCTGGCTTCCTCTCCTGATGAGGGTGGAAGCAAAGCTCTCTACTCATTTATGCATTATGACTGCATGCCAGAGTCTGGCACTGGGATTTTAAATGCCTGCTAAACTCCGAGCACTTAGAACAGTGCCCAACATGTAGCAAGGACTCCATAGATCATTATTTAATGATCCAGGAAACAATAAAATAAAGGACATACCAATGTAAGCAAATTGCCACTTGCTTCAAAATTTATTTATTTATTTATTTACTTAGAAATTCATTATTAAGCATGCTCTGATCATTGTAAGAGTAAATGCCAGTATGATGTACACATGGACCTTCTGTCTTACATTCAGCAAAGGAATCCATTCTCAACCTTAGCTCTGTACAAAAGATATGGAAGATTCGAAGTGAACTCCAACGTCTCTGCTTGTTGAGTCGGGACCTTTGCAGAGGGAAGCCCTGCAGAGCACCTCCTTACCACTAGAAGCGCTGCCTGCGAGGACTGCTGGCTGTCTCCAACCAGGAAGCTATAAGTGGTTTAACGATGTCTAGACGTTCCAAATGATGGTTCCCACAGAGTGTGCTGTGAGCGTGGTGTGGCAGGGACGCCCCAGATGCATGGTAGAAGGAGAAAAGTTACTAGCAAGCTGGATGAAATTATCTTATGTTTTATAAGCAGATGAGGACATGCACAATTATCATCAATACTGGAAAGCTGGCACTCACGAAAATTCATTGTTCTGTTCACACTTTAAAATAATATCCTTGGCCTTATTCATTTGTTTTGTACATAGTGCAACAACATGAATCAAAATGGAAGTTACTTGCTGTTAAGGTAGATGTCATGGGTGATACAGGATTTTCTCTGTGAAATCTGCTCTGTGATTCAGTCTTAACTACGCTGTTCTCACCAACACACGGAGAAAATATACTTAATTTAAAAAGAGAGCTTCAAAATATTTCAGTTGTTGATAATTCCTAACACATATTCTTGTTAATGGACATATATTCAATGCTTATATAATAAGTAAAACAAAATACTTTTGTTTTTAAAATATAACCTTTAAAGAGATAAGAATACAAGAATATTTATTTACCAATGGGTCATAAAAAAAGTCTTTACTCCTTCATTGACCTATTGTCTTCGATCTCAGAGCCTCTGCTAAAGAAACTTCCCATCTTAGATATCTTCTTTAGTACTTGTAAAATATTTGTAACCTATATTTTATATCAGAAATAGTGCACCAAGGTTAAATGTACAGATTTGACATAAAATATAGAGCCAGCATGTTTTCTTCCTGCTTGGAGGGCCCAAAAATCTGGGAAAAAGGGAGAATGCAGGTTTCAGCCTGGGGCACTGGCTTTAGAAGCAGAGCCCCCCTGGTCAGCCAGATGCAGCTGCCTACAGACCACAGGGCCACCTCACATTTCCCCACTCTGTGGGTTAAGAGACATTTGTGAGCACAATATACAGACTGTTATGAAATTTGGAGCAAGTGTCATTCAAACATACGATAGAATATTACTCGGCCATAAAAAAGAACGGAATTTGCAATGACGTGGCTGGAGCTAGAGAGTATCATGCGAAGTCAGAGAAAGACAAATGCCATATGATTTCACTCATACGTGGAATTTAATAAACACAACAAATGAGCAAAGGAGAAAAAAGAGAAAGAGAGAGAGAGGCAAACAAGAAACAGACTCTGAACTACGGAGAACATAGTGATGGTCACCAGAGGGGAGGGGGTGGGGGCTGGGGAAATAGGTGATGGGGATGAAGGAGTGCCCCTGTCGTCATGAGCACCGGGTTATGTATGGAAGCATTGAATCACTATATTGCACACCTGAAACTAGTAACACACTATATGTTAGCTAACTGGAATTCAAATAAAAACTTTAAAAAAAGGAAAAATAAACATAGTATATGTCATAGAATGGACATTTCTTTCCAAAGAGCCCTTTATTATGTGGCAATTATTAAAACACACAAACAAACAAACAAAAAACTCTTTCCTTACCCATCCTTTGGTTTGAATTCAAGTTCATGCTAGTAGAGGCTTCCAGTTTACTTGAGCTCCAGATGGGAGAGAAAACATGGGAATTTCCCCTTGCAGTGAGCCACGGGGTGTGAATGTCTGAACATTTTGCTGATCCCTGCAGGCGTTGATACCTCCTCTACCTTCTCTTAGCTTCTTTATTTGTAAGAAACAAAACTTGATTCTGATTTTTCCCACCCACCTTTACCTCTGACCTGTCACCACACATCAATATCGTCTTTGATCCCGTCCCCTTTGTGATGGATGCAGTTGGTCTGTCTCCAGTGGGCAATGTTTACCCAGCCAGTCATGCCTCCTCCACCCAATGCCATTATGCCATGCCCCCTGCTGTGGGCCATGGGGGGTCATGGGAGGGGACTCTCTGGTCTAGGACGGATAGCCTGACACTGATCCTGTTCTTGGCTGTAGTGCTTTTTCTCTAGTTCCTCCCACTAAATATATTCTAGCTCCCTGGATGACAAGATCTCTTCTTCATCCCATTTTAAATTTCTGAGCATCAAATCTCTATGAAAACAGCTTTCCAACTTTTTCTAACCTTGGTTGTTGATTCGTACCAAGATGTTCACTGGTTCCACAATTCATTAAAAACATGTCCACTGACTCAAAGGTGATTTCTACAATTCTAGATTCTTAGTTTTCTGTTCATATTACATCTCCCCTCTCTTTGTTGTTGTCTTATGCATGTTTACAGATGTTCTGGAAAGCCGTAGATTACGGTGTCTCAACATCATAGATTCCAAAGTTCTTGCTTTTTAATTCACACCAAACCCACAGGAACACATCTGGCCCAGAACATTATCTTTAAGAGATGTTGCCTCACCCGCAAGATCTCAAGATCTTTTCTCCTCACAGCAATATTGAGTAATGAGTGCTTACTCAATGTTTACCTGTGTCCACGTACATAGCCCAATAAAATGTTCTTTATTTCAAATAACAGAACTTGTTTAAATTAAGATGAAAATCACACGAATTGGAAGACTTTGTCTGCAAACAGAAGATATATAAGTGGACAACAGCCTGTCCATCTACAAAAGTACACCCTGACCCACAACTTCTGTAGCTACTGCGCGGGGAGCCTGGCCCCAGCAGCACTCAGCCCTATGCGGGGAGCCTGGCCCCTGCAGCGCTCAGCCCGAGAAAGTCAGGCCTCTGTCAGTGACTGTCAGATTCTCCGTTATTTGCCTCCGCTTCCAACCCAGGACCAACCAGAGGAAGCCAAGTATGAACCCAGCAATCACAGGATGCCTTGTTTCCAGCTTACCACAAAGGATTCCCCATTCCATCAGCCTCCAGTGAAAGCACACCTGCTGCTTTAGTGGCTTTGTTGTTGTTGTTTTTCCTGTTAACCTATAAAGCTTCTCATTCCTCTGCCTGCCTTTGTGTCTCTGCCTGATACAAGTCATGGTGACCAACTCCCTTACTATAGAAAGCTCTGAATAAATGGCTGTTGCTTATTCTCATTGGGGTAGTCTTTGTTATTTCCTCAACTCCCACAGGGAAAAACCACAGACGATGGAATGTCTTTCCTTGCCTGGCTCCTTCAGCAGTGAAAGAAGCAGGTGTTGTCCTGTGGGGTAGGTCTGGGTGGGGAGTGGTCATGTGGTCTGTCCTGTGCCCAGGCCAGCCTTCCTGCCTCATGGGAGACAAGGCACTTACTGCCTCACTAATTCTCCAGAAGGCAAGAGCACCTCCTGATTAGTCCCATGGACACCTGACTTGTCTCCGTTGAGGGGATCTCCCCTGTTGTCAGTGTGATGTTGGCAAAAAACACTGATCATGATCGGATTATGGTGAGGAGCCTTGGGTCCCTTCCTGAACTGGCAGCGTGGAGCTGGGTTCCTGTGTGATCCAGGAAGGAAGGCAGCCCTCTCCAAACAGCTTCAAACCACATCTGTCCTTGGACAAAGGAACAAAGCTTGTCCCAGCCCAGCATTCTCACATGTAAGGAGACCAGGGCGTGCAGCATTTCCTAGAGCAGGACGTCTGCATGTGTTCTTCTGTCTGATTGGCTGGTGCTCACGCAGGAAAGCAGGGACCAGTCAAGAGGGTTGTGGAAAATGAACGCTTTGGACAGGAATGGTATAAAGGCAAATTGCTACCTTTTCGGGATCCGGGGCTGGTGTTGAACACATTTCCACCACGGCTATCATTGTGGGAGCGAAAACATGTTTTCTAAAAATTTGCATGAGGTGGTGGTACAAATTACCTGGCCTCTGAAAGGCATTTGAAAAGCTGTGCCGTTGGCTGCCACCACCATCACATGAAGCAGCAAGAAGAATCATGAAGTTCCAAGCAGCCACAGAAGGCAAAGGGAGCCTTCCTCTCGCTATCCTCAGCATCCGGATCTTTTAGTCTTCCGTGCTATGGGAAGGGTTGTGAGCTCAGATCAGCTCCAGATGGAGCTGCCATTCCTGCAAAACTTCCTGCCTGTGGCAAAGCAACACAAGAAATTCAAACTAGGGACCAATTTTAACATACAATGGTGTTATGTAAATCTCATCCATCACAAGATATACTTAGAACTTACCTTAGAAAAACACAACAATTTAACTCTCTAAGCAAAGGGATGTCTGGCCCCTCCTTATGGATAGGGGAGGGAGAAGTTACATGAGTTTAAAATGCGAGATTTTACTTGACACAGATAGCAACAAATATCTTCAGGGCCATGCTGTGTGAGAAACAAACTGAGGGCTTCAGAGGGGAGGGGGTGGGGGAATGGGATAGGCTGGTGATGGGTGGTGGGGAGGGCACGTATTGCATGGTGCACTGGATGTTATACGCAACTAATGAATCATCGAACTTTACATCAAAAACCAGGGATGTACTGTATGGTGACTAACATAATATAATAAAAATATATTTAAAAAAAAAAAGAAAATGACAAGGGACCAGAGAGGCCAAAATCTATTTCTGTGATCATTTTCATCTGATCGTATTTCTTTGTGTGTTGAATTTATGTCCTTTCCCCTAAGAATGGGATTTACAAAAAGAAAAAGAAGGAGGAGGAGGAGAGAAAGGAGAAGCCATCCATGGGATTCATTCAGGGTGGAGGAGCTGCTTGGTGAAAACCACTGGAGAGGCAAGAGGAGCGTCACAGAAAGGGCACAGGGACAATAAGCTAGAGTGATGTTGGCTGTTGCCACAACTGACACAATTGTCCTGTTATCGTGTATTTGAAAGGACTGTTTTCTGTCTTCATTCCTTTTGACTCTTTGGCTGTGTCTGACTTTCCTCAGGATGACAAAGGGAACCCACCCCATGGGACATTCATCCCCATGGGGCCGTGACATCTAACCCAAAATTGAGTCTGTTAGCAGCAGAGATTCAGGACAACATGGGCAAGAAAACAGGGAAGGTTATTTTTGTTGAAAAAAAACAGTGACTTTTAATCTTGCTTAAAAAGGGAGGGAGTGTAGGAGACAATGAACTAAATGAAAAACCAGCATTCTGCCTGAGAGAACTCTGGTCTAAACAAAGTCTGTTTTCAAATCCCTTTGAGAAGGTCAGTGTCCACATTTGTTCTAGCTCATTCACACTTAGTGTGTTTCTGTGTGCTTTCTGAACTGTTCTTAATCAATTTATTAATCAAAGCTATAGCCTTATTTCTTATCAACTTTTAGATCTGTTCTTACGGGATTGTGTAAATATTCTGTTGTAAATTATCCCCATGGGAAGAAGACCTTCCATCTGATATCTGACTAAACCCAAAGATAAGAGGAACAAACAAAGCTCGTGATGAGCACAGTCATATTTTCAGGCTCCTTTGGGCGCTCCTCTGTGGCCTTGATCTCCAAGGGTATCTCAGGTGCCATTGCTTTTGCAGCATTAATGCAACGAAGAGAAAAGAAACCTCAGTTATGAGGCATACAGAGTTCTAGGAAAAATCACAATCCGTTCAGCAAGTTGTTAACTAAGAAACACTTAGTAGTGTTTGCACACTTAATAGTACAAACTTGTCATATGTGATCATCATTAACTACTTCATAAAATACATTAACTGTTACATTGTTTCTAATGAATCGGGACAGCCCTTTCTACTCTAAAAAGGAGTCCAGTGTCTCCCCTCCAGTTGCCTGCCTTCCTTGAATTTCTAAGAGCTCTGAGGGTTTATGCAAAACCTATGAAAGTCAACTGTTCACACCCAAAGAGACACCACCCAGATACCATTAAGTCATTTATGAGTTTGACCCTTTATGCCTCTGGTATCTGTCCTAGAAGCGGGCTTTGAGCAACATTATACACTGCTACCTTGAGACCCCTGGGGTGCAGGCCCACATGTATTCTCATGATTATTGGTGAAAGAGGATCAATCCCTCTCCAACTTGGTTAAACTGGAAGAGCACACAATTGACCAATGTTTGGATCCCAATGGCCCCATTTCTTGGTGACTCATTTCCAGCTCGCAATCAGCCCAAGAGCCCCCAAATAAAGGTAGAATTTAGATATTATTCACTCTTGGATCTTGGGCTATTATTTCCCTTCCCATTATGGAGACCCCCACTCTGGAGTTCTCTAGTACTTCTAGTTTTTAAGCCATGAAAACACAAAATATAAGCTTATACTCTTTTTTCCTGGACAATGGGCTACTGCCAATGTGCAAATGGGAAGTTTTCCACTGGACCCTGAGCTCTCCTCCTGAAGGAAACTGACACAGTGCAGATGACTTAGCTTCCTGAACAGGCTTTCCCAAGTGATTCCCTCTACTGAAATCAATGATGTCAGGAAGAATTTACAGCATCATGTTCAAGAGAGAAAGAAAAATGTACATACATCTTAAAAGCACGGTTGGAGGTAGAGCTGTGTGGATTTAATATAAAGAGCTCAAGTGTATTTGGCAATCATCTTAAGTATTGTTATCAAGTATTGGGTAGAAATGACGAGTTGTAAGCTTTTGTGCAATGAAACGTTCTACAACATGGAAAGAAAAATTCCTGGAGTTATCCTTCTCACTCAAGAGCATGAACAAGGCAAGTCATTATAGTTTCTTTTTTTGTCTTTTTTCAAGAAAAAAAAAAAGAATCTGGTACCAATGAACTCTGGAGATCCTATTGTGTACCATCTTCCCATTTTTTTGCTCCATGTTGGCACATTGGTACCTTGAACCTGACTGAGGAAGGGGTATGTACAGCAGAGAAGTCAGCAAATACTAAGACTTGACATTTGTTTTTCTCTTTCCAGTGATCAGGTCATGAAACATGTCCCAGCTGATTGTTCCCTACACAGTAAAATGGCTTAGAGCTATACCAGCTGGGCAAATGTGTGTTCAGGAAGGAGTAAGAGGAGAGGTTTAAGGAGGAAGTCTTTTCCTCGGATGGAACACCGCAGCAGCGTTGAGGGTTCTTACGCAAAGTGGTAGAAGATCCTGTAAGTACTGTAAGTAGACAGAGAGAAAATCCAGATATACTGAAAAACTCTTCAATTAGTTCAATTAAAAGAGACCGTATCACAATAATATTCCCAAAAGAACATTTTTTAAAGGACAGTTTCAGACATAGCAAACATTTATTTTAATGTGTAATTTCTCAGCTGTGATTATATAGCTAATATTCTAAGTATAATAAAGAGGAAATTGCCTTTGACAAGGTTGTTAAAATATATAAATATTTGATAATGTTATTGAATTAAGTTATTCATATATTACTTCCAGTAAATTTTAAGAAAGTAAGAGTTAAAATTATTAAAAACAAATACCAACACCCAGAGTGTCCAGATTCATTAATTATAGAATATAAATGGCTGAATTTACTTCTGCAATAAGAGAAACATGCAATTTTTCTATGTTGCAATAATAATGCATGTAATGGATATTAAATTTGCCTGTCTACATTATCTCACAAACTTCACAAAATCCCAGTGGTAACTGATCATAGCTCTACAGGTAAAACTGAGTTCAACAGGGTTTAAATTTACTAAGGGCACCAGACAGCATAATTTGGTATAGAATCTATCTCTTGAGGGCTCCATTATTAAAGGAGCAAAATATTAGTGAACTGTTTGTAATGTAACTTGAGATCAGTTCAAAAATCTAGTTTATGCTTGTAGTGAATAAAATAATTTAATAGTGTTCTCTTTACTTATCTGGTTAAAAAAATTAATAGGCAATGTTATAGTACAAATACTAACTGGACTATTTGCTCATGGAATATTTAATTTAGTTCAAATTCAATGTTTTAATCAAAATTTCCTTTAGATTTCAAATTGCAGGTATTACATGAGGAAAATACAGTGTTGGTGTTCAAATTTATACACTCATACAGACAGGCCTTCTTGCACTAAAGAATGTTGCAATGCAAATACATATATATTTGCATTGAAATATGGAAATGTCTTAAAAATTAGACTGTAAATAAAACTAAGAATTATCTGGCATCAGTAAATAATCAGTGGATTGAAGTAAAGTAAGAGAAAGAAGAAAAAAGACTTATTTTGGGGAGATATCAGTTGTAGGTCACAACTGTGAAGATTTTGGTTAATAGATAAATTGCTAGGAAATTTATTAACTTTCAAAATATAAAAATTATAATAGTTATTATGAACTTCGAAAAATTATAAACTGACTCAAGAAAAACAAGCATTCTTAAAAGGTAATGTAACTATCCAGTAAATTGAAATGAAGGCTAAAATTCTTCTCTAATAGGCAGAAAATTAGTAAGGACAGAGGTGAGCTTAACAACATCGTCAATCAGCTGGATACAACCGACATCTATAAACTACTTTATCCAACAGCAGAATACACATTCTTCTCAAGCTGATGTGGATGATTCCTTAAGACAGACCACATTTGGGGCCATAAGAGACACCTTAACAAATTTAAAAGAATGAAAGTTATACAATGTCTTCTCTCAGAACATAATTGAATTAAACTAGAAATCAATAACAGAGATAACTGGAAAATCTCAAGGTACATAGAGATTAAACAACACACCTCTAAATAACACATGGGTCAAAGAAGAAATAACAAAAAAAATTAAAAACATTTTCATCTAAATGAAAATGAAAATACAACTGAGCAACATTTGTGGGATGCAATGAAAGCAGTGACTATAGAGAAATGTATAACATGGAATGCACATACTAGAAAAGAAGAAAGATCTAAAATCAATAATCTATGTTTTGATCTTAGGAAACTAGGAAAAAAGAGCAAATTAAATCCAAAGAGATAATAAGAATTAGAACATAAATCAATGAACTTGAAAATGGGAAATCAATTGAGATAATCAACTAAACCAAAAACTTAATATTTAAAAGAACAATAAAATGAATAAGCCTTATAATCAAGCTAAGAAAAAAAGAGAGAGAGGAAGAGGTGGAGGACACAAATTATTAATATAAGAAATGAAAGAAAGGACATCAGTACAGATCCTATGGAAATTAAAAGGATAATAGAGGAATACTAAGAATAGCTCTGTGTCCACAAATTTGATACCTTAGATGAAATGGACCAATTACCTGAAATATACAATTTGCCAAAACTTACACAAGAAGAGACAATTTGAACAAGCCTATATTTATCAAAGAAATTGAATCAATAATTAATAACCTTCTGAAAAAGAAAACACCAAGCCCAGATGGGTTCTATAGGTGAGTTTTATCGCACATTTAAGGAAGAAATTGTATCAATTATTTATAATCTCTTTCAGAGGATAGAATCAGAGGGAATAATTCCTAACTCATTCTGAGTCCAGCAGTACCCTAACACTAAAACCAGATAAACACATTGCAAGAAAAATAAATACATATTATCTTTCATGTAGATAGATGCAAAAATTCTCAATGAAATGTAAGAAAATTGAATTAGCAATATATAAAAAGAATTATGCACATGACCAAGAGGGATTTATCCCCAGTATGGAGGATGGTTCAGCACTAGAAAATCAATTCCTATAATCCATTACAGGATTACAGACTAAAGAAGAAAAACAATATGATTATATTAATAGATGCAGAAAAAATATTGACATAATCAAAAACTCACTTATAATAAAAACTCTCAGTAAACTAAGGTTAGAGGTTAATTTTCTCAAGTTGATATAGAATACCTACCAAAAAAAACAAAAAAACAACTATAGCTAACAGCATAATTAATGGTGAGAAACTTGAATGTGTATTTTTTACTGTCTCTGTACTTCTGCCTTTCCAGAATATTGTATACTTGGAATCATATAGTATGCAGCTTTTTTTTGTTTTTCTTTCTTTTCTTTTTTTTTTTTTTACATGGTCTTGTTTTCCTTAGTAATATGTATTGAAGGTTCTTCCATGTCTTTTCATGACCCGATAGCTCCTTTCTTTTTAGCGCTCCTATTATCTGGATGGACCACAGCTTACTTGCCCATTCATCTACTGAACCACATCTTGGTTGCTCCCAAGTTTTGGCAATTATGAATACAGCTGCTATAAGCAACGATGTGCAGGTTTGGGTGGACATGAATTTCCAGCTCCTGTGGAGTGTGGATTGTATGGCAAGGGAGTGTGATTGTATGCGGAGTATGGATTGTATGATAACAGGGAGTGTGATTGCTGGATTGTATGGTAAGAGTATGTGTAGTGTTGTAAGAAGTCACAAACTGTCTGCAAAGCAGCTGCGCCATGCGCATTCCCAGCAGCAATGAATGAGCATTCCTGTTGCTCCATATCCTCACCAACATTCGATTGTCAGTGTTCCAGATTTGGACCATTTTACTAGGTGAGTAGTGGTATCTCGTTGATGTTTTAATATGCATTTGTCAGATGACATAGGATGGGGAGCATCTTTTCATATGATTGTTTAACTTCTGTACGTCTTCTTTGGTGAGATGCTCGTAAAAGTCCTTGCCACATTTTTTAATTGCATTGTTTGCTTTCTTATTATTGAGTTTTAAGGGTTCTTTGTATATTTTGAAGAATGCTTCTTTACCAGATGTATAGTTTGCAAGTATTTTATCACAGTTTGTGGCTGCTTTTCTTCTCATTCTCTCAATATTGACTTTTGCAGAAAGAAGTTTTAAATGTTAATGCAATCCAGCTTAGCAAGTATTTCTTTTATAGATGTGCCTCTGTTGTTGCATCTACAATGTTTCATGGGTCATCGACTTTGTCTCTTACTTTGTCTTCTAGGACTTGTACTACTTTCGCATTTTACAGTTAAGTTCGTGATCCACTCTGAGTTAGTCTTTGTCAAGGGTGTAAGGTTTGTCTCTAGATTCTCTTCCCCCCCACCCCTTGTGGAAGTGCAACTCACTAATTGCTGTTGAGAAGCAGTAGTTTCCTCTGTGTGTTGGGGGGGGAGGAGGTGGCAGGGGAATTGTGTAACAAGAGATGTCTCTGGTGGAGATGCAATATGGCTGTCAGTATGGGGGTGACAGGCTAGGCTGTGTAGTTTCTGAACGTTTACTTGCTTCTCCCATCCCTCTCTTTCTGTGAGCAACACTCACCATCCCCATCTTTTTAAAACATCTATTTTCAACACACACACACACACACACACGCACACACACGTATACCTAGTTAAGAAAAGCTTATCATACAGGCTGCTAACTTACTCACTATCTGTACCTAACACATCACATGAGTCTTACTGCTATATTTGTTGACTTTGTCTCTACAGCAGAATCGAACATTCTCCACTAATACAGCAAACACACAAGCACATATTTACCAATACAACAGAATGAAGGATCCAGAAACAGAACTGCACAGGTATGAAAACTTGGTATATGATGGAGGACCTGACAGATGAGTGGGAAAAAAGAAGATTACTTAATAAGTGGAACTGAAAAATTGATTTGTCATAAAGAAAAAAAAAGCATATTGGGATTCCTACATCATATCATACATAAAAAATAACTCCAGATAGATTCAGAACTTAGGTACTTTAAAAAGGAAATTTGAAAAATCTTGGTAAAATATGGGTCAATATCTTTTAGACCTTGATGTTGGAAAATATTAATATACAAAAAGTATTAACTATAAAAGAAAAGATTAGTCAATCTGACTATAAAGTAAAAACTTCTGTATCGTAAAACATACTTCAAACCAAGTGAAAAGAGGTTACAAAGTTTAAGAAGATTTTTGCAAAATATATAATGAATAAGACTTTGGGATCAAGAATATATAAAGAAGGTCTACAGATGCATAAGAAAATACAAATCAGCTAAAACTGGGTAAAATATTGAATAAACATTTCACAGGAAAAGAAAGCAAATGGCCAATAAACACATAAAAAGAAGCTTAATATGATTAATGGTAGGAAAATATAGAGATTTAGATAAAATAACATAGAAGCCAATTTTATTGCTGAAAATTAAGATGTGTCCAAGAAGATGGAGATCAAGAGAACTTCTCGTACTACGTGACCAATAATCATGGTAATTGGGGCCACCTCTTGGCAGAAGCACTTGGCACCATTTCCTCTGGTTGGCCATTCACGTATTTCGTGGCCAACAAACCTGCCATTAGGAACACGACCATGGGAAGCTCTTGCACTAGAGAGCTGTGCACACTCGGGCACTGTTCAGAGCGGCGGTGACCTGGAGATTACCCAAGTACCCATCAACCAGAGAATCAATAAACACATCCTGACGTCTTCACATAACAGGATATTTGATACCAGTCAAAACCAATTAATACAATGTCCCACAACAAAGTGGGTGAATTTAAAGCCCAACACATTCTTGGTTAGTTAATTTTATGTGTCAACTTGGTTAGACTGTGGTGCCCAGCTGTTTGGTCTTATTGTGAAAGTACTTTTAGCTGGGATAAACATTTAAATCAGTAGACTCTGAGTAAAGAACAAGAGCTTCCATAATGTGGTGGGTCTCATCTAATCAGTTGAATGCCTTAAGAACAAAAACAAAGTTTCTTTTCAAGACTAACCTAGAAACCCAGCCTGAGTTTCCAGCTTGCTGGCTTGCAGAAGTCATAGCCAGAACTGAACCATCAACTCCCATTTGAATCTGTCCACCTTGCATGCAAATTTCAGACTAGGTCAGGCCCCACAATCCCATGGAAGCTCATGAAAATAAGTCTTTCCCTGTCTCCTCTCTCTCTCTGTCTCTGTCTGTCTCTCTCTTTTTCTGTCTCTCTGGTGCCTAATACAATAACAGAGATGCATTTGGCAAAATAGCCTTGACAAGTTAAAAAACCCTAAATATATTTTTAACTGTCGGAATACATACAGCAGCAATCAAATGTTAAGGAAAGGAAAACCAGGGAATGGTGAACACGAGATAAGAGATGGCCATTGTCGGGGGTACGGGAAGGTGGAGGGTAAGCGTGGACAGGGGCTGCTGGGCCCATGGAAGGTACCGTCAAAGTTGCAGTTGCTTTCTGAGCGTGGGTTCAGAGAACTAGTTATATTATTACAATAATGGACTAAAGACCTTAGCAAAAGCAAAGGGTCACAGACAGCTGAGAGTGGGCCTGACCCGGTCCTCTGCATCTGAGCTCCACTCCCATAGAACGAAGTAGGTGAAAGAAGCATCTAAGCACCATCGGTGGGTTTCTGGCACCCGAGGATGGAGACCCGGAGAGGAAATGTGAGAGGGACTCATGCTGGGCACGATGCACTTTTCAACCAGGAAGCTCATTTCTCAAACTTCTCTCTGTCAGGTACACGGAAGCGGGATGAACTTTCCAAACCTTGGCTGGACCTTTGAAGGTGCCCGAGAAGCAGAAAATCCTGGCGCCTTATCCCCACATATTCGAACTTAACTGGTCTCGGGTGTAGCGTAGGGAGCAACATACTTTAAAAACTTCCAGGTGATTCCAGGGAGCAGCTGAGGTTTGAGGCTCGTTCGGAAAGCGGCTGCATGTTATTTGGGTGATACTCGGGCAACTGCTTAGTTTTAAGCAGCTGAGGAAGCTCAACAGGTTTGCTCTGTGGGAAGAATGCTCCAGGAGTGAAGTCGGGGACGGGCGGCTCAGGGCAGACGCTGGAGGTCAAGCAGCGGGTTGGAGGTGGCCTTCTCTGTGGAGTAGAGAACAGGGGACGTATCTGAGCGGGGGGCCAGAGAGAACTTAGTCTACCGGCCAGAGTGCAGAGGCAGAGAGAGAGGGAGCCCAGGCTTCCCATGGGTCTGGGAGGACGCAGGATCCCGACTTGAGACAAGGACGTGGGTTGTGGTCGAGGAAGAGGAACCCGTGGCTTTTCTATGTGTTGCTTCTGGAGGGCCTGAGAATTGTTCTTAGACGACTGATGTCGGCTGCAGGAGATTATTGTGTCATTGTGGTGGCTGGGGCTTGATTCCAGGGAGAGGAGCCAGGGAAGAGTGATAGTGATGTTTGCCTTTCCTGAAAGGTCTGTACACTCTGTTCTAGAACTTCTTCTTCTCTGAGTTCTTTGTTTCAGATGCGTGGCTGTGTGGTCCTTCCTGCGGTCCCGGTCTCCGTGGCTGCTGTTCTGGGACGCGCCAACCACTCCCGGTTCCCCCAGGGGCTGACTGTCAACAGCCCCCTGCCTTCGAGAACCCACAATTTTAGTGTAGTGACACAAACACACACCTTCCCCATTATTTTGTTTGTTTGTTTTTTAAAAAGTAGATCCATTAAATTTACAGCTGAAGTCATCAGCAAGTAATATTGGTTTTTCTAGGTTTGTGGGGCCACAGCAAGACTTTTAAAGATTATTATTAGTGATGAGATTAATGTTAATATTTCTAATCATATTAATGATGATAGATCAAATAAAAATGCCTTTATTTCATTAATTCAGGATTTATTTATTGAAAGCCTGGTCCCAATTCTTTCTATCATATGAGTGGGTTTTTTTGTGTTGTTTTCTTTTTGTGGTTTATCAGTGCTTTTCTTGAAGAAAACTGGAGACTGAAAGCATCTAAATCTACATCAAAGGTTAAATCATCTGACCCCCCCTTCTTTTCTAGAAGCTCAGGATATTAGAAAGACTTTGCTTCATTCCCCTCTGGTTTCTAATTATAGTCAATTTCCATTTAATCATAATCAGATAACGATTTATTTGGATTTTTAGGATAAAGAGGAAAAGAGCACAGTAGAAATCCAGCCCTATTTTACGAGTCACCAAAGTCCCTAGAGCTGATGTTTGACTCCGCGCAGGCTGTGCCAGGTGCCCGGAAGGAGAAGGGTCAGCAGGAGCAGCCGTTCCTCCTGGCCTCGCACCCCCGGTCCTAAAGCAGCCCGTCCCAAGCAGAAGTGTTTGTCAAATTAAACCGGGAAATACGTCAGTATTTTTGAAGGGAATTAGGAGCAGAGGGAACGTGTCTCTAGTTTTTGAAAACACGAAGTGGAAACGATGCGTGCGAGCTGTGGCCTGGGCCTTGCCTCTGTCAGGCCTCCTCAGGCTTCAAGAGAGCAGAGGCCTTTCGAGTAGGAAAGGTCAGAGCCAAGTCAGAGGGGCCACCTGCGTCTCGCCCCCTGCCGTGACTCGGCTCCCTGATCCTGCACCTTTCTGACAGCCCTGAGGAGCCAGGACCCCACACTCAGCCTGCAGCGTGAGCGGGGCCGAAGGGCAGGCCGGGGCACGGGGGGGGTGTCAGGACTCGTCGACTCCGAGAGCTTCGCCCATAGAGGCGCTGCCTGGAGCTGGACCGGTCTCCCTGGGCCTCTGGAATCATCCGAGGCTAGCAGGAATTATCTCCGTGGCCTCTCCTAAAAGTGGGGCCACACAGAATTGCAGCTTATAGCTGGGCCCACGACTCACACGGTGATCAAATGTGTAAGAGGGGCTACAACCGAAGGAAATGGCAAAGCAACCCCTTACATGACAATTGTCATAGTCTCGTGTGAGACTGGCACTAAATTTTGGGAGGACAAGGCAATAATCCACGATGGGATCGGCCCCTCTGGAACTGGAAAAGGATGAAGTGTGCACGATCACGCCCTCCCATACAAGGGGTGGGAGGGTTGTTCAACGTCTCACCCCTGGGCTGGGAAAACGTGCGTGACTTAGAACTCTGCCCTCTTTGATTCATGTTCAATGAAATATCCGGCCGGTGGAGTGACTGAAACAGAACACGTCTGGAATGCAGAGGGGCATTTATGATAATTAGAAATAATCAAATCCAGACCGCGGAAATAGGTGCAAGAAAATATTAAGTAATTTGTAGCCAAATGACTTTAGGACCTTAAGGTAAAATTTCCAGGTGGTACTTACAGGACTCATAAACACTTGATTTAAAGGGGCAATATTAACATGGAGGTTTATGATCACAGCACTGGAATTAAATTGATTGTGTATGCTCTGGCTCTAAAAATAAAAATGGGGTAACAATGCAGCTACCCAAGATAAAGGGCTTAACCCTGTAACTTGCACAGCAAAGCAGCACCTGACATCAGTGGGGCTCGGGGACCACAGCGTGGAGTACCTGGAAAGCTCCCCACCCGGATTCAGAGGACCCGGCTTCTCACCCTCACTTCCTGTTTTGTTTCTCTGTGTCCTCGGGACAAAGCGGACACCCAGTTGTGTGAGCAGTTGGCAAAGACAGTGACCCAGGTGCGATGTGCTCAAGACCTTGAATGTGACTGTCCAAAGAGCTCACTGCCACTGGGTCTGGGTGACGTGTGCAAAACAGGATGTGAACAAGATAGGGGGTGATCCAAGCTAAACCCCATAGAGGGCTCCTTGGCCACTTTGAGTTGCAGGAAAGAAATCACTCAAGTATTAAGTCAATCTAGGAAGTAGGCATAATTAACAAAAATCTTTGTCCTGTTACCTTATAGAGAGATCTTGGGAAAATCACATAAGAAAGCATATTGAAATCATTCTGTAGATGACACAAATTGTGGCACAAATATAAGGCCACATCTAATGTGTGTGAAGGGTTGATAATTATTTCTTGAATGAACCAAGTGAATACATGCACGGTAGTACAGGAAACAGGAAAATCACTAACCAAACATTGGAAAGCATGGATCTCCTCCCTCCTAAGAGATGTACCGGCCATTCAGAGTTGACTAGAATAGCAGTTAAGAATACCAACCTTTGAACCTGGATTTGATTCCAAATTCACCTCAAGTCTTCCCTTGCCTCAGTTTCCTTGTCTGTAAAATAAGGTGGTGACAGCATTGCCTGGCCCAAGAGTGGCCATCGGGATCAAAGGGCTGGGTCCACATAAAATGCTCCATAATGTGAAAGGCTCCGAGGAAACCCAGAGTGAGAAATAGGAATTTGGGGTTATCAGTGCTCGGACAGCATTGAGAAGCATGAGCCTGGACAGTATCCCAGGGAAGAATCCAGACAGAGAAGGGATGTGATGACTGAGTCCACAGGAACACCCACTTCGGGAGGTTGGGGAAATTAACAGAAAGTATCAAAGAAGTTTCTTCTCCCTCTGAGCATGATCATACGATGAGGTCAAAGGAAGCCCGGGAAAGGGTGATGTCGCAAGGCCTCGCGATTAGAGGGTTCTACAGAGAAAGGGTGGGTGGGCCAGAGCACATGGTGCTCGGGGGTCAGAGAACATCAGACTGAAGACAGATCACTAGATTGCACACCGAGAAGGTGCCTGCTGACCCTGACAAGAGCACTTTCGGAGGTAGGGTGCAGACCAAAGCTTCCCAGAGGAGGGTCAAGACAGGCTTGGAAGCAGAAGCCAGAGCCGGGAAGAGTGGGCTCTGTCTGGAGAGCTGCGCTGTGCCAGCAGGAGCAAGAGTGACAGGCCAGGTCAGAAGCAGATTTCCAGGTGAGACCTTGCAGCGTCCTATGATGCCCCCAAGGCCCGCAAGCCCCTGGTGCTCGGCCCAAGGGTCATGTGAGGCCCTCTGTCTCCGTCTGGGAATCCCGTTCCAGACCTCAGGCCTGCTACAGTGCAATCTGATTCTCCAGGGCATCTACTCCCAACCCCTGGACCAGTGCGGTTCCAGCAATGCACACACAATGAAAGTGAAGAGAGAAGCAGCATCTCTTGAGAGTGAGCAGAGGGCCTCGTAAAGTCAGAAATAATCGAGTGGAACGGGAAGAGGGAGTGTGAGATGCGAGAGCGGGGAGGCGTGGCCTTGCAGGCAGAATGAGCAAGGTGAGTATTGCATAGACGCTTCTGGTGGACAAAAGGCGGTGCCCTCCCCTCGGACACTGGCAGCATGTCTTCCTATAGTCCACATACAACAGCATTATTAGATTTTGTTTCTCTGTCCTTTAATACAAAGGATTTTTTTTAAGATGGTCATTAACACACATCATACACAAAAGGCCTTTAGAGTCAAGTAGGAGTTGAAAGCCAGAAATGTGAGCTTCACAAGAAAAGGACGTTTATGGGTTTCTTTCCAGTGCCCAGAACAGGAGCGAGTCTGCCGTGGACATTTAGCACCTTCCACAGAATGAAGGAATGTGTGATTGGGCCACAGTGCAGAGGACTTCAGCCGCGATGGAGGGCAAGAGACGTCTAAAATAGTAACAACAGCAGTTTAAAGATCTAATCTGACTTTTGAAAAAAAAATGCTCCACAAAGTTGATGTTGGGACACCGGAGCACTTCTGTAAGTTAGTACAGAGAGAGTTGATTTGGCTGCTGGTATTGTTGAAACGGAGGTCTTCCATATAATTGCATTTTTCAGTAAACAGAAATGTTTCTTCAGCCATGATGGCATCGACCTGCCCTGTTGTATGTCTCATGTATCTTCAACTTCTAACATCACAAAATTTGCCTTTTTTGGGATAGCTCTGGGTTACTCAATATTGTACTTTGCTAAAATAGAGAAAGTTTGGGGTGGTAGGTTGGGATAGAACTTATGTTTATTTAATGTATATTTCAGCCTCATCCATGAGGACCTCGAAGTGATGCAGGTGGAGGGAGGTCTCTGTGTTAGTTACTACTGATGTGTAACAAACTATCACAAACTGGCCTAAAACTGTACATGTTTATCATCTCGGTGTCAGGAGGTCAGGACTCCGGGCCCTCTGCTCATGGTCACCTGCACTGCAGGCAGGGTGCTGGTGGGACAGGGTGGAACTCGTTTCCTTGTTCTGTAGGATGGAGCCTCCAGCCCCAGAGGCCACCTGCTGCTCCCTGTGGCTCCGCCCCCTCCTCTTCTTTAAGGCCAAGGGAGATACCTGCTGCTTGGAGCCTCTCACCTCCAGGCCTTTTTTCAGAGGATTCACCCAAAGAGGTCAGGTGCACCAGGATAATCTGCCATTTGAATACTGAAAGTCAAACTTGCAGAATCCCTTCACCTTTGCCAATAATCATGGGTATTATAGGTTCAATTGTTTCCCAAAAAAGATATGTTCAAGTCCTAACCCCCCGAAACTGTGAATGTGACCTTATTTGGAAGGAGAGCCTTTGCAGATTTAGTTAAGATGAGGTCCTTAAGGTGGACTCTAAACCAATAGGACTGATGTCCTTATAAAAGGGGAGGATTGGGGCACTTGCACACATGCTCAGGGAGAAAGCCATGTGAATGTGAAGGCACAGATGGGGGGAAGCTTCTAGTTTGCCCCAGAACACCTGAGATTGCAACAAATCAGCAGAAGCCAAGGAGTGGCCTGGAACAGATTATTCCCCACAGACTCAGAAGAGAGCAACCCTGCTGACACATCAACCTTGGCCTTCCAGCCTCCGGAACCAGGAAGCCATAGCTGTCTGTTGTTTCAGCTCCTCTGTGTGTGGTACTTCGTTGTGGAAGTGCCAGAAAAGGAACACAATGGGAGTGACATGCCGTCCTGTTCAAGGCTGCCCACCCCAAAGAGAGGGGTTTCATAGAGCACGTGGGGAGGGAATCGTGGCCTCCTGGAAATTCCACCCGGCATGCTCTCCCAAATCCACGGCCATTCCCTCAGCAGCGAGCGGGGGCAGGGACGTGCCGAGGTGCCCTTGAAGCCCCCGAGATGCTGCCTGGAGCCGCTCTGTGTGACCCAAACCACCACTGTGTGCCGTCCAATAACACACGTGACATGCCAGGACCCAGGCTTCTCGTCTGTAAAATGAGAAGGTCAAAGTAAATGATCCCGAAAGTTCTTTATTTTCTGAAATTCCGTGATGGATTCTTGTTGCAGAGTTACGTGCGAGGACTTGGTTAACACCCAGCTCCGAGGCCCGGGTTGCTCTGTGGGGCTGCGGAGCTGTGCTCTGGGTCACCAGCTTGCCAACATTTGGGTTATTGGATAAACAAGACATTACCTCATTTGGTTTTATTGGACGGGGTGTATAATTAACCTTTTTAAGAGGAATATGGACAAGCAAGCTTATCTCATGAGCATCTTTGAACAAACTCTCCCAGTGGATTGCCTCTCTTTGGTTCTGACCTGACTTGGTAGACAATTTTTTGTTAATTAATTAGAATCTTTTCAGTGCAAATGTCACTTCAAGCCCATAATTCTACCACCTCCTTATTATCCTAGTCAATAAACGATGTCTTACACACTTTCCTATTTTTAAAGACTGTCTTTCATACTAAAATAAATAAATAAATAAATAAATAAATAAATAAATAAATAAATAAATAATTTTCTTAAGGTTCTTGTTTTGTATAAATACAGATTTCAGTCTATTAGGGAAATATTCCTAGTTTGGGTTAAAAATGAATTCATGTGGGTGTGATTTATAGCAACTAAGTCACCTTCAAAAAATAAAAAAAGGAAAAAAAACAGTTTTTGTATCTGAACATTCTATGCACTATGATGTTTCTATACATATTTTAGCTCTTGCAAATTTTAGAACACCTTGGGAAAACAACTGGGACATCCAAACCGTGAGCACAAAATCCCATCAATTGTTAAACTTTCATTTGTTCAAATGCTTTGTGAATAGAGTCCATGTATCACTTTGTAAGAGAAAAAAATAACTCGTACGGGGTTATGGTTTAAGAAAATGCTGGTGATAGGGGCGCCTGGGTGGCTCAGCTGTTAGCGTCTGTCTTCGGCTCAGGGCGTGATCCCAGTGTTCTGGGATCGAGCCCCACATCAGGCTCCTCCACTGGGAGCCTGCTTCTTCCTCTCCCACTCCCCCTGCTTGTGTTCCCTCTCTCGCTGGCTGTCTCTCTCTCTCTGTCAAATAAATAAATAAGGGGCACGTATTGCATGGAGCACTGAATGTTATATGCAAACAATGAATCGTGAAACACTACATCAAAAACTAAGGATGTACTGTATGGTCACTAACATATCATAATAAATAAATTTTAAAAAGAAAATGCCATCTTTGAAAGCATGAAGTGTTGCTTTTCATAGAGGGGTTACGAAGCAGCAACCAACCTCTCCATAAAAACTTTTCTTCATCGTGTTTTTCAGTTTGAAAGCACACATTCCAGACTTGTCTGTGAAAAGCCTCTTCCAGACCAAGGCTCTTCTTCTAGCTGCACTTTGTGGCACTTTCCGTGCTACCTTCGGCTCCAAGAAGACTCGCAGCGGCTGCTAAATGAATATAAAATCTGAGGAGGTTGTGGTCGGCACGGGGGCATGACATTGCCTCTCCTGGGCTGGAGTATTTCTTTCTGGGTTCCCTGAACTTGGAATTTCTCTTTAAAATGTCCATTAGTTCCTATTAGGGAGCTACTAGTAAAGAAAATTGCATGTTGGCTTTTATCAATCTGTATGAATAAAATGTTAAGCATTCTCAGTTAAAAGGCCTCCTTTGAGCTCCACTCATGTGAAAACAGCCAGAGCAGCGTGCACATCAGCAAATCATTCAGAAGATTAATGCACTCAAGCCTGCACAAAGACTCGGAGATGTGTATTAGCATTATAGATTTTAATTTGAAATAATGTCAGTCTTTTCGGGTCTGCATTGTAGTGCAGGGGCTGCCATCTGCTTATAATAATAAGGCTGACAATCCACGTAAATGTGATTTGCTGCCTCTTTTGCCAACATAATGGCTGGGATATTGATCCTAATGGTGGAGCAGTAGCTGGCATTCCATTCACTAGACAGGGGACAGGCCCGAGCCCTGGAGGTTTTGATTGTTTAGGTAGAAAAGCAGTTAGAAACAAAAGTGTTTCACCACGCACACAGCAACACCGTTCTTGTCCATGATGGTCCCAATGTCCCTCCTTTCTCACCCATCTCCATACAACTCAAAGTGCAATCGGCCAATGAACAGGGGACCAGACCTGGAATAAAGATGTTGAACTCTCTTATCTTCCTGTTTCTCGCTATGACACGAGAGCTGGCAAGCTAGTAACTCAGAGGAGCTCCGTGACCCAGCACGGTGGCCGCTAGCCACCTGTGGCTACTGAGCTTTAAATTCCAAAACCAAATGGAACTGGATATTTAGTTCCTTAGGTCTCAAAAAAGAGATCTGTGCTCTCATGTGCACAGAAGCATTATTCATCGTCACCAAAAGTTGGAAGCAACCCGCATGTCCAGCCGCCGATGAAAGGACAAAGTGACAAAGTCAGTCCATGCGACAGAATATCATCCAGCCTTCAAAATGGAGGGGCTCTGACCTGTACGACACGGTTGGGGCTTGAGGACAGGGACTGACTGAGATCAGCCAGTCATGAGCAGACAGGAGTCGTACAAGTCCACTTACAGCAGGTACCTGGAGTCACTGTATCATGGGTACAGACTCTCGGTTCTGCAAGGTGGAAACACGTCTGGATGTGGCTGGTAGCGATGGTTGCACCACAATGACAAGGGTACTCAACGCCACTGAAATGTGTGCTTGAAAAGGATTAAAATGTTACATTATGGGTTGTGTGTGTTTTGCCTCAATTGAAAAAAAAAAGTTCCTCCCTTGCCTGATAACCACATGTGCCTACTGGTTCCTGTGCTGGAAGACGCAACGACAGACCATTTCCATCGTCATGGAACGTTCTGCTGGATATCGCCTGGCAGGAACGCTGCAGGCTGTGGGCTGGGAAGGGAGCACCTGCGCTGTGGGACAAAGTGGTCATTCCGGTGTGCGCAGGAACACAGCAGAACGCACCATGACCGTATTCACGCAACAGAGACGGGACTTAGAAAATGAGCTTTACTAGCTTTAACTTAAATTGCTTCTGTGCTCTCTGTGATGCATTTTTCATTTTCAGAACTATTAACCATTTGCCTGCCAGGAATGATTGCAGTCAGTCTCATGGCTCCTCTCATTTTCCTAATTGCATGTATTTCAAGGACAGAAAGGTGGACCTTGAACATTGGTGTATGCGTAAGCCAGAGTGCCCTATGTCATTTCAGCAGTCCAATCTACTCTTTACCTGTGAATTCACCAACAGAAGACCCCAACCAAGTAATCACAGGGTGTGGATAAATAAGTAGGAGATACACGCCAGCGGTGGGCGTGGGGATTAGCTTCTGATGGCCCATAGGCCCTGCGTTCCCGTACTGTTCTGGTCCCAGAACATCCAGGAACGTGTTAGATGCTTGTGCTATGCTCAGTACCTGCACGTAAGAGGTGCTTTAATGACTTGCTTTCAAGGAAAATGTATTCAAGTAAGTAGCTGTATGCAACAGAGCTAATTGCTGAAGTGTTGAACACACTTGACGGTGTAGACACTCCTGTCACATGTTCAGTGATCGGGAATTGACTCTCATTGTTATTCTCTCGAATTCATTTTTTCCTGCAGAGACGATACTATCTACCTCATAATGTGGCTGTGGGAATTATAAAAGTAAGTGCGAGTAAGTGGAAAGTGATCAGTGTCTTTGCTGTCATGTATAATTAGGATTACGAATATTTTTAGGCTGTCAACTAATATACATTCTACTGGAGCCTCGGGATCGCTTTGACTCCGTCACACCGTAAGATCTGTTCAGGATTGTGGGAAACCGACCATTCCGAGTTCAGACCGAAAGTGCTAAGCCGGGGTCTTCGGGGAATTCCTGCTTGCCACAGTGACATGCTCTTCTCATTTTACACATCCGAAAACTGAGTTTCAAGGATGGAAACTGTCTTCCCAGGGTCGTGGATACGGGCCAAAACTGCTCTCTGGCGACTGCACTCAAGCTGCCCGAATTTTCCTGTGTCCCTGTGACTGCTTCTCTGCCTGTGACCTTGAGCCAGTTGTGTTACGTCTGACCTGGACCTCACAGTCCCTCCATCAGAGCTCAGGGTCGTTGTGGACACAGGAGGGCAGGGAGCTCAGTGTCTGCCCGGCAGTGAGTGCTGAGTCGGTGTCAGGGGCTGTTGGGTGTCAGTGGGGTGAAGTTTCAAATCTAACCCCGAAGTCCAAGCCTTCCATGTGATCCGGAAGGTGTTTCCATTCATTTGTGATTCATTGATTTTCACCAAAAGCCTTAAGGGTAGAGATGCATTTTATTGGCTTCCCATCCAGGGTACCTAATTTAATGTCACCCCTGCTGGCTACTCAGTGAATGCATCTGCAGAAGTGATTCCAAAGGCACTATGGGGAGTCGCCCACACTGTGCCGCCGGCCTTGGCACATCTGCAGGGAAGTCTCCGATGTCCTTCCTTTAGCAAACCCCTCATAATGAACAGTTGAGAACATACTCCCACCCTGGTATAACTTCAATATTCACTTTTGTTCTTTGGTTATGAAAGTAACGTCCTCATTTTGTATGCTGACTATATTTTTACATTTAATACCCATTTATCAGTGATAATAAAGTAGGCAAAACCACAGACCTTGTCTATGTACCTGGATGTGGTCTATTCTATCATAAGGTAACCTTCTGAAATGTGCATATTTTTGAATGAACAGATTCACAGTTTTGCCTCAGCCTGCCAGACCGCCTAATGCCACTCTCGAGGTCCAGCTCTGATCAAGATCCCACCTGCACAATTGCTACAGGATGGCTGGATTCGTCCCTTTTGGATTCAGTAACTATTTCAAGTTTAACTCACCTTCTGTTTTGACAATCAAAAATACTAATACCACTTGTTAATTCCTGAATGTCTCTTGGGACACAAGGAGGGTATGGTTTTATTCATTTGAATCCTAAGTATAGGATGCAGACCAGGTTTCAGGGGTAGGTAGGGCTGCGGCATTTCCGGGGTCATCACTTGGAAGAACCCACTAGGAATTTGGAACCGTGAGTCTGGAGCTTGGATGAACAGTATGAGCAGACGTGGTGATGTGCCATCACCTATACGCAGAGAGGCCCCAGCTCAGGGCATGGGGTCGGAGGAGGTCTGCTGGGTGACAAGGAGGACAGGACATGGGGAGAACCTAGAGAATGTGACGGAGACTGGGCCTTGGAAAGAATCCCCAGCGAGGCAGAGGGAAATGCAGGCTGTGGCAATCACGGACATGAGGAAGGAAAGAGGTCTGCCCTGTGCTCAGGGCTCAGGATCTCGGGCAATGAGCGGGAATCAGGGACATGAACACTAAGCACAGCCTTCCAACCCTCCACTGGAAATCCGGACGGCAGGCCTGCGCAGAGCCGCCTCAGGGAGGGGCACACTCAGGGAGGCCCGTGGTGGTGGGGGACAGTGCTGGTCTTGCAAGTGCCCTGTCTTCTCCAGGGGCCACTTCAGCTCCATGCAATGTCCCGCTGGCTCTGGGACCAAGCCTCAGTCGCTCTCTCCTGTGTAAACACCTCCTTCCACTGCCCTTACATGAATCCAAAAATCCAGTCTAAGAATGTAAAATTTAAGGACGCTTTTCCCAAAGGACTATCGTGTCTACATAACTTAAAAATTTCATTGATCATTCTATTCTTTACAGATCTTATATGAGTTTGTTACTATTAAGTGATTTCCTGCCATCTTCCAAGTGCCTTTTACAGGTTCTGTGACCTCATAGTAAATATTCAATCCAAGCTCCAGTTTCCTCATTGGTACAGTTTGCAAGGTTATCATAAGGGTTACGTGGGGTAATGCAGGTAGAGTGTTTGGCGTGCGGCCAACAGGTGGCAAATTCAATAAAGGACAGCAGTGACCCCACATCTCCACTGCCCATGAGCACGGACTGTGGGAGAGAGGTGGGTGCTCACGGTCCAGCCTGGGGACACCGTATGAGCAGAAGCTTGGAGCAGATGCAGAGACCCCAGTGGCTCCATCCGCTGGGGACAGAGGGCACTGCAGGTGGGTGTGGTGGTGAAGACTGGCTCTGGCTGGGAGGCCAGGTGGAGCAGTAGAACCTTAATTTATTAGGGAACAAAAGCCACTGATGGTGGTTCTGAGTGGGTATAACCCCTCATATGTACATCTTAAGAAACTTAAAAATTCATTGCCTGGATCTGTGCAGGACAGAGTAGGGTGGGGAGACACGGTCCCCGTGGCCCAAGGGCTTTACTGAGATGAGGCTGAAGCGATGCAGAGCAACATGCAGGGTTTGGGGGAGAAGGAGGAAGGGGAGTCGGGATGGCCACAGAGGTTTGAGCATTTGTATGGACAGACAGTGGTCATATCAGTAGGAAACAGGAAATCCAGAAAGGGAAGACAGTGGAGAGAGGGGATTATGAATTCAGCTGGGCTTTGACTGTACACATGGATCGAGATGCCCAATGTGCACTGGGGAGCGTAGGTCTGGCCCTAGAAGACACACAGGTTCAGGGGATTTGCTGCACAGAGACACTGGCTATGATTACATTGGAGAGACAAGCAGCTGGGTAGGAGAACACTGACAGAGGTAGATCTTAGGGGCATCTGAGGGGAGCAAGGAGGAGCATTGAGGAAACATGTGCTGGAGACAGAGGCTCTGAGCTCACCCCATTCCCAGCGAGGGAGGTCCTGCTGCCATGGACTGTGACCTCGGAACAGGCTGCAGCCCAGCTGTGGGGCTGGCAGGAGGCAGTGCTCCCTTGGCAGCCCCGGTGTCTGATTCTAGCCAGTTCCAAATGTGCTCCGATGTGTTGATGGCCATGTTACTCCAAACTCTAAAACTGATCATACTTTACGGTGAGGCCATTGTCTGCCTTGTATTGTGACATCGTCTGGGAACCAGCTTCCCCGTAAGTGCTTGACAGAGGCATTGACGGCTTGTCGAGAACCCCTCGTGCGCCAGTGCTGCTGGGAGAGCAGAGAGAAGGCAAGCAGGGCCCGCCTCTGCTGGGGGCCACTGTGGCCGCAGTGGGGAGAGGGGCGAACTATCAGAAAGTGGGGACAGCGGGCCAGGTGGGCTCCAGGGTGGCGAGGGGACACGAGTGAGAAGCCCCCTCAGAGGAGCTGCGTTTATGGACACTACCAGGCCACATGGCCCAAGAGGAGCCAGTCTCGGGACCGAGCCATGTGCCAGGAGCTGCAGAAAGCACATCCTTTCATTCCTGACACACACCACACAGCCCTGTGCACAGACTCCCAGCGAGTGTGGGCCCTGGAGTGGGCCGTGTGCTCTCTGCCCCGCACAGCCGGCCGTCCGAGGTGGGTGTGCACACGGGTGGGGCACCCCTGGATCCAGAGCCATCGCGGCTGGAGCGTCCTCCCCGCTCTTCACCTCCCCAGCTGCGGCATGATCAGCCACCCCTCTCTGGGCTCCTTCTCTTCACTCTGCCAGGAGAAAGCAAGTGGCCACCCCAGGTCACCCCAGAGCTTCCTCTAGACCCTGCCATGGTCACCTGCCCTTCAGCAGTGCTGACACAGGGATCCCAGCATCTTTTCGTCTGGGCTGTTTTAGACACACCATAAGAAGGGGAATCTGTGTTCTGCTTTGTTTGTTTGTGCTGTTTGTCTAAGGAGACCGGTGCCCCCCTCCCCTGCCCCACACACGCACACCGAAAAGGCTACTCGATAAACGTTAACGTAGAACGCCTTTTATTTTAGAGCTTTGTAACGAGTTTGAGTAAAGGTTTACTACCCCGTAGTCACAACAGCCCTTTTTTACAAGAGCATTCTCATTACCTGAATTTTATTGTCAAGAAATTTAAAAGAAGGAAATTGTAGATATGTAAGGAAAAAATCCATTTTTAATAATGTCAAGTACTCTTTATAATCGTGATGTCAGAATTTGTAATCAAATTGTATAATCAGATAAAATTTCTGCACACCTAATTATTGCCGATGCCTATTTTAAACACTATGAATATTCCTGGGATTTGTTTCTGCCCCCCTTGAAAGACTTTTGAGACATTAGCTCACCACAACATTCAACCACCTGCCAAGCATTTTATTAGTCTCTCTAACCGCCCAAAATAATCCTCAAGGTTCCTTTTGAATAAAATCCCAGGCATTGAATGATAGAAAATAGCATTAAGTTGCTTGAGGAGACTCTTCAAGGCAGAAATACGGGAAAGCAGCCCGGCCAAGTGCTGGAGAAGACAGGACGGACAGGAGGCTCACTGCCAGCCAGACCCCCATGTGGGATTCTACGGCATTCAGTTTCACGCTCGGCACAGCCTGAGGGGCAGCAACCTCCGAACTTGTCGCTTGTGAAGGCGCTGAGACTCTGGAGAGTTGACAAGTGGTACTAAGCCATAGAGCAATGCTTACGAGGACCCGGCTTCCAGGGACACGTCCGAGTCATCTTTCCTTGGAGGAGCAAACACTGGGGGCGAGTGTGCGCATGGTTCCAAGAGCTGCCGCAGAAAAGGCTCTGGGCATGTCAACTCTGACCTCCCCTTTCCCCAAAGACAGTTTTCCCTTGAAGAATTGGAGACCCCAAAAATGGGGCTGCCTCTGCAGGAATACAGCACATATGGTTGTCTGACTCGCAGGAAAGAACTTCATGCAATCCTTGTGGGTCCGGGTGTTGCTGATGAACGTAGTAAACATATGGCACCTTGTTCTGGAGTCTGTATTTTCCTTCTTCATCTAACTGTCCAACGCCTGAGCCCACAGTTCCACTCAGAAGTGGTTTCAGATTTAGTTCCAAAGTGTGAGGTTGTAGCGTTTTTACTTTGGACTTCTAAACCTTGATTAAATAGCCAACAGGACTACAGTGTTCATAGCACTGAGGACGTCCTTGCTCCTGAGTCAAGGAATTGTCTCTATCTGGTCTTCCCCAGAGGACTTTCATCTTCACTCCCGTGCTAGACCAGACGGTCACCAATTCTGTCAAAATCTAACAGATGATTTGGCTTTCGTTGGAAAAGTTCGCATTTAGGTTAGACATTGGTTTGAACTTTTTTACAATAGAGGCTGATACCCCACATACTTGACTTTTCCAAGATGGTCAGAAGAGAGTGAAAACTAAAATGGAAAGCCATTTATTTGGGGCTTCTAAGGTGCAATTCTACTTAAAAGAAAGTTGTATCATTTCCGTGTTTTATCAGTTATTTTGTTTCTCAATATATCAAGAATAAATGAAGATAGACAAGAACCAAATACTTAAAAAAATACTACCAACAAGCCATGCTGCTTGCACCCACCCTGCCTCGGTGAAACGTACTTCTACGTATGTGATTCAATAACAGAGTCCCAGCGAAGTGCCCAGAATGGAACAAGTGTAGCAAGGAGAAACAGGTAATAAATGCCGTTGAATAAATGAATGCATCCGTGGTGGGACTCTTGGAAGTGGGTGTTATTCCTACGTCTTCCCCATTTTAGAGGGGAGAGTGAGACACAAGGAAGTGAGCAGACTAGTAAGGGATTTGAGGCCAGATTGCCGTCTTCAACTTTAACTTTCTACCTGCTTCAAGAACATTCAGATGAGCAACACCTGTGTCTTTGTTGATATTCGCAGTTTTTAATGAGAATTTTAATCATCAATGTATTTAATCATAGTCATATTGGGTTTCAAATTCATGGAGCTATGTGTTCAAGAGCTGTTGAAATAAAATCTCCGTTAACCACATGTATCTAATTGTCCTCACTGCCGAAGCGAGTCATTCCTGATCTAAGTAGGGCTAAGGCATCTACTCCAATCCCACGCCACTAGTGGAATTCCTCTTTCCTTTATTCCTTCTGAGGAACTAAATATGCTGCAATTTACTTGGGAATTCTAGCTGTCTCTGATGCATCATTTATTCAATAAATTTAACCCAGGAGAGACACACCTGAGAAGGTATCATCACACATAATTCTGGGTTCCAGGGACTAGTGGTTAGGGAGGGTTCTAGATGAAAGTAGGATCCTAGCAATATGTTCCTCCATTCTGGGGTCCTCTTCCTCAAAGCTTGAATTCCCTAAAGCAGTGATGATCCTGGGAGACTTTTCAGACCCCAAACTACTCCTTTATGCCGTCTTTTCTGCCTCGGAGGAAACCGGCCATCCAGACGGTCACCTTCAGGTTCCGAAGTGCTCAAGGTCTCATCCCGGCTGTTGGAACTGGTCCCCGTATTCAAAGGGAATCAGATGAATCTCTAGCTTTGCAACGGTCCTAGTTTTTCCTAAAGGTGCTTTAGGACTGTGGTTTTAAAGGTCTTTATTGGTTTGTATGTTGAAACCTTGTTGAGATATTACAGTACAAAACCAAACAAATAGCAACGTAGATTTTCAAAGCAGAAAGAGGGTAAGAAGAAGGAAAAGGTAAAGGGAAGGTGGAGGAGGGGAGGAAGGGAAGGAAGAGGAAGAAGGGGAGGAGGGGGGAAGGGGAGGAGGCGGAGCGGACAAAGAGAAGGAGGAAGAGGGGAAGGAGGGACAGGGAGATAAAAAAGGGGGTGTAAGGGGGGAGGAGAGGAGGGGCATTAAGAGAAGAGGAGGAAGAGGAGGGGAGAGGGAGGAAGAGGAGGGGGAGGCAAAGATGAGAAGGATGAGGAAGGGAAAAAGGAGGGAGGGAAGGGGCAGAAAGAGGGAAAGAGGGGGAGAGAGAGGAGGAGGGGGAAGGGAAGGTCTTTTGCCTTTTGCTACAGTGGTGGATGGGGTCCGGAGCCACTGTCCAGAGTCCTGCCCTTTTAGCACCCCGCCCCCACTGAAGTCATAGCTCCCCCCAAGAGGTCCCCTGAAGGCCTGTGCTTCAGTTCAGTTTTAAAAGCCTCCTCTGGGTCCTGAAGTTCAGGAAAGGGACCTTCTTTGTGCTCTACAGTCGTCTTGATCCCATCAAACAAATACCATCTGATGACAAAATGTAGCAGGTGCATTCTCCTCCTGCTCCCACTCTCCCAAACTCAGCAGTCTATCAACTACAAAACAAAAAACAAAACAAAACCCCCCTGGGAACAGGTGTGCAGATGAAGTGCCGGACTACAGGCATACATTTGTTTAGAAACCTAAGATTTTAGAAAATTCATTTCACTCTATAGTAATAATAGTGGCACAACATTGCTAATAGTTCTAATTCAATTGGAACTGCCTTTTCATTTTCTTAATGTGCACTATTTTTTAGTTAAAATACTTTTTATTTTATCAACTTTAACCTCTTTTTGTGTTTATAAAGACTGCTTAAAAATAACTTTCATAACCTGTTGCCAGCATCCCAAAGGCACAGACTAGTTTCAAAATAACTTCACATGCATCTGACACTCTTATTTATTTGTTTGTTTTAGATTTGATTTTTTTGAGAGAAAGAGAGAGAGAGAGAATGCATGCAGGAGGGGGGGAGAGGAGCAGAGGGAGAGAATCTCAAGCAGACTCCCCACTGAGCATGGAGCCAGACTTGGGGCTCCAACCCAGGACCCCAAGATCAAGACCTGAGCTGAGATCAAGAGTGTGTGCTCAATGGCCTGAGCCACCCAGGCGCCCCCACATCTGATACTTTGTTGAAGGGTGTGTTCCCTAACGACAAGCAGTCAAGCAGGGAATTATAAACCTCCTCTGTTAAAACTATTGGCTTTAATATTAACTTGTGCTTGGATTAGTTACATTTAGAATATAGTCTTTTGTTTTAGGGAACTTTTTTTTTTGGGGGGGGGCGGAGTGGGAGAGGAAGAAGCAGGCTCCCAGCGGAGGAGCCTGATGCGGGGCTCGATCCCAGAACGCCGGGACCACGCCCTGAGCTGAAGGCAGACGCCTAATGACTGCGCTACCCAGGCGCCCCAAGTTTTAGGGAACTTTTTATTTGTTCAGGGTCTTAAGCTCCTGACATGGCCCTTCAAAAGACAGCATCGACCCTTGCCGCTGTGCGACGGGTCTGCCTGACACTCGTTTTCTCAGAACACCGTCACGCACCGCCCTGCTCTGGACACGTCTGTTTTTAATTCAATAGTTGTTGAACCTGGGAAGACCAGTTACTGAGGGTCTGATCTGAGTTGCTCTGTGCTTGAAGTAGGACAGAAGAGTCCTTGACCGGCGTCTCATCCACACCCTGTTCTGAGCTATTAAATACCATACTTAGGTTTTCTTCCCTATCAGAGTGGAAACTCCAGAGTTTCAGGAAATTATTGAAACTTTAGTTCAGACTTCATTTTTTTTATAGTAGTAGTAACAATATGGAGAGTGGAGCATGTTGAGAACCTGGTGTGTTTCTCTTGTTGCCGTTCACTCCCTTCCTTAGCAATGCGGCATCTCTTGTACTGGAAGAGGGAGTGGGTTTCACGTGTCTTTGATGAAATGTCCAATAATACCTAAAGTGAAGGGGTCTTGCAGGGTTTTACTGTAAGGAACTTGGGGTACGATTTCAAACCGTAACAACATTTCCGGCACTGTTCGTGATGCACTAGGGACAAGGGATTTAAGCCTACTGTCCCGGCATTGTAAACGCTGTCCTCCTGCCAGTGTGTGCCTACCTACAACGCACACGTCACACACGCGGCCGCGTAGCGGCATCTGCAGCTCTAGCTATGGTTTCAGGCTTACCTTTATGCCGAAAGGTCCATTTGGTCACAGGAACAAGCAGAAAATCAAACTAATAATAAAGTTTCCCATGTTTCTGAGTTGGCAGAAAGGGCCAGCCGTGGGCTGGCCGGATGCAGACCTATGATGAGCTGAGAGCAGCAGGTCCTCCCCTGCAGCTGGGTGCAAACACAGAGACGAGAGCGACGTGTCTTTCAGCTTCTCTTTCGTCACAAGGACAGGGACAGTTTGGCAAATGAATAACCGTTACAATAAGGGTCTCACTTCACAACCTCATTGTTTTCTGTGTGTGTGTGTGTGTGTGTGCTCCTGAGAGGAACAAGAAGGAATGCAAACACACAGTGATAAACTTTGGGTGAGGATCAGACTTCGATGGAATAAATTTGCTGTCCGACCTGATTAGTGCTGAGGAAAATAGATTTAGTTCCCTGTGTCTTGCAGTCACCCGGAGAAAACACAGGCCAGAGAGACCCAGAGGCTGCAGCCAGCAGGCAGGTGATGTGGGCTGAGCCCTGGGTCCCTCTCCCTCAGGACAGGCCGCCCTGGGGAGGTGCAGGTACCGGCTAGTGGGAGCAGGAGGGTCCCCACCAGGGAACGAGACAGTGGGCCAAACGAAGTTGGAGAGGGAAGAAAGGAGGAGCGGCGAATCATATTTTCTGCAGTATTTGTTTGAATTTTATGTCCCCACCCCAGCTCGTGGTGACGGTCTGCAGCTGTGGGCAGGCCGCCGATCACAGGGTGTGATGAGTCGCCCTGGAAGAGGGACTTTGCATTATGCTTTCCACTCGGGGTTCCTTTTTTTTTTTTTTTTAAGATTCTATTTATTTATTTGACAGAGATAGAGACAGCCAGCGAGAGGGGAGCACAAGCAGGGGGAGTGGGAGAGGAAGAAGCAGGCTCATAGCGGAGGAGCCTGATGTGGGGCTCGATCCCAGGACTCCGGGATCACGCCCTGAGCCGAAGGCAGACGCTTAACCGCTGTGCCACCCAAGCGCCCCTCCACTCGGAGTTCTTGAGGGAGAACACGAGGCATCTGGCGGCTGGCCCTGGGCAGCAACCTGCCTCTACTGTCAGTCTCAGTCCTGTGCTTCTCAAAACAGACTCACGTCCAGCCCCACGCTCCTGGGTCTTCCTGCGATCGGAGTGCAAGCACCTGTCCCCGGCGCCCAGCGACGCTCGGAGTCCAGAACCAGGGGGGGCCTGGAGGTGCCTTGTCTGGGCTCCTTCTAAAAACCCTGCCCGGCCACTAACAGGGGTGGCCGGCGCGCCCCCACTCCTGGCAGGGAAGAGGGGCAGGGGGCCGGGAGAGAGGAAAGGGCAGAGAAGTTTGTGCTGCTTCATTTCCTTGAAACAATGGGCGCGCCCACATAGTCTATTCAGTGTGGAAGCCGGGCCGTCAAGTAAAGCAAGACAAATGTGATGTCCTGACTGATTATTCCCTACACACTAAGTCAATGAGCTTATTATCACTGCAATTACATTACTAATGTCAACAGATGCTACGTGCAGACAATGAGTTAACAATTAAGTGGGCTCTCTTCCCCAGAAAACCCTGTGCAAACTCCCTCCCTCAGAAAGCTCAGATGTTTGCCTGGACACAGTGGGGACCTGAGGACAAAGCCGGGGGACTGGGCAGCGGGTGGCTGATTGACAGCATTGTGCGCTGCGGGACAAGGATGGCACCCCTTGATGGCCAGAGTTCAGTGACATGGGTAAATGGGTCAGGCTCTGGCAATAACACAGTAAATGTAGCGACATGCATATGCTGATTATTTGTCCCTCCTGAAAACGTCACATTTAATGGCAATTTGCATCTCTGAATGCAGATGGGCTTTCTTACTTTTTTCACCCTGGAAAGAGAAGTTTTCTGACAACGGAAAATGAGTTTTCCTATCAGTATGTGTTTTTGGTAAAATGGAATACTTGGCCCAAATTGCTTTGCCATCCCATCCCCAGAAGTCCTTCTGAGGACAGGTCCTCCGAACCCTCATGGCCGGCAGTTCTGTCCCCCTCGCGATCAGAGACCCAGACACACTCCCACTTGCTTCTCCCCACTCTGAGCTCTGCACCCACAGGTCCTGCTCCAACAGGCTTGTATTTGGATCAGGACATAAAGAAAATGAGCACCCACCAACTATCCCACAGGCAAGAGAGGTGGGAGGGCACAGTCAGACAGACTTATGGTCCTAGGATTCATTTCAAAATTTAAAAAGTGAAATATAAAGCTCATTGCAGCCCTTTCGAGAAGCACCCGGGCATAGGCGTTCTCACATTCGCAAAGTACAGACAAATGGAATCCTGCACGCTGGCTGCTCTGGACACTGACTCTCGGGGTCTCTTTGGCTGCTAATCAGAGGGCTTTGCTGTTGACAACAATACGGGCACAGCGATTGCTTTGATGAATATCCATTAGAGCCTCTGCGGCCAATGCTAAACATAGGAATCGTAGTTCCAAAGTAGCCTGACAACTGCTGATAATGATTTGGGAAGCTGAGCCAAATGACGGGGTAGACGCCTGTCGTCTTGTTAATGCGCAGCACATCCTCCCCTCTGCACCCTCCCCTGCCCTGCGCGGATGTCCCCTCCCAACCCCCCGCAGACGGCGGTCCTTGGAGCCATAGGGTCCAGCAACACAGGGTCAGTTCAGAAGAATGACTTTCCTTCCAGAAAGCAGCAGCTCAACCACACAGAAGAGAATCTCTCTATATATCTTATCCTTTTCCAAATACCTGCGGGTCAGAGAAAATTCTCTCTAATGAATATTTTACAATGCTTATTTTGGGTGATCTCGACGATGAGTCCAGAAAGTAGAAGAGGAAAAGGAATCATAATAATGAAAAGCCCGGGATAAGAAAGGAGTATTTTTTCTATACACACGTCTGTAAATCATATGGATAATTTAAAATCACCATTAATTTCAGTGTACTATATTAGATATGAGTGTCCGCTGGTTCCAAAGTAAAGCAGCCTGGCTTGAATTAATATTTCTAGACTTCCTGTTATGATCCACTTATAAAAACAAACAAACGTACAAACAAGCCAGAGATCACGTCTCATCTCTCCTTTTAATTAAATGCACATCAGAGAATCTAATGAAAGTAAATACACCGCGGGTTATCAGCTGAAGCATCCTAACTATTCCGGCCCCACAGACACACACAGTTTCTGAATTCTAATGCCAGCCCTGCATAATTTTAAATTAGATTTATTTTAATGCTAACACAGAATTCAAAAACTAGCTTATCAATATTTTCTGAGCCTTATTTTAAAACCACTCTACACTCAAAATCACTCTAAAAATCACTTTAAATTGCATGAGCAGTACGTCTGAAAAAATTTGAGGTTCAAGTACTTATTCTAAAAGGAAAATAGTGTCTTTGGAAAGATGGATACTAGATCGGTTGAGCAACAGACATAGAGGAAGAGGCAGATTAGAATGGATACAAGCAATTATGTAAATAAATCGAAGGATATGTAAATACCAGCTCACCCAGGCAGGGATTTGGGAGTTCCTCTCAGCTTTCATTGGCTCCACAATTAAATATTCCTACAAGAAATGCAGACCAACACTTAGCTGCTCTTGCTTGCTTCCTCAGCAGGGATTCCATGGCTACCTGCGAAAGAAGAGTAACGGGACCGGTGTCCAGGGCCCGTGGCTCCCCCAGGGGCACAGCCTGGCCCACCTGGCCCTCACCGTGGGGTGGGGAGAGCGGTCTTCACCTGTGCGCCCACCAGCGTCTTCACCTTCCCACCAGTGAGGCCATGGCAAGAGGAGAGCGTGGCTCTCTCCACTGTGTAAGCACCGAATGCTGGTTGCTGAGCCTGGGTGTCCCCCGTCCCCTCCCTGAGTGGTCTGGGTGGCTGCTGGTGGTGAGGGAGGGGCAGGAGTGAGACTTTCAGTCGAGCCTCAGCCACCCCCAGCTGTGGGGAAAGGAAGCCTGCGGGAAACCCTATACCCTTGTATGAGAATCCACGGAGAGGGGCAAGAAGAGCGGCTTTTCCCAAATTCATAGCTGGGTGACAGCTCCAGGAGATTTCTGGCCCAGCCCAGACAGGCTCATGGGAGCCAATCACTCACGTCCGGAATCTGCAAGCCCGTTGTTAAACCATTGCCCTGGGAGCTTGAAATCAGCCAGGAAGGAAGCATTTTCACCTGAGAGCTACGTCAGTGGGTACAAGAGCTAGCTGGTTGAGAAGCTCCCCAGCACATATGGTCCAAACGCTGAAGGGGAAGTTGAGAAAGTGGGTGCCTGAGAAATACTTGCCCTTCATAAAATCATCTGGGTTTGGTTCCTGGGTTTCCTGCAATGAAAACCCCATCCAGGTCATGCTGGGGCCAGAAGCTTATACAGCACGGGGCAGGGGTCTACGTAGGCATGCAGGTAAAAGCATTTTCTAACTTAACGAAAGCATATGGCCCTTTCTGACATCCCTCCCCAGACCTGGAAGGGGTTGTGCAAGGGAAGGGCACAGAAGGTGAAGCTTCCTGTAGGGTCTCCCTCGGTGGAGACCCCCAGATTTCAAAGGGCCAGGGGCCAGGGGCCTTGGGAGCTGTCAGTTGGCTCCATCTGCCGCCCACCTCTGCCCCTCCAAAAATCCCATCTCCCTGGGGATGCTGGGAACTCTGAAGGGGGTGAGACGGAGCATGTGCTGAGCTGCCTTTCCTCCCAGAAAAGGGACGAGGCACAGTTCCCCAGGTAAAAAGCTTGCAGTACACCCTGAAGGAGTTCCCAGTCTGGGCAGGGGTGGGGGAAGCCATTGCACTTTTTGGGTTGGACAAGACTCAGAGGCAAGTTTGCACAAGACAGAGTTCTGGAGGCTCAGAAAGTTCTAGAATTGCTCCACCTTCCAGGCAGCCAGCACTCAGCCCAGCCACATTCCGCACCTGCCTGATCCTGTGCCGATGTGGACCTGGGGCAGGAGGGGCTTACGTCAGATCTGCGCAGGCTGCATCATGACAGCCCGAGTGAAGAGCACTGACCAAGACGACCCCGGTCTCCTGCCCTCCCAGGCTGCCTGGGCTCCCCACTCTACCCCTCAGAGTCCTGCATGGGTGGAAAGCCACTGGGCCTGAGCACATCAGCGAGATGGCCATGATGAGAGTGAGGTGGGGGACACAGCAAGGGGACACAGAGGCCTTGAATCAATGCCTGCCAGAGCGCTGGACCGCCTGATGGCAAGTGCAGCGCTGGGAGGCTGTTCCACACCTGGCCCATGGAAGTGACTGCCAGGCCTGTGGATTTTCAGGGGCGGCTTTACTTACAGAGTACACGCCCTCCTGCCATGGCAAACCCTTGAACATTGGGCATCACCACGTTAAAATAACATTAGATTTTTTTTAGATCATTCCTACTGACTAGCAAAGATTGGGTTGGATTTGACATGCTTGGTAAGGGATGCTAGGACGAGGGGTGGATAAGCACCTTTCTCTTGCTACCCATGTCAATACAGTCCTTTCTTTCTTGTTCTAGAGTGAATATGTTCAGTGCATTTCTCCCAAATAGCCCATCAAGTTGGACCTTGAAAAAATAGTATTTCAAGTCTGAATTTTGCCTTGCAATTGATGGAGATTGGCATTCAAAGAATTTAAAAAATAAGTAAATAAAAATTCATTGTTAGACCGTATTTGCTTACTTATCCTCACAAAAGGCATCACTTTATCTTGGCATAACTAACCTCATTTAAAGCAATAAAGTTACTGATTTAAAAAGAGAGTACATTGGGTGTCTAAATTGTAATTAACTACTAAGATACCTATTAGTATGCACATCAGTAGCAAAGGAGTATTTGATTTTGGGTTTTCAACCATAAATTATTCCTAATTTTAAAGTACCCCATTTCTATTCTGCACCTGTCTTTTAAGAACATGGATAGGTTGAGTCAACATTCAAGCTTCTTGTCCTTGTGTTTCTTTAACACGTCCATAAAGCCACCACGACCTCCTGGGACGTCACAAATCAAAGCCCGTTGCAGCTGATCAATGGCCGCTGAGCCTCCAAGTGTCCTACTGTGTGCACGCTCTTCACTTACCCTCAGGGTGCTGAAAACGTGCACCTGCAGAGCCGGAGCACCTGCCGGGGGAGCCAGAGCCCACGAGACACTGAGCAAGTTCATGTTTGTTCTTCGTACCCACACCTGACCACCACTTGATGATTCCCATGTTTCTCGGGGTGTTTCTTGAGACAGAGGGAGATTTGGCCTCTTGTTCTTTTGCTCGTTGGTTTTGCAATGTTCCAAGCAAGAGAACACAAACATACTGGCATAGACACCAAAAAATGGAGCTCAGTGCAGCCCCATTCCTCTTGGATTGTACTCCTACTGTGGACCTCAGGTCCCCACGGGCTGCTGGTGTCCGCAGACCCGCTCTGCTTTCTGAGATGTGTGAGAGCACACGACGTCCCCAGCCAGGGCCGGTGGCGCCCTCCTGGGCATGGCAGGTCCATCTGTCTCCTCCAGGCTGATATTGGGCCAGAGCTGGTCAACTGCTCTCAGACGGCAGTGGGTTTCATAAGGTTTCTGCCTTCATTCTCCTTTCAAACAGGTAGGTAGCTAGGAAACGGGTTTAGAAACCTATCCCACTGCTAACTCTGTAGAATGAAAGCCTGTCTCTCCGATACCACCGGAGGCACAGTGTGAATTTATTTTTTTATATTGAGAACTCAATTCACTCCCACCTCAAAAAAAAAAAAAAAAAGTGGTGTCCTAAATAGCATGTGGAGGCTACTTCCCTTACAAGTCTTCATCGAGCCAGCTACCCACAGCGTTCCTACACGAGGAAACATGGAACTTCTGGAAAAATCGGGGAAACAACTGCGGAGTCTTCAACGGCATCATTTTTGGCAGCTGCCCTAAACAGAGACCTGTGGGTTTGCCGCCGATCCTGCTCCGTGTTTTCACGGGTGAGCATGAAATCACGTAATTTTCTGGCAGTTTTGCAAAAGAGTTGGGGAGATGATAAATATTCAGAATCCCTTCGGAGAATTCACACTATCTGCTTTCCGCCCCACTTTCTGTGTTATTTGGTTTTCTGAGCGACACCATGTGAACCTCGGCTTCCGATGTACAACAACTGAAAACGAGAACTGCACATTTCAAACAGATTTCATAAACAAACTGTTCTGACTTCATGTCAGGCAGGACGACACGAAATTTGGTTTTCTCCACCAAATTTGGCTCCCAGCTGTGATGTGTCAAGTCAAACAGGAACAAATAATTGTATTCAACCCTAAAATCAAGCTCCCAGCTGACATTTTGTATTAACAGTATCAGAAAGCAGGTCTGTTTGTCTTTTAAAAGTAGTCACTCCTTGGTAGCTTTCAATTCCAACCCTGCACAAAGGCGTTCTACTCACAGGCACGTGCGTGTGCTCGAGTGTGGGGAAGGGGGACCGATGGACTCCAGGACCCCATGGACCCCTTCAAAGGGGGAGCCCCAGCCTCAAACCCTCCACCTCTGAAACAGGGCACAGCAGGAGAAAGCAGAGTCGGCTTCAGCTTTTATGTCTCTGTTGTAAAAGATTCAAAATTAATCCAGGACAGATCATTAAGAATGGATGTCGAGGCTGGGTTCAAAATGTTATCTCTGAAATCAGAAGGTCCCCAAGGAATTCTCCTTATTTTCCCGTCCATGGCTATGCTCAGGGTTTCGGAGGATCTCCTTCACAGTTGTGTGAGCGGGGGGAAGCAGTGGCTAAGCTTGTCCACAAACATTTCGGAGGCTTTGGTGAGCTGGGCCCTGGAGCAGGAGATGTCTGTCTCTAGGTCTCCGATGGCCAGGAGGGAAGGGGGCACAGGTGTGGAAACAAGCGAAGGGATAAAGTGGCCCAGGAATCTGTGATCCAGAGACACACGGGTCCCCCGCCAGAGACAGCACAGGGGAGGTGCCGGGTGGGGACGCTCTCTTGGACGGCGCTGCCCAAGCCTGGCATGAGCGGGAACCTGGCACGGGAAAGTAGGAGAATGTATCTGAAGCCCAGGAAAGAATGGGCAGAAGGCCTCTTTAGAGAGTTGTTCAAAGCTGCCGTCGCTCCGAAACTGGCCTGAGATGCCACGGAAGCACGGGCCACACAACAATAGCTATAGGCCTTCCGTGACCCCTCACTCCGTAAGGGTGGCGGGTGGAGAGTGCTTCCACTTTGGTAAGACTAAATCCATGTAACATCGCACTTCAGTATTTTAAATGCAAATATAACCAACCCTGACCAGTGTGTGACTCCGGGGCCGAATCATTTTGAACTATCTCTGAAGGCATTTCACTTCAAAATGAAAATCATGAAGTCACATCACTCTGTGATTTAATGGCTTTAAAAAAAAAAAACAAGAAATATAGTTGATCACTTCTAAAATCTAAAAATGCCAACTTAAAAACAGCAACACTGGGATAAAAAGATTATGTAGATTACACTGTTAACAAAATTTACACATAAATGAGAACGTTTTTTCCCATCATGGTTCTTATTATCAGGAAAGCTTGGGAAGTAAATTATCTGTAGAAGAATACAGTATAAAATGTATTAAAAGCTGTAAGAACTAAATTGAAATGTCAAACATAGTTATTTATATTAAAACCCAACACAACGAAACCAAACAGGTGGCGGGCCCTTCCGGAGCCCCCCGGGACAGGTGGAGGCTCCTGGCGCCCCCTGGGCAGCCCGTCCACTGCCTGTGGGCTCCTCCCCGGCCTGCTGTAATTCTTGCCGGTGGCTTGTTTTTATAGGGCGCTCCTGGGGGTCTAAATTCCTTGGCCCGGGTTTCTAACAGCTTGAGTAGAGTTCCTATCCGACTCTTTTCATCTTAAAGATGTGGAGCTGATACCCAATACCATAGGGTCCTCTAAAAAACCCCGAAAACGGTGAACCTAAAGCCAAAAGTCAGCTCTGTGTGGAGATGCCTGACTGTCCTCCACCCAGCACCTCTCCGCCCTGCCTGCTCCCCCTCCTGCTTTCTGCCCCCTTTCCTGTCCGTGTTGGGCTCCGGCCACGCCCCCGGGGCTACGACATCTGCCCCCAGACAATGGAGCCCCGGAGCATAAAGCGTGTCCTGTGACAGGGGCCCCACCCGCCGGAGCTTTTCAAGTTGATGGGAAGCAGTGACACTTGAGCAGGACATGGCTGACTTGCTGGATCCTGACAACCACGCTGCCCTCCTCGGTGAGCCCGGCAGCCGGGAGCCTTTGTGCGGCCCGCCGTCCTCCCAGGCCCGCCGGGGCGGCCACAGCTGGACAGCTGCATTGGGAAAGCTAACTGAGCAGAAAAGGCTGCCCAGCCCGGCCTCTGACTTCTCACATTTAATTACCTGATTTCCCTTTCCTGCGGTCATGGAGAAAATGGAATTACATCACGCACCATGTAGCTCGGGAAAGGCATTGAACGTGTCTAATAGAGCCCTGTTGACTGGCGCGATAGGCGTGCCCCTTGTTTCACATCGGATATTAGCCCTCCAAACAAGTGTGGGCATTCCTCTCCGAGGGTCTTCAATAGGACACAAAGGGGAGCAGTTTTCTCCGTGTCACTCCGAGCACCTCACAGAAAGAAAAACTTTATTTAGCTTCCCTGGTCTGGCCAGGCCTCCTCCCGGTCTCCGGGGACAGGGAGAACTTCAAGAGGCATTGCCTTTCAGCTATAAATACAGATTCCCTTTAAATCTGAGACCCCCTCCCCACCATATGTCCCCTTAAGCCCTTTAGATACATTTTCATCTTAAAGCTTACTCAGCTGTACTCTTGCTTTTAAGCTAATTCATGGTATCTCATGGAACTCGAGGATGGAAATGTCCTCCTGAAGGCTAATGGAGGCCCGAAAGGGCACAGCAGTTTCTGCACGTTCAGACAGAAGAGATGGCACTGTGGCCGAATCTGCAGGTGATTCCGTCTGGTAGCACATGAGTCAGTGGGGTTGACGGATGGTGACGTAGCTCTCAGCTTGAATTTCACCGCAGTCCTACGGGCACTCATTTCAGCCTTTGCGGCATTAAGACAATTCCAACAGCAAATATAATAACCTATTATGACTCTTTCACAATCCCTCTTGTTTCAAAGATGCAGGCCGTCTTCAATTCCTGAAAATTCACAAGGTGAAAGAAAATAGCAAATCCTCCATCACCCGCTCATCTGCTGAAATGTTTTCGAAGAGGCAGCCTACTATTGCTACAGTGGAGTGAGACCACCGACAAACACTACACACACACGAAAGACCACAAGTCAGGATCCGTAAGTCCGTTCCGCCCCCAGCTATCCGGTGTCAAGAGGGAGTAGTTCCCTGAGGGTGATTTGATCCATTTAGCGTGTGAGTTGAACTCCTGCCCAAAGGGCCTCATGGGACAGAGAAGATGGGGAGGTGTGCCCCCTGATTTCAAGACCACCGCATTCCATAGAAAAGATCAGACACAAAGAAGCAAATGGTCTACCGAAGGCGACTTAATGGCCATGAGAAAGGCACACAGTTTATAGTTGGGCTCTTAAGGGCTGAAGGATCACACTGGCCTGGAGACAGGAGGTGCCTGTCTGACACCAGGCCCAGAGGCTGCTAAGGAAAAGTGTCCAGGGACCCCCTAGTGGTGAGTGAGGGTCTCTGCCAGGACCTGGGCCTGGAGACAGGTGGTTAAGAGTCTAAAGGATAGAAAGGTGTATGTGTGTGCTTGTAAGGAGCATATAAAGAAGAAAGGCATTAAGAGCCAGAACGACAAGGGCAAGTCATTAGGGCCAGGCTTGATGAGGGCTGGGGTTTTGAATGTAAGAACAGCAGGAAGCCATTAGAATGTGTTAGGAGGGAGAGATGTGATCTCTTTACGTGTGTAAAATCTCTCAACTGTGGAGGGAAGTCTCAGCCTCGGTGGTGCTTGGGGAAATGGGCCAGTGTGGAAACTGCGAAGTCAGTCGGGACTCCGGGTGGGAGATGGTATGGCTCAGAAGTGTATAGTATCTCTATTTTGGTAATAATACACCAGAGATGGTGATTGGATGTCAGAGAAGAGAATGAACCAGCAAAAGAAATTGAGAAGAATAGAGGGAAGGCAGAGGAAACCAAGAGAATATGGCCTCTGAGAAGTCAGAGGAGACCCATGCTTCCTGAAGAAAGAGATGGTTGGAGTGACCAGTGCTCAGGAAATGATGCGTAGGACAAGGACAGAGGTGTATCCCCATTAGCCCTGGAAGCATGGTCTTGACAAGGTCGGCGCGGATGGTGCTTGCCTGCTGTAGGTTAAAGAATGGACAGGAGCTGTGCTTTGAGGAGGTGCTAAGAAACCAGCTGGTGGCTGCGAGAAGGTGACACACACGTGCATCCTTCAGTGACAATGTTGGGGCACATGCCCAGGTGAATTGGAATTGTCTAGTAAAACCAGAGGGCTAATGGTGCCCGTGAAGGGATGGGATCCAAAGACAACTAGAGTGGCCAGTCTTCCATGTGAGAGATTTATTTTGTCCTGAGTAAAGTTTATTTCATAGAGTTTGATTCTTTTAATTTAGAATACATTTAGATTCATCGGAAAGTTGCAAGAATACAATTCCCATAGACCGCAAACCGTGTCTTCTCTACGGTTGGCAGACCATGGCGCATCTGTCACCGTTGACGAGCCAGCATGCCTATCTGTTCATCTTGGAAGGTCTGTTTGAACTTCCTTAGTTGTTCCTGCTGTGCCTGTTCTAGTCCAGGATCTCCTCCAGAGTATTACACTACATCAGAAAGTCAGGGTTCCTCAGGCTCCTGTTGGCCGGGCTGGTTTCCGCAGCTCTATTTGGTTTTGATGACCTTGATAGTTTTTGAGGACTTCTGTTCCACTATTTTGTAGCCTGTCCCTCAACTGAGGCCGTCTGCTATTTCTCCTGTGACTGTCCATGACCAGGGTCATGGGTTCTTGGGAGGAAGACCACAGAAATAACGTTTTCATTGCATTCTGTCAACATGACTGATCACTGTTGGTGGTGACCTTGGCCATCCGGCTGCAGTCACATTGGTCAGGTTTCTCCCCGGAACGCCACCTCTCCTCCTGCCTCTCTGTGTACTTCACTCCTGGGAAACCAGTCACTCGGCAGTGTCCACAGTTAGAAAGAGGGGAGGGTGCTTCAACCCCCGAGGGAGAAGCTCCTGCACAAAATATTTAGAATTCTACATGGGACATTTTTCTATTCTTGATGGAAGAACATTTAAGGGGAAAAGAGAGCAATTTGAGGTACATCTCAGCAGTCTGCCTTTGAGCTCAGGGCGAGCCCAGCAGGTGGACCAAGGGTGGCTGTGGACCCAGGGACAGATCTGGAGGCTGGAGGGCGTGTGAAACAGCAGTTACTCAATCATGCACTGGACTTGGGGTTAAGTTTTCTAAGTTTTGTTAAGTGATATCAAAAATTTACCTATGTTCCCAGTAAATATATAAACAAATAACTTTTTCTTAAGATGAGATCTTCCTTTGGTGTTTGAAATACAAAGACTACTTAGTCAAATATCTCAGATCCTGTGCTTTACAGACAACATATTTGTATGTGCGCCCCGAATAGGACTATGTGATCACTAAATTTTATTTCAACTGTATTTGTATTATTGATAATAACTGGTCTTTTGGAAAATGGAAAGATCATTCTGTTTTTCTGTTTGTTTGTTTTTTTTCAGATTGGTTTGAGCCAAGATTTTTTTCCTTGGGACTTGATGATTTTACCTTTCTTTTCCATGCTCCCCTGGGTGCAGGAATTTATGAAATTTTTAAAGACATATGAATATTCTCAGTCTACCCTTCCCTGTAGGATCCCATAAGGAATGGCTGGGTTCAGGGTGGAATAGCTCTCTTGGCCAGTAAATGGACACATAGTGTTGTTCCTTGAGTCACTGAAGTGTCTGCCCAACAGGTCTTGGGATGCAGATGGAGAGCTAGGTCTCCTCCTCGCGTGTAGACGTGATTCTCTAATGTGAATGACTGTTCCTTTCAATATTGCTCTTTGCATTTATAGACCACTGCCAGCCTTTCCAGGACTGAGTGTCTTCCTGGATTTTCCTCTCCAAAGCCTGAGGTCCCAGGGACCTGTTTCTCATCACAGTTGGAAAGGCAACTGGTGGGGACAGTATGGCCCCAGGGGGCTCCCTCCACTCCACACTGGGACTCTTGGGACAACTCTGTGACTTGGAAACAGTGAATGCTCCTCTTCAGGAATGATCTTTTGAAATGCAAGGCCTGGGAACAGTGGTACAGAAGCTGGCCGTAAAGCAAGTCTTTATAATGTGGGAAGCTTGGGACACCGTTTGTCTCAAGTGAGCGAGAAATGCCTTGAGTCTCTCGTAGAGCGAGTACCCGTCAGCACTCACTGGGGTAATAAAAGGAGATTAGGTCCCTGTGGTGCTCCCTTCCTCTGTTCCATGGCCAGGAACAAAGTCCCAGTACAGCTTCCTCTCTCAAGAAGCCCTCCCCCTCCAAGGTGGTCAGAATGGAGGGCATCAGGAACAATCCAGCACCTTGTTGAGAGACACCCCATGAATCCAGGTCTGTGCTGGAGAGCAGCCAGGAGATACAGGCACATGGAGACTGCAAGGTGCGTGCTCTTGTCCCCCAGACATTCTGGGGGTTATGCCTCCTTTTAAGGCTCCGTTTGCTATTGCTCTCTGGAGAACCCCTCCCTCCCACCCCCACCAAGACCTCACAGGAGATCACAAGGATTGTGTAAACCAAGACTGCAGAATGGACTTGCACACTGGGATTCCCTCCACCCCAATTCTGTGTGCACGTCCCCCTGTGTAGATGCACAGTGGGGAGAGATGAGGGGCCTGGGGTTAGTCCAGGACACTTTTCATATTTAGAATCTTAAATTGCTCAACAAAGAAATTATTCATTTGTTACTTCTCAGCCCTTACCCTTCACAATCTGGCTTTTTCTAACACGTGTGGACAGAGGTTTACTTGCAGGGGGGAGAAGGAAAGCAATTATAAAATCTTTAAAAATAAAAGCAAACTACCAAAGAAATAGAATGGAATGCAGCAGAAGGGACACTTGAGAAGCCTTAGGCTGGGAAGGCGGGTTTGTGGACACCACACCCGCTCTGAGCCTAAGGTTTCAAAGGGAGGATTTACAGTAAGTCACTTTGCATTTCTTACTGAATGGGTTTATTTTGGTTTTTCTATCCCAGTGCTTTATCTTTGGGATCTTAAAGTCCAAGGGCTGCTCTTCTCCCTGGAATCCTCCCTTAATCACTTGAGGATAGTAGAAGGGGAGGCCAGCCCAGTGTGCATTTACCATTGCCCTCTGCAAGGCGGCTAATGAGGTGATTAAGTCATTAAAGGGATATGCACATCTGAAAAGCTGAAGCTCAGACCCTCCAAGGGGGATAAAGACCCAACTCCAACTTTCCCCACACCCCCTGAAAAGGTGGTTAATCCATTTAACTCAGCCAAGGCTTTTTTTTTTTTTTTTTTTTCTAAGAACAGGAGAAACTAAAGCCTGGAAGCTATTCAGGGATCCTCTTTGAACAAGGTAGAATAACAAATGCCTCTTTCTTGGGGGCACCTTGTGAAGAGCAGGATTTCAATAGCCAAAGGCCAAAAGGACTTCAGTAAGTGGTCCGGGGGAGAACACAATGAGGACCTCGGATTTCGGGATTTGCCCATCAGGTCATTAGCCTGATTAGTAATCTGATGCCTTTTGATGTGGACCTTTTTAGCACACCTTTTGTCTTTGCTAAATGAAGAGAGGGCGTTTTGTGTGGTGTTCTCTCCCAGGTGACTCCTCTGGGGCTCACAGGGGTAGCAAAGGCCTTGCAGAAAACAGACACTTCCTGGCGTTCTCTCTCTGACACAGCAAATCCAATTTTCTGACTCTTCATCCTTCCAAGGAAGCCTCTGTCTGAGGACGAGGAGGGAGAGCAAACAAGGAGGAGGAAGTGGTGATTTATTATTTTTTTTTAAGAAGTAAGTTATATTCTGGGAATGAAAACACCGAACATGTAAATAAGTCAAGCGAACTTGAAAGTTCCTGGGTCTTCCCAGATCACAAAGACTAGCTTCAGTATTTGTAAGTGCACGAACACCCCGGCAAGTGAGGTGACTAACGCCAGCAGCTCCTGAAAAGAAGGCTCCCCCAGCTCAAGCAGGGGCCTTTAGGGCTTGGACGCCACCCTCCAACCTTCCCACACCCCTTCTCCGGTGGCAGACACACAGGTGCACCTCCCATTTGCTCCATAAGCAAGAGCCAAGATGAAAAAGTACTGGGGCTTCTCGCAAGGCCACCTGGGTTCAGACTGCTGTGCTGCCTGCTGGATACACTTCGTCCCGTGTCTTAGCAACTATTGGTGGACGAGGTTCAAAGGCTGCTCCTGATGCCAGACAGGAGCAAATGATGGGGCGGGGGAGCCAGGCTGCCGGGCACTGGTCCCTAGCAGCCCGTGTACGGCACTCGCTGCAGACCGCAGACGTCAGTTCAGAAATAAAAGCATCTGTCTTGTGTGTAGAAGCTGTGTCAATGCTTAGGACTCTTTACTGAACAACTGTTTCTCATATTTTTAGAATTTAATATAGTTCATTTTTGAGTGTGATTTCATTATGTTCTAATTGAAGTATGGTTGGCACACAAAGTTACATGAGTGTCAGGTATACAATCCAGTGAGTCCACAAGTCTATGCGACTGTGACTGTAGCTACCATCCGTCATGATACAACGCATTCACAACATGACTCTATTCCCTGTGCTGTGCCGTTTACTCCTGTGACTTATCCATTCCAGAACCGGAAGCCTACACCTCCCACTTCCCTTCACCCGTCTTGCCCATCCCCTCCTGACAACCATCAGTTCATTCTCTGTATTTATCAGTCTGTCTTTGCTTTTTGTTTATTTATTTGTTTTGCTTTTTAGGTTCCATATCTAAGTGAAATCATACGGTATTTGTCTTTCGCAGGCTGACTTACTTCACTTAGCATTATACTCTCTAGGTCCATCCATGTTGGTGCAAATGGCAGATCTCATCTTTGTTTTTACAGCTGAGTAATATATTATATTGAATATAAACACCACATCTTCTTTATCTGTTCATCTACTGACGGACACTGGGGCTGCTTCCATAACTTGGCTATTGCAAATAGTGCTGCAATAAACATAGGGGTGCATCTATCTTTTTGAATTGATGTTCTGATTTTCTTTGGGTAAATACTCAGTAATGGAATTACTGGATCATATAATACTTTTTCTTAATTTTTGAGGACGCTCCATGCTGTTTTCCACAGCAGCTGCATTACATTACATCGTGCCCCGTATTTATAGATAGCTCTCTCCCCAGCTGAACAGTGTCATACAATTCACATGTTCAATGTAGATACAGGATGCTGGAGCAACTTTTTAACAAGTGTGACATGTGGAACTGGATGGTCTGTACAAAGGAAATTCTTTCCCCCACATCCTCGACAAGCATCATGTACACATGCATGGAAGTACGCAACTCTTGGGCAATGTGTCCAAGTCCATGCAGTACTCTCCGACCTTGAGGGTAGGGTCCCGTAAACACGTGCATCACTTCCACAGTCTGGCCTGATGTCTCCTGAGGACCCAGCACTACTGGATCCTGCTCAGTGGCAGCAGCAACTCACGTCACCCCATCGCTACTGCATGAAATTTGATAGTATTACTTCTGCCTCTTGAAATAGGAAACTTTGAGAAGTCCATAGTAGCAGAAATAATCCCAATAAGCAGCAGGACAGGAAATGTCTTGAAAGAAGGGGCTCACCACTTCTGCGGCGCCTGGGTACTCCGTCTGTTAAGCATCTGACTCTTGATTTTGTCTCAGGTAGGGATCTCAGGGTCCTGGGATAGAACCCTGCATTGGGCTTTCTGCTCAGCAGGGAGTCTGCTTGTGGTTCTCTCTCTCTTCCTCTGCCTCTCCTCTGCTCTCTCTCTCTCTTTCTGTCTAAAATAAATAAGTAAATAAATAGATAAATAAATACAATGTTGAAGAAGAAGAAGAAGAAGAAGAAGAAGAAGGAGGAGGAGGAGGAGGAGGAGGAGGAGGAGGAGGAGGAGGAGGAGGAGGAAGAGGAGAAGAGGAGGAGGAGGAAGAAGAGGAAGAGGAGGAAGAAGAGGAAGAAGAAGAAGGAGCTCACTACTTCTGGAAGAAAGCTCCTCAAGAAACCAGAGTGGATCCCACTTTGATGAGATACCCCCAGGTCCACAGCCCCTGCACCCTTCCCCAATATGGTCCAAGGACGGACACATGCCAAAAAGGCAGGGTGGTCAGAATGGCCACTGTCTTCTTTGTCACCCTTCCCTTGTATTTTCCTGGTTTTGTTTGGTCTCCTTCCTTCTTCTCTTACTTTCCTTTGTTTATTAATTTTATTTTATTAATGTATTATTGTCCCCACTTACATTTTTGCCCATCAGTCTGTGTTCAACCATACATCGTTATCTTCTGTTTCACTTGACTAAGCTCAGCTCAGCTCAGCTGAGGTGCACCCTCGGCCTTGTGGGTGAGACGAACTGTCACACTCTCGGTGTGGATGGCCGGTCACTTACACGGAGTCCACCTGTTTCCCCCCTTCCTCTCACATGGAGTCCTCTCTCATCAGCTCCTTTGTCTGTGCTAGGTTGGAGCGCTGGTGCTGGCTGCCATGTGATAGTTGGAGATGTTACAGGCTGGACGGAATTAATTGTCTTGATTAACTAATTAATTCTGTAAGAGATGTATCCAACAAACATGGCAGAGAACCTCTCATGATCCAGTCAGGAAATATATCCCACAGATGAAAAGCACCATCGCTACCCTCAGACCTCAGGGGCTGCTGCTAGGGGTGGGGAGGAAGGAGAGCACCGTGTGCGGAACATAACCTGTGCCAGACCTGTTTCGTCAGGTAAAATTGAGGCATCACTGAGAGAAAGTCTGGTTTGAAAGGTAGAATGCTTTCAACCACGTGATTATGAGGATAGGTGTTGAAAACCAAGAAACATCAACCATAGGACACGTTTTGACTTAATGATCCCTTTCTTCAAAAGTAAGCTTTGTAAAATGAAGACAATATCAGTTACATAATATTGTATTTAAAAATATTCGACAGAGCAATATTCAGAGAAACACAGACAGGGAGGTACCAAATTTGGATGCCTGGACTCTGAATGCTGAGTGCTTTCCACACAGATCCTGAGCGCCAAGTTCGGAGTGAAGTACGCTGCAATAAAGCTGTTACGTATAAATAAAAACATGTTTGAGAAGCAGTGATGTTCCCATGTCCTTTCTCCTATGCCTCTCAGTAAGATGACTGCCTTCCCAGCAAAATATGGGGCAAATGGGTAGCAGGATTCTGACCTCTGAAGGTCATGGGTGGAGCCCGGCACGTGCCATGGGGGCATCTTCACAGTGAGTACCTACAACTTCAACTGGTCCAGTGAAGCATCAGGTGGGATTACACAAAAACCTGTCTATATAAGTACAGATTCTTCAGCGTTAAGACCACAGTTGGCATACTGTCGTAACTTGCTGTCAGAGTCTAAAGATAATTCTGAGTCACTTCTGGCCACTGGCAGGAGTTCATCATATCTCACAATCAAGCTGGTTTTTCTACCTGGACTTGACATCCTGACTGCCTGACCGTATGATTTGGGGACAAGTTGAAGAATACCAGATTTTTGTCCATGTTTCATGTTTGCCTATTTTCCTCTTACTTGAATTATTTACCTATGGAGGGATTTTTCTCTTGAAAGTCAGCTAAGAGCTTTACACAGAGGAATGATTGGTTTCTGACTGGCAGTCTTCCATAGCACATCAGTAAGAACAGCATCCTGTAGCTTTAGACATTTTAGGGTTGAGCCTACGAGACCGGCTATTTCCTTTGTCTTCCACTGCCTGACCTACCTTGGACAGGTCGTTTGCTGTGGACGTAATGATTAGTCTGTACAGTGCTTCATTATACTGCGACTTCTTTGAAGCCATTTGATGACAATGGCATCAACATTAAGCTAACCTTTATCTTGGTGTTCTACCTGGTAGAGATGCCATCCCAGAGGAGACAGGAACGGACAATCACATTCACTCTTCACCAGCCAGTGACCAAAGCCACTCCTATTCTTTTGCTCACTGCCTACGGCCTGGCAAGTGTTATTTTATTTCATTTTATTTTTAATTTTGGCCATTTTCTTTGGACTTGGATCCTAAAATGAATCTTGGATTTTAAAATATTATATTGTGAAGAAGACCCCAAATTCTTGCAAAGTCAGCTTCCTTTGGTGTGGTCACGTGGCTTATTGAATGGCGGGTTGGTTGTTTGTTTTGATAAACTTCCACAGCCCTAGAGCAGAAGGGGGGGGAGTTGGTTTTGCCTGCCTTCTCCCCCCGTCAGGGTGTGCAGTGATGGCATCCCATCTTTGACCACACTCTGCTAAACACGTGAACGCCTATTTGCAGCCATTCTTTTCGATCTCGGCTAAACCACCCTTTAGCCGTATTGGTGACAAGTAAGGCATTGTTCCTTTCATCTACTGTTGGGCAATGTTTGTAGGTTGTTTTAGTGGAATATTGCATGTTGCAGACTTCACTTGGGAGCCAGTCCTGCTAAACAGCTGAAGGTATGTAGACAAGGCGAGAACTTCATGGCTCCTGAACACAAGCTTATTTTCACCAAGTGAAATTTACCTTCAGAAAATGTGGACTGAGTGAGACTGGGTGCTATTGTCATTGGTGGAGGGCACATTCCATGACCCTGGGCTCGTCCATCACCAGACACAAGTCCTGCAGGCTCAGGGGACCTTTTCCAGGTGAGTTCAGACATCTCACACCTTCCCCAAACAGTGGGGGTAAAGAGGTGCACTGGCTCTTAAGAGCAGAGCACTTTCTGGACTTTTTTTTCCAGTAAGAAATAAAGATAGGATGTTTTATTTTACTTGATTTATTTTCTTTTTATTTTTTTAAAGATTTTATTTATTTATTTATTTGAGAGAGAGATCACAAGGGGAGAGGGAGAAGCAGACTTGCTACTGAGCAGAAAGCCCCACGCGGGGTTTGATCCCAGGACCCTGGGATCATGACTTGAGCCAAAGGCAGATGCTTAACTGACTGAACCATCCAGCTGCCTATGTATTTTATTTTCATTTGGATTTTTAATATATATATTAAAAATATTATAATATATATTTATAAATATATAACACATATATTTAAAAATCTATATAATTTATCACAATTGCTCCAAAATATGAGTGTTTGAAGGTACTACTAACTATTTCAGAAAGTTCACATTTATATCCAGGTGAAAAGAAGTCATGTGTTGTTTCACTGTGGCTCTGTGATCTGTTGACTTTGGGATGAGGACCTCCAGCCGTAGCTATGGCTGGATTCAGCAGTAAGAGCACCACACAGCAGCCCGAGTGGCCCCCTGGCCCGGCCGACCTTCCTCGGCGATGTTGCCAGGAGCAGGGCCTGGAGACCTCCACGCCAGGGAACCGGACTGACTTCTGACTCCAACCAAACCCTGAGCTGGAAGGCCTTCATGAGCGTTTGGAAAGTTTAATCCCTTTCACTCTCCTTCCTTTTATATCTTCTAATAATGTGAAAAATAAAGTTGAAATATTGCCTTATTTCCATTTTAGCATAGATCTGGAAGTCCTAAAATAATAAAACTGTATTTTGAAACAGTCACAGTGTTTAGAATTGTGAGACTTTGAGCAGGCGTGAGCAAACTCTGGCCTTGGGGCCACGGCTGATCCACAGCCTGTTTTGTAACTAGTCTTACTGGGACACAGTCAGGCCCGGTCGCTGGTGGAGCTCCTGAGGCCACCTCCGTGCTGCACTGAAGGAAAGCTGACAGTTGTGACAGGGACTGCATGCCTGGCAAAGCCTAAAATAATTGCACGCTAGCCCTCCACAGAAAAGATCAAATTTAACCTACTGATTTCACAAGTTACACCATTCGGTGAGTGTTGTGAGCTGACCTCTTTCCCACTTCTAGCAGCACAGGTGAATTTTTCTTACGGCACAGCTTTACGTAAATGGAACATGCAGTGTAGACTGTTGCATGTGAGTTCTCTCACGCAGCCTTACCTGGGAGGTCCACTCCTGACAATGCCCACATGTGCCAGTGTGCGGCATCCCCTGATTGAATGCACACGGCCTATTTATTCCCTGCCCTGCGTACAGATAAGGGGTCATTACAAACAATGCCATCGCGAGCATTTCTGTGTGGGTCACGACGTGCACCAATGTACCGCTTTCTGTGAGGTATCGTATTAGTTAGCTCTTGCTGTGTAACGAAATACTCCAGAACTTTGCAACACAAAATAACAAGCCTTGATTTCCTCAGAGTTTCTGTGGGTCAGGACTCCGGAGTACACTTACCTGGATGATTCTGGCCCAAGGGCTCTCATGAGGCTGCAGTAAAGCCCTTGAGTGGTTGACTGAGGCTGTAGTTTCATCAGAAGGACATACCAGGGGGAATTCCTTTTAAGCTCAGTCACATGGCTGTTCATAGGCCTCTGTGCTCATTTCACTGTTGAGGGGAAAAGATATATTCTTGAGTAATTAATTAAGGTAGGAGGCTCTAGGTTGGTTTTTGTTCAACTTGAAACAAGTCTTGCGGTCTTTATTAAGCCTGTATTAATATCTATCAAGCAGAATTTGTCTTTTCCCTGTACACCGAGTGCTTAGCCATGGGCCTGCCTCGACCAGCCCCCAGACTCAGGCCCCGGGCACCCTCTCTCCTCCTGTGGTGTTCTCTCCACACACATGTCCAGCTGTCCACGCCATTCAGCCTCGACGTCTCTGACACTCAGGTCGTCCCTCAGAATTTATTGGCCCCTTTATCTCTTTCAGAGAATCCCAGCAGTTTTAATGGTGGATCATTTTTCATGAAAGCAGAGAGGTTTTTTTTGAATGAGCTTCCATTTTATTAGTCTGTCTGGAAGGGTTTTTAAGGGTACTCATTTACACTGCTGGAAAATTTACCGTAAATTTTCATGAGAGAAGACTTTGGGTTGCAAACAGAAGTGGCCTGGGTGAAGTTCGCCGTGAGCCCCGTTTCCGCGGTTCTGCTATGGCTGAAGTGAAGTCCCTCAGTGCCCCTCCAGAAGTCGGGCTTTGCTGTCATCCTCTCTTCTGGTTTCATTTTCTTAGGAAACTGCTTCTAGGTGAACTTTCTACCAATGCTGTTGCCTGCAAGGAGGTCAGAGACCTGGATATGGCCCTCGATAAGCCAGTCTGTGAGAGTAGATCCAGTTTGGGCCAATGCCCATGAACACAGCAGCCAGGGGACGGAGGGCAGCGTGTGCACAGCACTCTACAGTGAGGGGCGTCTGATGGCTGCTCTCGCTGTCTGTCCCTTGGATCCTGCAAACATTTTGGGAAAATCTTAGCACCACCAGGGACCGGAGAGCTGCTGCTCCCATGCAGACGCCCAGAACTGGGGCTGGGGTTGACAGCACCCGCACACGAGATCTGTCCATCTGACACCCTAGGGAGGGGTCGAGCAGTCTGGTAAGTAGGAATGGGCGAACAATAGCAGCACTGCTGTGAAGCAACACCTTCCAGGAGAAGACGGGTGAATCAGCCGTCAGAAAGGCCCGTGGGAGGCAGGCGGCCAGCTGGAGGCAGAGGTGAGGAGCCACGCCCAGCGAGCAGGCTGGTCAGGGCGCCCTCCCCCCGTCCACCCCGCAGGAGGAACCACCGCCCTCCCCTCCCCGGCCGGCTGGTTGCCAGAAGATGCTGTGTGGCTTGGGAATGACTATCCCCACTCTGCAGGATGGCTGGTAGCGGGTGTTTCTGCAGGGCCAACGCCTCAGCCCAGGGAGGAGAAATCCGAGCTTCTCACCACGCATGGATCGGTCCCACTGGCCCCCACATCGTCCTCCAGGCCTGCATCAGAGAAGAGCGTCAGGCCCATGGGCTGATGTTGGGGTCAGGGGGCCAGGAACTGCTCCTCTAGGAGACCGGCTGCCATTCAGCACCCCCCTGAGACACAGCTCCAGGGAACCCCATTGGTTTCCCTAAAGCACAGTTCCACTGTCTCTGGTGTGAGCACCTTTGTGACAAGCCCCCCGAACTATCGGAGTCAATCTCTTCAGCTGCACACACTCCTCTCAGGGACCAAGGCTTGTGGCTTAGACCACCTTCTCGGACAGGCACGGTGTCCCCTTCTGTTTGTAGGGGGCTCCTGGGTCTCACCCTGCCAGGGACACTGTCTCTCAGTTCTGCAAACCGGAGGAGGGAGGCGGAGGCGGGCCACCTGCTGCTCTTGGACTCGCTGAGCCTGTGAACACAAAGTGCTGGATTCCTGCGGACACACACACGATCCACTTGTTCCGAATGTATGATGTCAGTCCTGCTTGTTACAGCTACTTTGACGAATCAAAAAATATGTGTAGCTATTTTTAAAAGTGAAAATGCCTTTATATACCAAACTCTTGCTTGGGTCATTCAAGACTAGACTGTGTTCTCACGTCTCGCTCCTTGTGATGTCCGACTTAGAAGAATGGGTGCTAGGTCAGTTACGGGGCACCACGGGGTTTCCACACGGAGGAGATGGCTGGGCCAGATGGGCAAGGCCAGAGCACCACCCACGGCGACAAACACTGCGGCCTCAGCCCCCCCACCCCACCCAGGGCTGAGGAAGTCCCGGGGGAAATGTGCGCCCCCTCACCTGGCCAGGTGCGGCCCTACAGTGCCTGTGACTTCAGAAGCCCGGAAAGGAGGTGCTGACCGGGCCCAGAACCTGGTGGAGATTTGGCAAAACCAACGAAATAATCCCTCGGTGCCCATTTGAGATGGAAAAAGCTGTGATTTTCCGTTTACCTCGAACAACTTATTAAGTAATAATCCCTCCACTGAGAATTTTAATGCATCTCTCGGAAGGATGTTTAAACATGGAGACATTCAGTCCTGGGCGTGTTTGCATCTTTCTTTATGTGGGGGAGTTCTAGTCCCTTCTCTTCTAAGGTGGTGCAGTCGAGAACCAGTGTGGAATGTAAAGAGGATGCCTCCCCGTAACCGTGGTCACCAGCGCAGCCTGGGCTGGGGTCCCAGTCACACTTTTCTTGTGCTCAGTGACTCCACGGCCAAGGACTGTTTTATTTTTCAAAGACTCCGAGCCCTTCACTTCCCACTAAAATGTATACAGTTTGCTAATTGCCTGCACGTCAGGAAGGGGGGCTGCAATTTCCTCTCGGCACACGGGGAAGGCTCGCGTCCAGGGCTGTGCTGCCGTCCACCATGCGACCGGGAGCCGAGGGCCCTGGCGAGCCCCAGGCGCAGCGCCGGCCTCGGGGAAGCACAGAGTGCCTGGCACAATGCTCCCTTTTCTACTCAAAACAAGTTTTGCTGGCTTTGGTGTTTTGATTTAATGAAAGACTAATAAGTCCAGAAATTCAAATTTCAGCACTGTTCTGTTCTTTTTTAACCGCCAGCCGTAACAATAAGCACTAGTTCTCCTTTAAAAATGTAGGATTCAGCTGCATTAAGTTCACAGACTTTTTCTTGGACTTATTTTAATTTGGCTTTAATGTTCTAAGTCTCAATCTTGAAACATTTCTATCTCTGGTTTCAGTTAAACTAATAAAATATTACTATATTAATAATTGCTGCCCACTTTATTAAGGGCTATAGACATCAAATCCTTTATATGCAAGAAGAGTAAGCCCTTGGGCTCTAAATACTTTTGGCAACCAAGTCCTTCAGATATAATTGAGTATAACATAAGGTCTGACTTAAAACGTGAATTAAAGTTAAGGGCACCACTCCTATTTGCAAATCTTTAAAGGGCTAAGTTGGAAGATAATTCTTGTGCTGACATTGTGACAGGGCCCACCAAAATCCAAGGGCTCGTGTCGGAGGTGAGCGTCAAGATTCTTTGTGCAGATGGCAAGGACCTTCAATATCGACGAGCCGTTTCATATAAGCCTGTAGTGTCCAAGGTGGCGAATGGGGGGGCATGAAGGAAATGGCACACTCAGTTAAAGCGATTCACGAGCTGCCTTGAGAGAAAGAATACAGTTCGGGGAACACGCCCTAATCATAGGTGCTTTGGGAGCCCTGGGTGAGGGGTTGCCTCCTCAACCAGTAGTAGGCAGACTGAGATCAATTCTGCAAACGGACTTGATAAAGAGGGTGGGGAAGGGTAGGAGCCTGGGTCACCGCCGAGTCCCTCCGGGAGCTAGCGGGACTGCATGGCGCCCCCTCATGGAATTGCGAGGCCTCGAGGCTAACTGCCAGATGATGCCAAGGTTATTCCAGTCCAAGAAATTACCAAGAAGGAAAATTAGATCCGTGCATAGACTGCTATAATGTTAGCAAGAGAGACTGTGGTCCTTGACAAAAGTAATACTTGAATAAAGCATTGTGGATGTGAATTCCCTGCTTAGGGAGGAGGCGTTTAATAAATGCAAATACCAGTGGTGTACTTATTAGCCTACATGGTACTTTAATTTCATGCTTTCTTAGTCCATGATTACACTCAGATAGGTGATTAGAAGCATTTTTTTTCAATTGCATTTTATATTTTCCCCTCTAAATGTTTCTTTTATAAAATTATAGAATTGGAAAGAAAATCCTGTGTACTCTAGTCCATTCCCTCAAACAATGGCAGAAGTGGCCGCTCATGGTTGGAGATGTGGAGTGAGCGGCACAGAGCCCGCCAGCCTTGTAAGCACAGACACACACACACGGGCACACATACACACGCGTGCACAGACACAGAGACCCCCACGCACGTGCCCGTGCACATGCCCACAGGGTTGGTTCTCACCTCGGAAAGGAAACTGACTCAGGACTGGACCCAGTGCTGACATGGCACCTGTCTGAACTCCTCTTCTCCTCTTTCCATTCATTTCTCCACATCTTACATAGGCATATTGTTCTTATCATTTTTCCTAATTGTCCCTAATTTTCCCATCTTTTGCTCATTGTCTTGTTCAGCATAGCCAGAAAGGAATATCCACACTGCTCATCAACCCTAGGGAAAGGGAAGCTCCTTCTTCGAGTGCCCCTCTTCCAAACCCAGCGATGGCCGCAGATGGGCCTGTTGGGACCCCTTGTGTCATTGCCAGACTGGTGGGGAGTGGTTGTGTCCCAGGCTGGGTCACGCTGCCCCACCTCCGCAAGAGCGAGTGGGCAGAGCGTCATGACCCACAGACTCGTTTGGCCGCAGGGGAGAGAGAAGGGCAAATTCCCGAAGAGAGGTGTGTGAAGTACACAAAATACCCGCTCTCCACTGCCCCATGCACTTGGGAGGAGGAGGCTGGTAGAGGAGCCGGAGGCCGGCTTTCTATGTCTGAAGCCGCTGCTCTTTTGACCAGAACACCTCACCTCCCAGAGACCTGAGTCTAAGGCAGGCAGAGGTAACACTCTGCTGATCAGAGCAAAATGAATTGGAACTCCAGAGCAAAAAGAACTTGAGACTACAAACATACCCACACAATGAGACCGCTCCTGGTGTTCTGGGCCACGGTCTCCTACCAAATACCAGCTTCCTAAGGAAACAACGTCAGGTCACGTGAGCACCGGGTGATGGCCAAATGTTCAGCCCTGCTCTGCCTGCGTCTGCCCTGCGTCTGAGACCTGGTTCCAATAACCTCCAAGTCTGAATCCTCCCCTTCCACATGGCCATCTCTTACCCCAGGCAGAGGTAGAAAATGCAGCAACTGGACTCCAGCCCCCCTCAAATTATAGGGTTTAAGAACCAGACGCTTATAAAATTTGAGCAGAAAATGCATTTCATCGTTTTTCCTGGCACGCGGACAGCCAGCCCTGGTCCCAGGCTATACAGATTTGAATGTGTAGACGGGGTCTCTGAGGTTAGGTCAGGACCTAATGGAACACATGGAAAAGTTTAAGAATATACTGTGTGTGTTTCTTAGACATCTGTGTCTGTTTGTCTTTCATGTTGCTGTCCCATTTGCCCCAAAATTCTCTCTCCTCTGTCCCCATTTGCTGTTCTAAAGACAGAAGCCTGTAGAAACGCAAGCATCTCAGGAAACGAGGAGCTACCGCTGGCATCCGTTTCGCTCTCCCTCACGCTCTCTCTCACACTCGATCCTGAAAAGTTTACAAGACATGAGCACCCGAGGAGCTGTGTATGGCAGTGTCCACCCAGCTTTTCCGTGTGATGCCACCGCAGAGACAAAGGCCAAGAAAACTTACCCAGAGATACCCCATACTTTTTAAAGCATACGGTATCATGTCTACTTCTGGAAATTTTAAAACACACTGCAGCTCTTACAAAAGCTTGTAAGAACATCCCCTGTGGCTCAGTGCACACGTGGAGTGTGCAGCCTGGTGCAGGGTGTGAGGCCTCTGGATGGCTGAGTGTGCAGACACACGCAGAGAGATGAGGATGGAAGAGGCGAGGGCAGGAGGGCAGAAGTGGGGAGTGTGTTTCTGAGTGAGACAAGGACAGAACGAAGGACAGCCCCACCGTGTCCTCGTCATGCCCTAGTCCCATGTAGCTGAGATTAGTGGGAAGGTTTGTATTCGGTCAAGAGTGGGTCATAGTTCAGAAGGATCAGTTCTTTCTAGACCTGCTCCTGGGGTCTGCTCTGTTCTCTCCTTTGTGCCGGCAACTGGTATGGCCAACACCGCCAGCTTGACGTTACCCAAAGAACTGCAGGTGGAGAGACAAGACAAGGAAGCAAAGTCACTTGTGAAGAACAGGCAGCTCACCCTTGTGAAGAAGACTTTGTAGCTCAGGGTAACCCCCTAACCCCAGATGATCCCAGCTTTGTAACCTCGGGAAGAATCCTCCAACACACAACTGACCCATGTGTCCTCGAAGGGCTCGATATTTGACTCAACAGTCTTTCCGCTCTCGTCTCTGGCTCAGGACATTGTGCCTTACAAGGAGATGAATGAATGAATGACCAGCTGGGAGCTATCCTAGAGATCTGGTTGAGTGTGACCCTGGGCTGCTTCTTGCCTTGCCTCCCCTCCAGTCTGCACAGTGGGGATGAGGACCGACTTGGGATCCCATGTCTGCCATAGGCTGGGGATGTTTGCTGGAATGACCCCACAAAGTGCAGTCCGCTGCCTCCTGTTAAGGGCGTGATCTCAGGAAGGGGATGGGGCATGGGACAACAATGTTCAGGGAGCCAGATGACCAATAGCTACTTACATGCTGCCCCGTGGCTAAGGGGGCACTTGGAGCTCCCAACATCCCCAGTCTGACCTTCTGTGAGCCCAGCCTCAAAACTCACTCTACCTTCCAAACAGCCTGTGGGACATTGTCCGTCGTGGTTTGGGAAAGATGAGCTCATAAGAGAAGGCACTCAACAGTGTCTGTCACAAGGCAAGAGCTTAATAAATGTCAGGTGTTATTTCACACCATAAATCAGATCACAGTTACAGGTGCATGCTGAACACCCTATCTCCAGACATGGCACTAAGGAAAATCCATTGAGAGAACACTCACATGGAGTATATTGTAAATATGTAAGTTATCGAGATGATATCTGTGTTACACTGAAACCACCAGTATGCAGCGTGTATCCGTGTAACTTGCAAAGAAACAATTCTAAGTGTATCACCAACATTAGTAGAAGTCTGAACACTCCCGACACACACACACACAGAGCAGTAGATGGATGAATCATGACTGAATCCATAGGCCTTGGAAGTGAGTTTCAGTGGAGCATGTTTTGGTTAGAGCGCAGAGCAAGTGATTGGCACCGAGCGCATCTTCAAAGAGATGGGCTGTTACTCTGTTATCACGTTGCCCCGGGGGCTTAGTCCTGGGACAGCCGCCAGTGGGGGAATGGCTAGGTGCTGAGGCAGTTGCCCTGAGAGCGGGCAGCCCAGGAGAGCTAGAAACCCCGCTCCAGGACACGTGCCCTGACAGAGCCTACAGCGGGCTGGGAAAGGAAGCCATGGTGGCCGCAGTCATCCAGACGTTGTCCGCCACTGCCAATTGTCTACAGCAGGGGATCCTGAGGCTTGAGTGGAGGAGACAGTGCAGGGGAAGAGGGGCCCCCACGCCGACCACCAATGTCACCCAGAGGCTGCCTGTGCCCTTTGTCAAAATACAATTGGGGCAGCTTACCTGGGTGCTGCCCTTGGGAATAAGAACCTGGGAGGATCAGTGGAAGCCGAGGAGAACACGCAGGAGCCCACGGAAAGAACAGAAGAAAGCAGCCGCACCTCCTGGCTGGCGGGTCACCTGCACAGGTGGGGATATGGAGGGAGGGAGACAGAGGCATCCCGGCTCGCACCTTCCTTTGGCTGTCCCTGGGGAAATACGGTGACTCGTCTATGCAGGAAGCCGGGCGTCCTCGGGACGAACTCATCCATGCTATTGGAATCCCACTTGTCCACCTCAAGGCCAGCCTCCCCTGCATCACCCCCCACCCCCAACCCGTCCTTGCCTCCCAACTTTCTCTCTGCTCCCCCACTCCGTCTTTCCAGGATTCCTGCCCCTCCAAAGCCAGCAGTGCAGGACAGGTGGGCATGCATGGTCTCCTCCTGGCAATACCCTACGAGACACGCAGGGCTGCCAGGAACCACTGAAGGGCCACCTCTCTCTCTGCACAGTTAGGTCTCAGAAATCATAAATTCATAGAAACTCTGTGTCCCCAAGGAATGAAAAGGAAAAGGTCAACCCCTTTTGGACAGGGCAGGGGCAGTAGCTGTGGTCACAGCAACAACATCTGAAAAACATCATTAAAAAAAACAAAAAACAAAAAACGCAGCAGCCACATAGTCAGAAAAAGGTCTGCCTATGGTTTGCATCTTCTAGACCCCTCTCCTAACCAGGGCAAGCCCTATCTTGACATGGGGACGAGCCCAGGGGTCCAGGCAGGCCTGGCCGCCTGGCTGCGACACTCGCTGGGAGCAGGCAGGGCTGAGCGGTGGAGGCAGAGACGCAGGGCTGGCTGTGGCCGGTGTCCTGGCAGCACACCTAGCCCCATGCTCACCACTGCCACAAACACCCAAAGGACACCCTCCCTGCCCTCCACACCCCTTTCTCTGCGCGGTGCCATCTGCCTTTGAAAATCTGACTTTCTGCTGGCTGCAATGATTGTAAGGGTGACTTTCATTTGCATTTTAAAAACTCCGAACTCGGGGCGCCTGAGTGTCTCGGTTGATTAAGCCACCAACTCTTGGTTTCAGCTCAGGTCACGATCTCAGGGTCGTGGGGTCAAGCCCCGCGTGGGGCTCCTTGCTTGGCGGGGCATCTGCTTGACATTCTCGCTCTCTCTCCGCCCCTCCCCCACCCTTTAAAATAAATAAGTCAATCTTAAAATTGAAATAAAATAACATAAAAACATAAGGACTCCCATCTCACGTGTCTTTTGAAATGCCCTCTCGACAGTAAAAAGACACTCTTTCCTGGACCCGAGGCCATTTGGAAGGCGCACGAAGGTGTCAGTGGGGCACGGACGGGCTCTGATGCACCTGCGGGGCCGCGGCCGACCCGGAGCCAATGCAGGTGGTGGCTCTGGGGACTCTGCTTACAAACCCTTCATGAAGGGACTGCGGCTCTTTTCACCAGCTCACACTTCGCACCGCAGGAGGGACACCTTGGTAAATAGGGATGCAGGGGCAGAGGGAAGCCACAGCAGCCTCATTATGGGGGCCGCACAAACCCAGCCGCAGGCCCCCGTGGTGCGGGGACGGGAGGGCCCAGCAGCGGGCACTGGGAACCGTGTGGCCCAGTTGCTAGGCACATGCGGCTGGCCTTGGAAATGTCCCTGCGCTGCACCCGCGCTTTCTTCCTGCGCCGTGAAAGGCCCTTTCAGAGCCGGGTGCTCAGAGCTGCACAAGAAGTGGGAGTCACTGCGTTCTCTGAATGAAATCAGTGTCCCTTTTTCATTCCTATAAGGTTTGTGTAAATTCTCCTCAGTACGGCACCATTAGGATTCCGCGGGACAGGCGCATACATTAGGCGACACTGTGTCCTTTTTGTGCTCTAAACATCAGCTCTCTCCTGCCACGGACAGAGAGTTTAAAAGCTTAAACAAAGTGGGGGCTCCTGCTGGGGAAACAAGCTGCATCAGCCACTGAGGCCACCTTTGTGCTCGGGGCCTCATTTGAATAAGCAGCATGTTGTCCCTGGTGAGGGCAGATGGCCCCTGTGCTCCAACCCAGCAGAAAGAGAGAGAAACAGAGCACGTTATTCAGTTGGGGCTTTGATGGCCCTAAAATATTTCTTGGACTCCCAAACTTCCCCACGACGCACAAATGCAACCCAGGGGAGAGGCGGGCAATTTGTGTCTCTGTAACGAGTCCCTGGGAGAAGACATTCAGACACTCAGTCCCCAGATGTGGCCTCTCGTCTCACCCTTGCTCTGGGCTCCTCGTGGGGACCCCGCAGGAATGCACATCTTTACAGACGCTGGGCAATGGCCAGGGCACGGGGGCAGTGTGGCCAGGGCGCGGGCTGCGTCCCCGCGGTGTCTCCAGCTGCGACGGGCCGCCAGCACCACGCCGCGGGTTGAACGAGTGGTCAGGGAGATTTAGGACCGCCTGTAAATTGTCCGACTTGAAAGCCTTATTTCAAGTCGTATTATGTTCTCTCTTTGAGGCCAGCAGATACGTGTCTTCCTGATGGTAGGAAGGTTTGCATCTTTCAAATATAACTGGAGCTCCCTTGATTCAGAGGGAAAGGAGAAAGAAGGGGACCCTGCCTCTGAATGTCAGCAGAATTCTTAATTTACAGGAAGCCGTCCACCTGGCTGGGGGTCTGTAGCCACGGTCTCTGTGCTTGAGTCCCACCGCTGCCCGGTCTGCTTTTGTGACCAACCCGCACCTCTGAAGCCTGAAAAAGGGAAACCCATGAATCGCCCAATATTTTACGTTTTGGGGTGTACTCAAGCAGGTTACGATTAGGGCTTCTGGGAAGCAAGAGTAGTAAGTGAAACATTGTGGAATGAATGTACGTGCGAGAAAGTTTTCCTGGCAAATTCTTAGAGCCTCATTTACATTCCTTTCAACATAGAGAAGGGATTTCTTTGAGCTCCAGTTTTTAAAGACTTTACTTTTGGGGTTTGGACAAGAAGGAGGGGTTCATTTGAGAAAATTCATCGATCATTCAGTCACATTCTCAGAACTGTCCTCATCAAGAAAGAATGAAAATTTAAGGAAGGAAAAAAACAGATAAAGGGCTCTTAACCTGCTTGATAATTATTCAGGCAATGCGTTATTTTTATACTAGGGAAGACATCGTTCTTCCCTAACGAGTTCAAATGTACTTTGCAAGTAAGAACCGTAAAAGTAACCTTAAAGTAAAATCTTTATACATCGAGTCTAGGAAATGAGGGAAAATACGCCGCAAAGCTAGCCTTCTGCATTCCACGGCAGTGGTCACATGCACGGTGTATACATGTAAATCAAGCTATATGTAAGTAAAACGCTATGATTGTGGAATTCCTTTTTCAAATGTGTCCGTTGTGGTCCGAACGCAAAGCTATTCATCTCTATTTAGTGTTAGCCTATGTTCGTGTGCTGTGGATGAGACCCCGACTTACTTTTTCGGCCTCTCATTAAATGTAGTACCGGGAGAGGCTCCAGGACCTAAGCGAAGGATGCTCCTTCGGCATGCGTTTTCGGAGAGGGCGTAAATCCCTTGTAATGTATTACGTGAATCAAACACTTGACATAATTTAACCCGGGCCACGTTGTCCCAGCATGTAAGTTAATACCTGGGTGTAAGGTCATGTCTGTGCACACTCTGTAAAACAGACCACAGAACAGCGAACACAGTCCATACTGTTCCCTGCTGTCAGTCTTGGCAATTAATACAGATGGCTCAGCCACGTCAGTCAGCCTGCGGCCTCATCAATCAGGCGGCGGAGGGAGCCCATCCAGGAGTCTGTGCGGGCTCTGAGCGGGGCAGGCTCTCCTCCCAAGGGTGTAGAAGGGCCTCGGGGCAAGGACGGAGAGGACCAGTTCCCTCGGGTTTTGCTCGTCCTGGGTCAGATAATAAAGTCCAGAGGCATGGAAAATTTGCAGTTCCCCAAAGGCTTTGCTGATGGGTGGGTGGGTGGGTAAGTGGGTGGGATTTAGCCTCAGTAAACTACTCATCGATATAAAAATCATAAATGCGGTCTCCATTGGAGCTTTATATAGGATGAGATATGGATTGAAGATTTTAATTTAATGACCATGGCAGGCATGCTTTTTCTTGCTTCTTTCAACAAACAATTCCAAATACATCAAATGTATACTCAAATGAATTAATACAAAATATAATAGGATGGTGCAGAAGCAAATTAATGGTCTAATATATTTTTTTTTTTAAAGGGTACATTCACGAAGATGGAGACAATGTGGAAATGTTACTAGGGATGGGAAGGGTTGGATAAGTGGTGTCCCAGTCCCTATTGCTGCTGGCTGGTCACCCCACACTGGGTCAGGACTCTGGAGAGGGAATATTTGCCTCACCTCCATGATGCCTCAGGGCCTAAGCTGGGAAGATCCAACCTCAGGGTGACTTGAAGGCTGGGGGCCTGAGTCTGACTATATGGGACCTCTCCCTGTTGTCGGGGCTTCCTCCCAACATGGCAGCCTCAGGGCAATCAGACTTCTTGGCAACTACGGCTCCATTGCTGAGTTATTTTCCTAACAGTGCTAACGTTGCATCCTCTTTTTTGAACAAGGCTTAAAGATCATGCAGCATCATTTTCTTAGTTAGAAGTAATGCATGGGTTCAGATTTAAGGATGCAGAATTAGACCCCAAGTAGTAATGTGGGGTGGCCAAGTTCTGGAAGAGCATGTGGAATGAGAGATATGGTCATGGTCATCTTTGAGAAATACCACCTGTCTCATATGCTAACAGTTGGAACTCAACAGCTTAGAGTGGGAAGGGGAAGCTGTTATGAAGCTGATTGTTTCTGGCTTCAAAGTCTGGTGGGCACAGGCCATGGAGGCATCAGACCCTGCTAAATGCAGAGTGAAAATGGTCTTGAAAAGATGCTTTATAAGAAGCATCTGTGCCCCGAGATTCCTGCCTATGCATATATAGTCAGGGACCACCCTTCTCCACCCAGGCAGCATAGAGGAGGGAGCTCCCTGAGATCATTGGCTGGGATGGTACTGGTCATGGTTGTGTAGGCAACAGGAGGTCAGAGCTGTACCAAATAGCTGATTAAGTGGGAGTTTGGACACTAAACCGTGGGGATCCAGGGACTCCTCTCCATCAGCTCTCTAAGGTCAGCTTTCCTTCCCCAGAAGAACTGACAATTTCTATCTGAGGAATCAGTTGGGATAGGAGAAAAGACACACAGATGTTAGTATCTGGGTAATCCTGGTGAAGCAGACCCATCCATCCTCTACCACCTCCAAGTAGAACCACCAGGCAACAGATTCCCTCCATCCAGAGCCTGGAGAGACTTTTGTCTCTCTTAAATATGAATGAAGAGCCAAGAAGCACCAGACATTTGAAGGAAGCCCAAGGCCAGAGCAGAGATGAAAGGAGCAGGAGGTGAGTGGTACCAGGCAGGGAGGAGAAATGAGCTCCAGGGAGAGTCTCATCTACAGACCAAGAACCAGATGCTGGGAAAATAAACATTTAAGAAACAAGAAAATACTCTGGGAAATTAATATATGTAATGTATAAATATGTGTATATGTGAATTATATATAATCTACAAATATGTTTATCTATAATATATGAATTATACATATGTATGTGGACATTTTTTTGAAAGGATGGGAAAACAAAATTGACAAACTCTTTCATATGTTAGAACAAAAGACAAAGATATGGAACATGGGAGAAAAAAAGGATGGGGAATCCAGAGGATCACTCTGCTTGAGTTTCACTATCTGACGAATCAAAGACAAAACAGGGAAATGGAGGGTAGGAAATAAGAACGTTAAAGAAAGTGCACAATTATGTCAGATTCCACATGAAGATTCCATTGACCAGTCAGGATAAAGAAAGACTGAAAAATAAATAAAAAATAAAAATAAAAACACCTTCAGACACACACATTGTTAGGAGATTTCAGAACTCTGAGAACAAAGAGAAGCTTCTAGAATAGTCCAGGTGTGGAAATCATGATCAAGAATGATCCAGGTGGGGGGCGCCTGGGTGGCACAGCGGTTAAGCATCTGCTTTCGGCTCAGGGCGTGATCCCAGCGTTCTGGGTTTGAGCCCCACATCAGGCTCCTCCGCTATGAGCCTGCTTCTTCCTCTCCCACTCCCTCTGCTTGTGTTCCCTCTCTCACTGGCTGTCTCTATCTCTGTCAAATAAATAAATAAATAAAATCTTTAAAAAAAAAAAAAAGAATGATCCAGGTGGGGGGTGCCTGGGTGGCACAGCGGTTAAGCTTCTGCCTTTGGCTCATGGCGTGATCCCAGCGTTATGGGATCGAACCCCACATCAGGCTCCTCAGCTATGAGCCTGCTTCTTCCTCTCCCACTCCCCCTGCTTGTGTTCCCTCTCTCGCTGGCTGTCTCTATCCTGTCGAATAAATAAATAAAATCTTTAAAAAAAAAAAAAAAAAAGAATGATCCAGGTGGACCAAGAATGAGCATGAGCAATGGTCTGAGTGAAATCCTTGGTTATCTAGAATTCCAGCTTCGGTAATCATTGAGTGGAAGGGAAATTGAAGACACTTTCAGATATCTGTGATCTCAACCCATTTATTGAGATGCTCTCCTACAAAAGGTCCAGAGTACTTGCTCTACTAGAACAAGTATGTGAATTAAGAACCTGGAAGACCAAGCTTCAGGAAATGAGATCCAATGCAATGTCGGAGGGAAACAGAGATTACCCCAGAAGTCCAGGATGGTGCATGGAATGGGTCCAGAGAGCAAATATTCTAGATTGCAGCAAGGAGATGGAGAGTTCCACGGGTCACAAAGGAGAAAAATAGGACTTTTTTCAATCTGTTTTGAGAGGAATTTGCCAAATCTGAACAAACTGGCACATATACAAAGACGTGCACGCACACAGACACATTTCCCCTCACTGAAGAGGATTCTTTCATTTCCTTATTGAACCCAGAGTGAAAGAGAACCAATCCAGAGGAGTGAAACACTATTATTGCCTGAAATCAGCTCTGATCATTCCTCAGGGAAGTTCACTTCAACCATTCACAAACCTGGTTATATAAATCATTCAACATACCCTCCCCTCCCCACGACCCCCTTTCAGTAAGTTTTCCTAGAATTTTATTTTCAGAGAGTCTGGGTAACATTGAGAGAACACATATCCTGCATCTACATATTGGTTTCCCTCTCTTACAGAGAAGTATACTGAACCCAAGGAATTCAAGGATGGTGTGCCCACCTTGACACAATTCCTAAGCAGAAAGACTAGAATTTGAATAGAACCTGCTGGACCAAAGCCTGGATCAACCCTCTTCATTAGCTTTAAAGTGACAGAAATGCATATATATGAGAAAGAGAGACCCACAGAGAGAAAAAGAGAAAGAGAGAGATCCTGTTGTAGAAACTGGTTTTCTCATTATTACTCTTTTCAAGATTTTTTTTTCCTTTGCGTTTCACTTAAATGTTACTTTGAGTTTAGAAAGAGGCAATAACCCGATATTCATCAAAACCATTCATTGAGGAGCTGTAATTGTTAGAAGCAGGTCTAACTCAGGGGTGAAAGTGTTTCCTGAGCTCTCCCTTCCCGCTGTGGTGGCCCTACTGCATTTTTGAGTTCCTGTCAATCCAGGTTTTTCAAAAAACCCTGAATTTTGGTAGTTTTTGTGATGGTGGTTGTTTTTAGGAATTTTGAGTTTTCCTACTAAATATGGATACAATTCAAACACCTCAATTTAGTTTAATAATAGTTTGTATTGTAGGTTCTGACAATCCCATGGGCCCCACAAGATCAGTGCATCCCCCCTGCCCACGGCCCCGCCCCATACTTCTGGGAACCACCCCTCCCAGCTCTGAGCACTGTGGGTTGACAGGAAGGACACCAGGTGGGGGGCCCACCTTTGACTCTGGGTTTCCCTCCCCCAGGAGACCCCACCAGCCTGTGCTAGGATTCTGAGAGCCAGTGGGGCCAACAGCCCTTCTGGGGCCTCCTGGGGACTGCAGTGGGGCCATGCTCAAGGAGGCAGAGCTTGAAATGAAGACCTGGGTGACCCTAGCCTGTGTGGAACCAGGACCAGGCCTACAGTCACAGTTTGAGAGCTCCTGCGTTCCCACCCCTTTCCCTCTCCAGCCAGACTGAGCTAGAGTTTTCTTGTCGACTAAAACACTCACAGAATTCCACAGACCCTTCTCCCTTCCATTCCCTTGAGCCTCTATGTCCCCGTAGCCCTTACCCCAATAAGAAAAAGGGTCACCTGTGTTCAGCAAATACACAAAGAAAATGCTCAGGGGACAGAATCCGAGGTAGTGAAAGTTGAATTTAGGTTTTTGGTCCATTTGCACCCTTAGAGAGGAGCAGAGGCCTAAATCTTTTGGAGAATCTTCAAGAAAACTGAGCAGAGGTGAGTACGGCCTCCCTCTGCGGTGCTGTGGCACCTCGTCTTTAGACAAAGGAATCCCTTCCTGTCCCTCCTGTCTGGTTCTGATACAACTCAGTCTGCTTTTAAGAGCTTCCTTGTTTTTCTGTACAAAAGATGTCCCAGCCTCCTGTTGTGTCTGAGTTTTCCCACACCTGGAATCAGCAGTGTTTGCAAGGATCCCTGCTGTCCATCCCGGGGCAGGATCGCCAGGTCATAGTTCGGGGCTGGGTCTGCTCACTGCTGCCCACTTGGTGTCATGGCAGCACTTTCCATTCAGCCAGAAGACAGATACGTCTTGAAGTAGGAGAAAAAGCATTCGTGAGAATATTTCCAGTTCAAATGTTCTACCACAGGACTTAACAGTTAATCTCATACTTCTATTCCTTTTGTCTTTACTAAAAATGTAAATTCTATAGCATTAATATTATTACATATTTGATTTATTCCATAGCACACACACACCACACACACACACACACACACACACACACACACACAACCGTATGGTTATAGAACCAACCAGTCATGCAGTGAGGGTCATTAATTTCCTTTGTATCTCATTACAAAATACTTAGAATATTACATTTTATGAGGTGGGTATTGTCTAATTCTTGGTAGGATGCATTTGATTTCCTTTAATTTAATGATATTGTGTTAATGCCTCCTTTCAGGGTTGTAAATTTGAAAACTTCATAAATTAATTTCATTAAACTGTCCAGATTTATGTATTTATTAAAGCATGTGGTTCACAATGACAACCATTTAAAGGGTCTTTCCAGACTAAATACTTGACCTTAGTGTTTTCAGTGAAATAAAATGACAATTATGAAAAAGAATAGAAAAAATAATGCTATATGAAATTTACAGTCCCAAGACACCATAATTAATCCTTGCCATTATACTTTGGAAAAGTGAATTATCCTCCCTAGATTTAAAGAAAGAGGCCAGTATAAAGCTGGGATTTTTAGATGACTCAGTACAATTTCCATTCTTTGCCTTAAGTATGTCCAATTGCCCATTTATCATTGTCCAGTACTCTGTGTGTGTGTTCTGAACGCTTTCAATTAACCTGACCAAACTGTGATCAGTCTTCAAACCAAGCATGCCATTAGACTCACCTGCCCACTCTGGGGTCACCAGCCAGCCAGTCCTGAGGTATCAACCCACCTCTCAAAAGATCTGAACACGCTAAGTACTCTCATGTGTCATTATACAACTCACTCCTTAGGGATACAAGTTTGTGTTTTGATTCTTTCTTGAGTGAATAGAAAATATCTCTCCAATATTTAGAGATTTCAAAATCAATGGTTCTCCTCAAATAACAGGACATGGGGCTGTGTCTGTCTACTTGGTAACGCATACTATCTGATTCTTGTTTGAATTCTACCAATATTTTCAATAAGCTTTATTCCGTGTGAACACTCTCGTTCTCAGCATATTGCTCTAACATTTGGGACTTGGCAATTGCATCATGCATTTGGCCTGGAGCTTCCTAAATTAAAAATAAGGTGCAAAGCTTCGATAGAATGGCCTCCTTCTGATATGTTTGGCTTGCTGTAAAATGAAGGACCTAGCACTTTCTCCCTTCCTCCCTCATTGCCCCAAACTCTATCAGTTGTTACTGAGTGCCCTGTAACTGTATTTCCAACAAAAATTACACAGATATTTCTGTCCAGCTACATGTCCTGCAGGGCTGTTCTGTGGTCTTCCGATCAGTAAGAATGTAATAACATTTTCACATAGTCAATATTTAATTCTGTAAATGCAACTGGTGGTTGTAATCTAGGTTATTAACCACACAGTGATTTATGGTAGAGGGCAGACAGTGCGGGGGGAGAGCGGTAGGAAGGTCCTCTGGTGACAATAAAAAGGTTATAAATTTCATAGCTCTGCCCAAGAAATGTATTTATATCCTATATTAAGAATAGCTTTTTATAAATTTTAATGATCCATGTTATTAATGGGGCTGTCATCATCACTGCCTATATGAGACTACAGTCCTTGTTTTTTTTCTTTTACTTTTCCATCAGCTGAAGGTCTTGCAGAAAAGAGAAAAAAAAAGAGAAAGAGAGAGGGAGCTCTTATTAGCAATTTGCCAAAAAAATCTTCAGGAGTCATAAGCCTATCATTGTTTCCCTGGACTGCAAAGCCTGTGAGCAGTAGTTTGCATAAAGTTTTATGACCAAGGAAAGGTTGGGCTAATTGGATGGAGCACAATTGGTACTCTATCATGTTTACAAAGGCCGAGTCAATATGCAGAAATAAAACCAAGGCCATATCAAAAAGTAACACTTAGGTATGGAAATTGTCCTTCACATTGGCTCCCTGTTCCCTTGCTGAAAGCCTGATGGGTTTCCAGCTAAGCAGGCGAGCACATGCACGCACGCTCACTGTAGCTCAACACGCCTGCGAGGACACACTCTCCCCACATCATCCCCTCTGTTACTTCCTGGCACAGGCACGTGGGATGCGAGGGCTCTGTCCTGTGGGGCGGGGTACCGTCTCCGCGGGCAAGGTGCGCTCAGCCGGTTGGCAGTGCTTCCTATATTCAGAGACCATTTGTCAAAACCAGCTGTTTACAAAGCCGTCCTCAACAGTCAAAGCAGGGTTTGAAAATTGATTCAAAGACTTTTAATACAGACAACACTATGCAGCTGGAGAAGGAGCCATTCGCAGGTGTACATTTTAATATCGTCCACCCCACACTTTGCCACCCAAGGTGATGGGGGCACAAGGATGGCCATTGGCAGAGAGGATTCCAAACAAACAAATGAGCAAGGGAAAACTGTCTTATGTGGAATTACTGGTCATTGTTCTTTATATAGGATGCTAATTTATTTCATCATAACCTCATTCCAGTGAAGTTTTCAGGGGACTAGTTTTTTTAATGATTAAATTTTAAGTCGTCGATTAGGTATTTTTGTCATACAGACAACACAAAAAGTGTTTGAAATCTTTATCTTGTAATTACTTTAAATGTTGAATGGATGGAAAAATTATGTCTCGGTGTTTTTAACAAGAAAGATCAGATTCGAAGTATTAGCGAAAAGTGTGTTTTTTTGAAGGTTTTTTTTAGAGCAATTTTAGGTTTAGATCGTGCTTTTTTCTACCTAACATCTTTGTCACCTAAAAGAAAGTCACCATATCATCAACCATGAAAGTGATTTATTAGAATTTGACCTATATTTTATATCCATATTTCTCTTTTCCTCACGATTAACGTTAAATTGAGCTAAGGCGTGGGAGAATCAGGCTCATTGAAAGCACAGGGGTTTCTTCTCTTTTTTCTCCTTTTTCCTTATCTTTCCCCCCTTTTGCTCTCCTGACTCCCCAAACTGTGAGAAGCACAGCTGTGTGCTTGGGGGCATGTGTCCGCAGCGGATGTTCAGGACAGGTAGGTACGCTGAGGTTCACACCAGCTCCCCACTTCCTCACTCCCACCCCGCCAGCCTGCATTAGTTGCTCACGGCCTCTCACCTAACGAAGGAGAATGTTCTGTGTGTTCATCAAGCCTTCGCTCAGAGCCCACTGCTCCCCAGGCTTGCTGCTGGCCACGGAGCTAAGCCCCAACCATCGAGGGGCCGGCCCTTTGTCTTGCCCAGGCCACAGGGACGTTGGCTACAGGTTACACATGCCAGCCAGCAGCTGTGGTATCTGTCTGTCCTCCGAGCTCATGCTCTCTTCTGTGGGCTTCCCCTAAGAATCCCCACATTTAAAAGGCAGGGAGAGTAATTAAGAATTTACTGGTGACTTAATGGATGTTGAGAGAAGGAAGGGTCTACTGACACACCCAGAGCAGTGGTGGACCTCTGTGAGCTCATCGGCTATACTGAGGCTTGGGTGTGGTCCTTATGGTTGACTTCCCTCCAAGTGGGATTCAAGCAGACTTGTCCTGATTTTCCTTCCTAACTCTTTGCCCCTACACCATCGTCACAACACTCTCATTCTGCAAAAGATCCTTCCTTTCCATTTAAATCTGAGTTCTGTGAGTAACCGGTCTTGCATGTTGAGCCTCCAGCCCAAATTCGTTTTTCAAGCCATCCTACCAAACGTACAAATCACTGTCTGTAAGTGTGCCCTTCTAAGGCCTGCCCGGGCACACCCAGAGGGAATGGGATTCCCTTTGTGCCGCTCACCATGACCCGTATGCCAGGCAGCCTTTGCTAGGAGCCTCCTGCCCAACGGCCTCCAGACTGATATTTCGATACCTTGCCCACCCCATGCCCTGAACTTGGAGTCAAGAAAATGAGTAGGGAAATCAAGAGCGGCAAGTAGCTTAGAAATGCTGAAGGTGTGGCTCAGCTGGGAGTTGGTCTTAGGAGGAGTGTGAAGAGGACGTCCCCTGGTCGGTCCAGTTGGCTGCGGAATAAGGGAAATCCTCTTTTACTCATTAGTTATGAGAGTTGGGTTTCAGATTCTTTATTACGCTTCCCCAAATGATGAATAGGCTAAGTGATCTGAAAGATTTTAATATTTAAATAGTCAAATACACTGAAAATGAAAGGAATACTACAATCACCTCTGACGACTACCACACACGCTCTGTATTTAATTATTAAAGCAAATATGGCAACATGATAACCATGTCTGGACATAGAAACATGGCTGAGTAAAATACAGCCTGTCACAATGATTACTTTTTTTTTATTAGCTATTACGTTTGTTACACCTGGCTCGATTATTACCGTTGAGTGAATTAACAAGAACTGACTACTTGCTTTTGGGCAAAGATCGGATTTCTCTAACCATCACTCAAGTTTCCGACAAGATATTTTTCCAGCAATGATGCAATCAACATGCATGCCTCCCTGTGCCTTGTGATCTCGCTTGGTCCAGAACTGTTCCCAATCTCCTCTCCCGACACTGATTTTCCAAAGACACAAACCAGCTGCGGGACACCTGTGTCCTGTCTTGTGTGTTTCCACAACGTGCCACTTAACTTGTGACTCCATCCCCCGTGTTCTCCACTAGAAGCAGGAAGCCTTTGCCAGCTGTATGCTCCACATCGCGCCGTACCAGGCACATAATGTCTGGGGCAGCCTATCCTTGTGGATGCCAATCTTGAAGGTTGTAACAGCCTGACCTCTCCACTGCAAATGCATTTTTTTCAGTAGGCACTCACAATTAATGGTTTGGGTATCCGCTGGCCAGCTTTGTCTGCATCAGTTTGCTTTTGAGGGGGTTACAGCATAGGGATTTTTAAATATTTCCGTTCTTTTTATTTCGTAGATAGCATTCTTGTATAAAGAATTTTCCCTCATCTACTGGGGTAGGGAAAGCAAGTGTGTCAGGATCTATGGTTAGCGCTTCACCTTTGATTATCAGTTTTCACAGCGGGGTTTTGCAACGGTAAATGCCAGAGTGGGCAAATGAGTTCGCCTCCTCTCTTTCCTTTTCTTTCCTCACATACTATGGTTCAAAAGATTTTTAAAAAATATAATTTGCATTTATTATACATCGTGGTGCCAAAATCATTCTCATGTGGCCATTGGTCATTCCCCCAATCTTGCTTCGGTGGGGCGGCTATGCTGACATTAGTCTTGCTGGCACAACAAGATATCCCAGCTCGTTTTGTAAATTGCTTGCCTCAGACCTAGAATCATCCATTTCTGCAAGGAGCCCTGGTTCCATATATGGTGGGGCGAAAGTGGGGGGGCGGTATTCAGAGACCAAGGTGTAGAGGCAAGCTACGGCTGTGGCACCTGGGCGCCGCTGTTTCTAGACCTCTCACTGCACAGAAAGTAGTGAAACTACAAGTAAAAGTATGAGCATATAGTAATATTGTCAACTATAATTTAAGTTGACAATATTTCTATTAGTGCCTTGGGTTTTATATTGGTAACTTTTTTCCTTTAAGCTGAAAGTCAAGGTTTCTAATACTAGTATATTTGCTTGTCTGTTTTATCCAAAATATGTGACATAGTTTGAAAAATCATATACCATTATTAATATACTCAATAAAACTGGTGCGCGGGATTTAAAATATTTTTGATCCCTTCATTGTCCTTAAAATCAGTTCCACAGAAGGTGAAGATTGTGTTCAAATGGTATTTAGATCTCCTTTTTTCTCTGAACGGTTATGTTGTCAATAAGACATGCTATCGGGTTTATATATTTCAGTTTGTTTTAATTTGGAGATTACTTTTTCCCTCTTTTTTGCTTTAATTGTGGACTGCCATACATTTCCATGGCTTAATTAGTAAGGCTGTCTAAAGAAGGGCACTCAGACACCTCATATAAAGCAATCTTCTCCAGCCAAGTCCCCTAGCTTTTGGTTCATCATCCGAATGCTTCTTCCTATCTTTCACAGATACTAGCAATCTTTAAATTATTCTGTTCTTGGATTCTGATTTTTCATTTTGTAAATACCAGAGTGGAAAAGTTAGTGGTCCAGAGTTAAGACTTCAGAGTCAGACAACTTTGGGTTGAGCCCTATTTTACCTTTTACCAGCTGGGATTCCCCAACTCCCTGAGCCTCAGTCCTTCTCTGTAAATTGGGGATGATGAGACTTACCTCTCTGGGTTGTTTTGATTATTAGGGAGTTAATTTTTGCAAGTATTTAGAACAGTCTTCGGGATATAGTGATTACTCAGTATTATAAGCTAGTATTACCCTAACACAGTGGTTCTCAACTGGGCACGGATGGGGGACAATTTTGCCCTTGAGCAGACACTTGGCAACATCTGAAGAGAGTCTCAGTTGTCAGTCCTGGAGTGGGGGTGCTATTGTCACCTAGTGGATAGAGGACAGGCACGCTGCTAAACACTGTACAACACACAGGATGGAACCCCCCAACAAAGACTTGTATGGCCAAAAGTGTCAACAGTGCTGATATTTGAATGATTGCAAAGTAAATCATTCCCACAAAATATTAAAATAAATTAAAAACCCCCAAATTCCAATAAATCAATACAGACTTGTTTCTGTTTTTGTAAAATTTTAACTTACTAAAAAATAATTACCTAATACACATATAATGATTCCCTTTTCTTGACTCATTTGTTTATCTCTGTTACAGAAGATACTTAAACCACCCCCCACCTGAAAACAGTCACTGATGGTGCCCCTGTGTGTCTCTCAGACTGAACTTGACATGAAAATATTATTCTGAATATTTCTTTTATGAAAAATAGGACTCACTTAGGAAATACTTCCTCTTAGTAGAAAAGTAACTTTGAAAACAAGTTGGTTGCACAGAATTCTCTTCAACGTCAGAGGGAGGAGAAGTGTGTGTAGAATAAAGAACAGGGGATGCAAATTTTTCATTTGTTCACAAAGCTACAGTCATATTTTTATGAATCCAATTACTTAGCAAAAAGGCCAACAATTAAAGAATGAGGTTATGGTTCTATTCCATGGAAAGAAGCAGGAAAACACTAACCTCTCACATTACACACTTCAAACAGTTACTTCAACTCTTTGAGTTTTATTTTCTTAAATAATGTTTTTCTACATATTCTGAGGATTAGAAAATGATATATTTTTAAGAGAAAACGATTGGCAGGACTATAAGAGACTTATTTCTTTAAAGTGTTTAAGATTAATATGATGGGCAGGAACAACTGGAATTTTGGGGTAAAAATACCAGAATTCAAATTTCAGGGTGAAAGAAGACTCTTGAAGATCCCAAACCACGATGTAATGTCGTTTTTACATCAGTTGGGGGAGAACTGTCGCGTTGATGGTGGTGTCCAGGAAGCTGTGTGTTTCAGTTGAAAGAGCTACAATTTTGGAACTAGGTTTGGGCTCAAGAGTCAGACTTTCTAGATTCCAGCTGTGTGTGGCCTTGAGCCAGGTATATAAACTGCTTTGAGCTTGGATTTCTTTATATGTAATGTGGAGAACACCCTACTAATTCCTTTTCCATATGAGTCAACAGCTTGAGGAAAACATCTAGTACAGAAACATGTATATAGTTGGTGCTCAAATGTTAGTTTCTTTCCTACGGCAAAGCATAAACATGCGCAAATATGGTTTATAATACAGAGAGTCAGATATACTGCATTGTACTCACACAATATTGCATATTCACTATATCCCAGTATAGTGTGTTCAGATATACTCAGGCATCCCCAGATCCCCAGAAGGGTTAGCATTCACTAAATGGGGCATGACTCAACCTATAAGAGGCAAGGTGTGCAGACTCCCATGACCACCTCACCCTTCTCCATGATTCTTGAACTCTGAGGTTCGGTGTCATATCTGAGGGTACATAGATAGTATAGAGCTAGATAAGCTATTTTTTTTTCAATTCCTATTGTGATGTTGTAAAAACTATATTGAATGAACTTATTATATCTTTAAGAAATTTAATGCCCATGGGAATGCAACAAACTTCCACTATGTCAAAAAGCAGAGATGATACAGTCCTAGGTCCTCACCCTGAACTCTCCCTGGAAGACCATTCTTTACAAGGAATGTGTCCACACATCAAAGGACAGGGACAGGTGACCAAGCAGAGCTGTGCGAATGATAGACCCAGGTGCAGAACCTTAAGGACCCTACATAAGTCAAGAGGAAGAAGGGCAGACCTCAATGCCTGCTGAAGGGGTCACGTGTCGAGGGGACACGAAGGCGTGGTACAGCGAGGTGAGGGAAGCTCTGGAACCAGGCGCTGACTCTGACTCACACTGCCCCAGAATTCGAATAGGACAGAAAGGTACAAAGACATAGGAAATGAGATGTTCCTCATGATCTATAAGGCTTTCCTATGCCAAACTGGACACCAGCGTCTTGTGGTTAAGAAAGTTGTAACAACAGTGGGAAGTGACCTTTTCTATCTTTCAACCAAGAAGTTATAAAACATATTTTAGTAGATTATAGAATGATTAAGGTCTCAGAATTGAAAATAAATTCAATGAGAACTTAATACAGCTGCCATGAATGTTTTTGTTTGTTTATAAATCCCTACCTTCCTTTACTTTGGAAATTCATATTTTCTATACTTTGGAACACGAATTTAAGTATTTAAATATTTAGGTAGAATATATGCTAAAACATCCACAGGTATTTCAATATGATTCCCATTCACTGTAGCAGCAGGCCACTGTTAACCACTGTTAACCCTCTGTTCACTATCACCTAGTTCTGGGATAGCCCATTAGGGTGCTCTGAGGGCATCACAGCGAAGTCACAAGGGAAAGACTCCACAATGATCATCAAAGGAAGGGATTACAAAGTTTCTTCAAAAATAATGAACAAAATGCTTCCAATACTCCTGTGTTTTCTCGTGTGCGTGCTACCATATCATACTCACCCCCAGAAGGAAGATGGCCCCTTTCCCGCTCTGGAGAACGGACGCTGTGTGTCTCAGGCTGCTACATCAGCGGGACAGGCAGAGTGGTGTCTGTACTATTTTATCTCTGACTTTAGTTTTGTGAATTGCTTTGTGTCTGTATTTTCTCCTGTATTGTCCAGTGGGGTTCTGGGTTCTTGAAGGGCAGTGAAATGTCTCTGCTCCCTCAACTCCCCCAGGGGGTGCCTGGTCAGTAGTCTCCAAGACTTGCATGTTTAGTAAAATGTTTTATCTTACTAATTCAAAATAAATTCTTATTCAAGGTAGTTAATTCCACTTTCCAATTAAGGGAAACATTTTTGCTTTAGCCAGGTCAGCTGATGGGAATATTATCCAAGCCACATTTCTTTGCTTACCTGTAGGACCGCTTGATGGGACAACCCTTGCCTCCCTACCACATGCAGCATGCTGCACTGTGCCTGCTGGGTGCCCTATAAATATTTGTTGATGTGATTGGAGCCCCTGGTAAATATACTTTCAAGACTGGAATAATTCATATGCACTAACGTGAACAGACTTCAGTTTGGAAAACAAATGCAGAGAAAAATGAAAATAAACACGAAGTAGACAGATTTTAACCAGAGATTTCAAAGTGCACAGTAAGTAGTAATCTGTCGCCATCATTTTTGCTTTGACATTTCTTTGGAGGTCAAGAGGGACTCACATAAAGGAATAATATTTGCCTCCCATCCAGTTCAAGGTCCTGAACAAAATAGTCAAGACCTGAAATTGGGCAACGAGCCAGCACTGCTGGTGAGTTTCAACTTTCTCATAAAATCTGTTCACAGAGAAAGGTAGCAAATAACTCAATGCCAGTCTTAAAATGTGCTCTCAGCAGCTCCATCCAGAGTTTTAATTAATGCTTCATACTTGCTCACATCCAAGGGTGGAGCCAGCTGGCAGCTCATGAATGTGCTCTACGAGGCAAGGGAAGTTACTCATGGAACGTGCACGTGAGGGCCAGGAGCATTAGGACAAGAAGACCACACTCTTGAGGGGACCACTGCAAGGGAAGATGTGTCTGTTTCCCTCATTGACGTAAGGTATTTTGCTACTTTAAGTCCTTAATGTCAGAAATGGCTTGTCCTTTGGTGAAGTGAGGGTCATGGTAACCAGCATCATCAGTCCTGGTGATGAGCTCTCATTGGCATTGGCTCCATTGAAAACCCAGCCCTAACCGTGTCCCATGGTTTTTGGCGTTCCAGAGTGATGCTCATGTTTTAGCTCTTCCCTGGGTAGCCTTCTCAACAGCCTTTCAACAATCCGCATGGCTCACTCCCTTCCTTCTACAAAATGAACTCCCTCCCTCTGCTCAGATTCAAGTTCCTCTCTCTGCCTTTCCGATATGACATAGCCTGCCCGATACTCTGAAATACCTTGCTGAACTCCTTTGCACAAATGCTATCATGGAACCGCACAGCGCCTGGAAGAGTCTATCTGTCAATGATATCAATTAATGAAATCAATGTTATTGAAGGTATGTGAATTGAAAAGATTTTGGCAACGCGCTCTACTCTCACATGAACAGAGAGTGAGAATTCTGTAGCTTATACCCTTAGGGATGGTGCCTGAAGCTTGATCCCTAAAGAGATTTATGCCCAGCTATTGGACCAAATAATTTTGTATGGCTTTGTTCCAACTCTATAGATAATAGAAAATTGTTTCCAGAATGTACTTACATCAACCATGAGGTTTAACAGGAGCAAACATTTTGCACAAATGGTCATCAGAGAACTTCAGAAAGTAAAGAGCTGGCTAGGACTTCATGATGCTCACGGAACATGTTGTGTGAACCAGTGGACCGTGTGTTCTTCATTACCCTATAGTGAGGTTGTATGGGATTACCAATATCAAGCATTTTGGAAAGTATTCAAATGAGAAATATCGATGAAAACCTAAGAGTTAGCAGAACAAACTGGTTTAGGTTGGTTCATTGCTCCATTGTGTCCGTAATGGGCAGGAAAATTTTATGGGGATAAGACATTTTAGGACACACCTTGAAAGATGACTAGAGTTCAGCTAATCAGAAATGGGTAGTGAAGACATTCCAGATGGAGGAAAAGAACCATGAAGAGAGTAATGTAGCCGAGTCTGGTTCGTACAAGAAATGCCCTGAGAGCAGCAGTGGCCACGTGCGTTCAGCCCAGATGCTGCCAGGGAGCCCTGACGTGTGCCCACTGCCTAAAAGTGAGGTCCCAGTAAGTCTGCACGAGCCTACACTGATCCCTGCCACCCACTCTGCCCCTGCCAAACACCTCGCAACTAACACTATGCAATGTCCACACCAGCAAATCCACTGGAGGGTGTGCCTTCTCTTGCTCCCAAGGCCCCAAGGTCCATCCCTCCCCACAGTGCTCTCCTCTCCCACCAGATCCTTCCCGGGGACACCCTGCTGTCCTTGCAGGGCTTGTCACCTTCATGACCACAGCATTCTTGGGCTGTTGCTCACCTGGCCTTCACAGCCGTCTGGGACCACCCTCACTTACGTCTGTTGAGCCGTTTCTGGTCTAAACTGCTCTGGGACTAGAGATGTTCTCTGTGGACTCATCTGAGTTCCATCAAACTCACAGCCATGCCAACGTGTGTTTGCCTGAGAGCCCTCAGGGCAACAGTCCCCTCCCTTGGTCACCGACGACAAGTGTGGCATGGGAGGAAGGTCATGCAGTTTAGCCTGTGTCTTCAACAGCCTTCCTCCCTCCCAAACCGGCCCCTGATGGGGAAAGCCACCCACATGGTCTCAGATCCCGGCTGTCCCACCCTAGGCAGAGAAGGTCCACATATCCTGAGTGCTTTCACTCTCCTGAGCTCACTCAGGGCACGACCCCTTCTCACTCATCCCTTCACCCCTGAAGACAGCCAGAGCTTGCAGAACATTTCCTGAGGGCAGGAACACATGACCAGGTGAAGAGTTAACCGAAGAAGACATGTCACGTGCTCATAGCGGAAAAACCATAGCCACGGTAATAACAGAAGAACTCAGCATGCTCGTTGCTGTCCTTAGTGCTTTTAGTCTTAGTTGATTTAATCTTCACCACATTTCTGAGTCACAGACGTTTCCTTCCCATTTTACCAGTGAGGAAATAGAGTAACACAGCTAGGGAGCAGCAGAGGGGCATTTGGACTCCAGTTCTCCAACTCCAGAGAAGGTCAAAGTTGTTCCGCTTACCAGTTTAAGAGAACCATCATGAAAAGGTATGCATAACCTTAGTTGGGATGTTAATTATTTTGAGTACATTTTACAGAATAGAACCTTCTAACTTTTGGTTTGCTTCCATTCAAATTCAAATATTTAACCTGCCCAAATAGCATGAAATCAGCAGGCGGCTAATAAATTCTAGTACGCTGGGCCAGTGGCTCACAAGTAGGTTTTGGTCTAATTCCGTCTCGATGGTTTACTTAGTTCATAATGAGAGAGATTGAAAAAAAAATGGGAATCTTTTTCCAAAAATGTATGTGCGAGTCATTATCAGCACACTCTTACAGGGGCTAAATTTATCTCAGTCACAGAAGGACTTTCTAAGGAGATAAAAGGAATATAATAAGAAAAAAGAAAGGATTGCAGAGTCTACCCAGCAGCAGACCCTGGACAGAAGTGGGCAATTTTAGGCAAAGTTCTGCTTCCTGCCTCTCTCCGGGTGTTTTCAAGGGTAAGTCGCAGCTCCTGACCCCAGGCCTCTGACAGCCTCTTCCTTCTCCATTAACCCCTTTACAGAATCAAACTTAACGTTCGTCTTTGAAAGTAGCCACCTTTTTGCCCTTTTTTAAAGGAGTTAGGCACGGCTACCTGGTCCGATTCACTTATATTTTGATGAAAATCAATGAAAGCCTAAAGCAGAAGGAGTTCCAAACATAGAGCAAAGGGTTTCCAGTAAGGAAAGCTGGCGATCCGGCTATGATGTTGGAATGAAACAGGAGGGCTTTCCCATGTAAAATCTCTGATTTCACTTTAACTCAGTCACCCTAAGAAGACCAGCTCTAAAAGAGGTGCAAAGCAGGTGTTTTCCAGAAGAAACCACTTTAAAATGAGGGCAGCCACTCTGCATTTCATCTTTCTATGACTTTTCAGAGAAGCTGCTGATGGGGTTTTGGAATATAAGTGAGGTTCAGTGGGGTGGAGTCCGGAGCCGACCACCAAGAAAGAATTCTTGAGATGTCTTTGGTGCAAAATGGTGGTTTATTAAAGCACCTGGACAGGACCCGTGGGCAGAAAGAGCTGCTGCCCCGGGGTTGTGAAGGGGGCTGATTATATACTATGGGGTTGGGGGAGGTGAGGAAAAGGGAGGTTGAGAAAGGGTTTTCATATGTTAAAGAAGACTCACCGGGAAACCAGAGGCCTTGCCATTGTCAAGTTAAGGTTGTTTACCCCTCTAGCAAGGAATTAACATGAAGATAGTTGGGAATTTCCGGAAGGAACATTACACTGCCTGCTTCAAGTATCTTCAATGGGCTGCAGGTTATAAGGACATTTAATTGTATCTACATTTCCTTCCGGAAGCTAGGTTATTGATAGAAATGCTTTGTTCTTGTAGATTGCTAAGTCATTTGTAAACTGAGGGAGACTCCTGTCCTGCACGAATGTGATCTTTGTAAGTTAAATTTGTTTTTCCTTCTCTTAGCTTTAGGGCAGCCAGGAGAGGCTGAGGAAGGTCACATATATCCCAAGGGGGGGGGGGGGCTCAGATTTGCTTTGTCTTCAGCCAGCCTTCTGTTTCCTCGTCACTACAAGTAGGCTGTAAAACATCGCACGTTTTGTTTTACTTCATTATTTCTTATGATTAGCAAGACCCTTTTGATTTCAGAGCTCTTCCTTGCAGAATTAACATCATGATTTTGAGCAATTTTCAGTCCTGAAACTATTGCCAGTGGCTCTTTCAAACTCAGATTGATAAACCGCGAAGTTCATGACCTAAGTTGGTGAGGCGCAGGGAGGGATTCCTGCATGAATCGGAGCCTGGGGGCGGGGCTCAGTGAGGCTCCACCCATCAAATGGCTCCTTTGCATTTCACATTGTCTCCTAAGGCGGTTCTGAGGCCAGTGGTCAGAAATTCATCAGAGTCAGCTAGGAGATGCCACCTTTAAACCCATTCATCACCTGTTTGAGTCCGAAGTCCCCCGACCTGGGACTTCTTCCTCCCAGTAATGACTACGGGGTTCTGGGGGAAATGCCCCGGCCTGAGCTGAGTTGCTACAAAGCAGCTGTTTTTTGAAAATGGAGTTTGGCCTGAGAAAAGAAGCTTCTCACCCCAAATAACAGGGCCCCTCTGTCAGCGTCCCTGGAGCAGCCCTGGGACAGCAGGCTGGCCAAGGCAAGGGGCAGTGGGCAGAGGCCCCTCACCCCAGGGTCTGGGCTCGCCGCTCCTTCAAACACCCCTCCTGTGACTGTCCCAAAGCCCATCAGCCCCAAGGGCCCGAAACACGTGGTGGTGTTGTGTTTAACTTTGCTTTTTGTGAATGTGGACTTGTTATCACAAATTGACAGTAAACTTAGGCCCTCTTAGATGTAAATCATTACTCCTGCTCATTAAACTAGAAGTGATTAATGGACTCAATAATATTCTGAAAGCAGCCTGCTTAATAATTACTGTATTGCCCTTGTTTTCAATTATTCCCGGCGAAACATTGAATGATGTCAGAAACTGAGATCTGCCGTGATTTCTACAGCGTAGCCCACTGCAAGCTCGCTCTGACAGCGTCCTGGCTGACCGACGGCCTGCATGCCTGTCCATTAAGAAATCCATATTATTGAGAGCAGATAAATTAGACATCATTTTCTTTAATTGTTCAATGTCTACAAATGATTTTTAAAGCCAACACGCAGACACGATCTACTGTTAGAAATCGTATAGACAAATTTCAGAGCAGGAGTTGTCAGAGCAAGCGAGAAAAAGAAACGATGTCAGAAAAATGATATTGCGTATACAGAGTTTAGAGCCATCCAGTCAACAAATAATCTCTTAGTACCTGAATATTGTGTGCATGACCTCCCCAAATATTCCATTTGTAACATCACTGATTTCCTAGATTTTCTAGAAATCCGTTCCTATAATCTCTTCTATCACTGCTTCCCTCTGAATCACTTGTCACACCCTCCTTATGCCCACTGGGCTGACGGGTACGCGCAGCCCGCAGAATCCCTGCTTTAGGAATGAAGTACACAGACTTCTGTAATTCTGGAAGCCAGTAAGTCCTAGAGAATCCGTTTATCCCCACTGTCACCCAGGTCTGGAGAAGGGAAGATGCGGCTCCAGGAGCGGCCTAGAACCCACGTGTGTTACTCAACAGGCCCCGAAATGGGACAGGCACGGGTCCTCCGGTGTGTGCGAGTGTGTGCACGTGCACCCTCTCCCTTGCAGAGAGGCCTGAGTGGAGGACAATGGGAGCCAGTTCTCACAGAGAGAGACTCTTCCGTGAGATTTCTGGCAAGAACGGTGAGACAGCGGTGGTCTGGGCTGAATTGTGCCCCCCCCCCCAGATTCCTATGTTGAATCCCTGGCCCCCAGTACATCAGACTGTGATGTCATTTGGAGATGGGGTCTTTACAGAGATAACTAAGTTAAAACGAGGTCATCAGGGTGGTCCTATTCCAGTAGGACTGGGGTCTTTCTAAGAAGTGAAAAGGTGCCACAGCCACAGCCACACATGCAGGGACGAGCTCACCAGGAGACAGAAGGAGACCAGGGCCCCGACAAGCCCAGGAAACAGGCCTGAGGCTCCCTCTCCCTCAGAGCACTCAGAAAGATCCAGCCCTGCCCACACCTGGAGCTCAGACCTGGAGTGTCCAGAGCTGTGGGAAAGCACTTCCGGCTGCGTGAGCCTCCCAGGCCGTGGCCCTTGGTCACAGCAGCCCCAGCACACTCAGGCAGCTTAGGGGGGCGGGGCCCAGAAACAGGAGAGGGCGGTGAAGGCCATTTGTCTCTCACTGTGGCCCACAGCACACCGGCACCACGCTGTCTGAGTTCAGGGGCCACAGAAGGGTAATGAGCAGGGCCAGAAATGCTCACATTTGCACCAAAAGTAACTTCTCCTTCAGCAACACAGCACTGGCTTGAGGAGTGCACAACTCCAAGATCACAGGGCCAACCCCAGCAACCAGGAAGGGGGCGCTGGCCACAGAGGACAGGAGGGTCAGAGCAGCAGGAGGGGCCTGGCGGTGGGCAGGGGATCCTGGCGGGTGGCGGGGACAGAAGGTGATGGGGTGGTGGAGGACCTGGGGAGGGCCCACATCTGCCGGGCCCCGGGCCAAGGAGAAGTAGATTCTGGAATTGCCCCACCAGGGCCGCACCAGGAGGGTGGCCAAGGGACCCCGTACATGGCCTTCGCGGAAGCCAGCTGCAGGCGGACAGACACGCAGAGCGGACAGCCACAGAAGGACAGGCGAGGATCCCAAGCTGATGCTCCAATATTTCAGTCACTTCCTCCTTTGAAAGTTTCCCAGTGACACTGCGTCTGTGTCCTCCTAGTCCCACCGACTCCAGCAGCAAGTGTGGCAGCCGGCCTCCAGAGCAGAGCAAGCCCCTGCTGGGGGCTCTCTTCACCAACCATCTTCCTTTGCCTCAGGCCAGATGGACGAGGGATTGTTCCCACTTCCAAAGGACTTGGAATCTGTCTCATTCGACAGAGCTCTGTGGATTTCTGCAAATACACAAACTGTCGGACGGGCTCAGGGGAAACATATTCGCAGATCCTCAAGGGGTTTGGGAATTCATCTGACACGTAAATATTGATATACGGTAATGCTTAAATGGACCAGTGCCTTTTATTATTGTAATAAACATTTTTGAAGTAATTGTGTTTCCATAAAAAGGAAACACACCAATAACTATTGCAAAATAGTGATATTTGAATATGGCTCTGGATAAGCAAATTGTTAAAATGGTATTTAAATACTATGCTAGCCACACAGGTCCTACAGAAGCTGTCCTATCATCGTTCCAGCAATTCTCTGATTTTTATTTTTATCCCTACTCAGGTGGCATTCTGGACTTCGGAGGGCTCAAATATACGTGCCTCTCCCTACCTGCCCCACTGAATCAAGATCCTTGGGGCAGACGGCTTGGGCATCTCTCTTCTAAATTAGTTCTCTTAGATCATTTCCATTTATCCTGTTGCTTGAGACTATTGGCTTTGAGAGGATGGCCTGTGAGAATAATGATCTCAGAGCTTGTCTATGGACATCCCTGCATCCTGGCTTTAAGCTGTCCCTGGGGTTGCCCCCGTGAAGCTCTCACATCCCCAGGGACGCTGCCCTGACTCCACGTCCTGGCTGCTGGCTAGGGTCTCTGCAGGGTCTCTGCTTCCCTGGGGAGCGCCTCAGTCCTGGGCCACCCTTTACTCTCAGCGCTCGCCGGCTGGCTTCTTCCGTCTCGACAGAACCGCAGGGCAGACACGACTCCTCTCAAACCAATCCAACCAGCTCTCAGCTGCTCCCTGAAAAAAACACTGTTTGCAAATGTTCTCCCTACCGGTGTGTGTCTGTTAGGTATTTTGTTATTTCCAGGCATATATCTCACTGCAGGTTATTCTCTCTTTAATTTTGTGTCATGTTATCACATATCTAGCAGGGGTAGGATAAGCAGAAACACGAGAACTAAACATACCTCTTCCACTCTGATTAACTTTGACAACAGTTAGGAAGGTAGGCACAGCCCTGGCAGGGTGCTCAGTGATACAAGGTTAGCCTTGATCCCATCACTGGCATTCACACGTTATGCACATGCAAACGTCCTCTTTTCTGATCAATACAAAGTATATTTGGAAGAGTTCTCTGGCGGCTTCCAAAGGCACCAGGGCAATAGATGCCCCTGCAACCCTGGTGTGGACCCTGGTGTGGAGCAAAGCACGTACGGCCTGCCGCAGAGCACCGAGGGAGGAGGGAGGAGAGCAGCTGCACCGGAGTGGCGGAACGTGGAGTACGCCTCCACCAGCCACTGACAGCGCGTGCAACAGCCCTGCGGCGGGCCGTCTACACAGCCATGTTCTACCAGAGAGTTGTATGGTGCATCCCACCATGAACGTCTTCATGTGTGTAACTGAAAATAATCTTGAGCATAAGGACAATGTAAATAAAAGTTTTCCCTTCATTGAGGAAGAAATCTAAGTATTTCAAACATTAGAAAATGTTCCCCACAAATAACAGATGGGGACCTCCTGTTTAGAAATCCTGAGGGAAGACTCCAGTTTCCCAGTACAGCCTGGGGGTTTATAACTGGTACAGTCCCACTGGGTATCCACACCCGGATCATCTCCTCGTTGATCAGGAGTGGGATACAGGTAGAGACTCCCAGGAGACAGTGCCACAGGCAGCCTTGAAAATGCCTTTCATGACAATCTAACTGGTTGCGATGGAATCACAGCTCCCACAGACCACTGTTAGGTCATGAGAAGCTCGCAGTCTCTACAGGTTTCCTTCACCAACAAGAGCACCTGAAACCAGCTTAACTCTGAAGTTATTTAATCCTCATCAGATTATCTGTTAGATGTTTGAAAGAAATTAGAATAAAAGGAAGACTTTTTCTTCTCCTTTCCCATAATGCTCTTACCTTGACAATGCAAATGACCTTTTGCTGGTGAGAAACCAGCCCATCTTTCCTTTTCCCGGCCAGAATGAAGAAGAACAGGAATCTTGGAGACGCTTTAGATGCACGTCCTGGGGAGCTCCTGAATGTGCTGGCACTAGGATTAGTAGTTCATATACAAGAAGACATTCATCAAATCACTCTCTGGGGGTGTAACTGAGACCCATTTTACAGATGGAGATACTGAGTCTCAGGGCTTGCCTGGCAGACCACCTTGCACGGGACCTAGTGCTCAGCTACTGTGCACGTAAATCCTTTTACCCTGGAGGCCCTGCTGGTTCTTTCTGCAGCTGTCCAGGAGTGTTTGCCTCTCGCTGCCCTAGCCGGCATCCATCCCCAGCAGTGGGAGGGCCTGATTTATTTCAATAGAATACGTACCCACTTAATATAGTTCTGTGAGCGAATATAAAATCCTGTGACTCCATGAAAATCTTGTCAATACTATGTTAATCTGAAACAAAATGTAATCTTAAAATGATTAGAGCTACCTAACTTGAACATTGGTTCAAGAGACAGAGGTGCTTATCCAAAATGTTGGGACACATGCTGGGGGAGAGGAGCAGCTGAGCGAGCTGCTATGTGGTGTGATCACTGGCCACTCTTAACAGCCACTTGGTCAGCAAGCACTAACTAGTTCTGGGGATGCAAATGTGAAGTGTGCTCCAGCAGGGACTGCAGACAGGACTGTGTCCCCCAGAATGCCAGGGCCCAAGTCCACCCCGGTGATGGTAGTGGGGAGGTCCTGAGGACATGATCACCGTTAAGTATGGCCCTGAGGCTGTGGTGTTGGTCCCTAGGGACTGTGGCCCTTTGAGAAGAAGAGAGGGAGGCGAGGATGCAGGGAGGAGGCAGGCGCCTGCGAGCCAGGACCCCACCATGCTGGCACCTTGATCCCACACTTCCCACCTTCAGACACCACAAACAGATCTGTGTTGGTGAAGACGCCCCAGCTGATGGAATCAGTATCTGGCTCTGAGTGTCCGACTCTGTGCCCTAGAATTTTCTAGAATAGCAGAACTGCTCACTTACATTCCCTGTCCCTGCATTTCTCTCACCCTGTGGGTGGGACTGCCAGTGCCCCAGGGACCCAGGTGGGCTGCCCTTCTTCAGCGATTGAGCATTTCCAGTCTGCCCCTCTGGGAAAACACTCCACCCTCAGCTTCTCAGCTTAAATCATTAGCTGATGTGTCCTATTTGTCAAATTTGGAAGGTAGCTTTGCTTCTGAAAAATAATATTAATGTCTTGTTTTTAATTAAGACCGGCTTGGAGATTGCCACAAATGGTTAACCTCACACTGCTTTGTGGCGCCCAGCAAATTAGTGTGAGTGTAAATGCCTCCACGCTAATATCCTCTTTCCCGTGAACCACACAGTGATTGCCGCATGTGTTGAGGATAGTAATGAGAAATGAATTTTTCTTTATCTTCGTGGAAAATCTTATTAGGTGTAATTGGATAAAACCCAGAATAAACAATCAATCATTCCTCATTTGGGTTCAGGTTTACATTTATATCATTAGACGTTTAAGATGGCGTGGCTCCTACATGCTGTATTTGAGCACGCTGTGGTGGGCGCCATGATGGCCAAAATGCGACTATTTTCCTAGCAAGGATGCCATTGAGACAGCAGGATTTAAAATCACTCGCGGAGGACCCCATTTGGAAAACAAGTATTCTGTTGGACATTTGTGTTCTTTTCTAATAAGAGAGATGCAGTTCACCAACCCACCCCTGCTAATCTGTAAGAAGTAACACAGGGTGACACAGTGTGTGTGACACAGAGAAAGTGCACTTCCACCGGCAGAACCGTGAGGTGGTGAGCAGGACACTCCCGCGTCCCCTGAAATCCCGCCATCTCTCTCCTGCAACCCTGGAGGACAGAAAAGCCAAACCCCCACATCTCATCGCCAGCGTGTTTGGCAAGTGGATCAGAATGACCCATATACACATGCTTGTGCTAAAACACAGGCGGGCTGGACTCCGTGCAGGGTGAGCGTCCCCCAGAGAACATGGTGGGGAAGGTCTCTCTGCTGCCAGGAGCTGTCCTCTGAAGGATATGCACCTGAAGTGACTTCCTTTTTAAGCAAACAGACAAACTTAAAAATCCAGAATGTGAGAGCGGGAAGGATACTAACAGACAACGTTCACCTAATACCCACATTTCTGTTCCAATTCTGAGGCTGAGGTGACAACTGTTGGGTGTGTGGCCATGGAGGGCTTAATGGCAGAACCAATAGAAACATACCCTCAGATTCTGTGTGCACTGGAGTGGGTGCGTTTGCAAGCCATGCACACTTGAGCAGTGAGACACAGCTCTACTTTCTACAGCTCCACGTATTGCCACACCAAACCCCAGCATTCAGATGGAAATTTAACCTTGTCACTCCTGGGTAAGCCTAGTCTACCTACGGATGCTTTAGTCCATCCATTTTCAAACCAATCAGTTTGGGAAGAAAGGGATCTGCGTCTCCCATTGTCTCTATTCCAGTGAGAGTTAATGGGTGTCCTCAAGTGAGGAGAGGGGCACAGGCCCTGCCCTCAGTCGCCCATCACCGCCCACTGGCCTGCACCCCCTAGCCTCCAACCCTGCTTCAGCCGTTTCAGTAGAGAGCACACGAATCGCGGCTCAGGAGCTTCACTGATGCTGTACAACTGCCGTGTGCCTGCTCCCTTCTTCTGGCTGGATGTGAAGTAGAACTTACAGCCCACGTCCCACACCTGGGACAGGCTCCAGCACTACCCTCCCTGTGCGGGAGGGGTGAGTCTAACGACTTCCCTAAAGTCACAGAGAACAAGGAGAGGATGGAGTGGAAATTCAGACTGTGCCCTTGGACTCCAGAAGCCACGGTGTACCCCTAAAGTTACGTGCTTTCCTAACCCAGCCCCTGGCCACCCCTCTCAAGCTTGCCCACCCTCTGGAGAGCATGGGGAAGACTCAGGGTGGCCCCAACGTTCCTCTGAGCTGCTGGAGAGGAGCTGTGTGCTATGCCCTGCACCTGTCTATCCTGAATCACCTGCTTGTCTGTGTTTCTCTTTGCTCCCATTCCGCAGGGCACGTGGGACTTGTGTGTGAGGGTTACACTACCCCAAGCTACAGGAAGCAAGAGCAAGTCACCGCTGCTCCTACACCCATCCTATACCCTCGTAGACTTCTGATCCCCCAGACTTCTGATCATCCCTCTTCCCACCCTCTTCCTAGTGAAAATACCTTCTCAAAGCCCTTCAGAGGGAACTAGCTCTATTTTTCTCCCTGCTCGACCCTTGAGAAGTATCTTGTTCTCAGGATGGAGAGAATTTGAATCCCCTCTCCCTGTTGCAGGATGAACTGGTACTAAAATCTTCATAAGGTTTGAAAAAGCTTCCCAACTCTATTCAACTATATGTTATGGGCTACCCTATGGAGAGGCCCAAGGGCTGAGTAAGTCATGTTTTCAGCCAGTTACTATTGAGGACCTAACATCTTCCACCCGCCTGCAACCTGAATAAGTTTGAAAACAAATTGTCCCCCAGTTCATCTTTGAGACTACTGCAGTCCTGGGCAGCACCACGAGGACAGCCCTGCTGGATACTGAGTCAGAGGAAGCCAGCTAAGCCTTGCCTGGAATCCTGACCCTGAGAAATCTGAGATGCTAATAAATATTTCAAGTCACCACTTGTTGGGGTAATTTGTTCCACGGAGCAGATAACTAATATATAGCGGTTTTGAGCAATTTGATGAGGACGAGACTTGGGATCATTTATTCATGCTTCTTGTACTTGGGACTCATTTAACTTCTGTGGGTTCATAGTTTTTATCAAGTTATATTTCTGTGGCTTATAGTTTTATCAAATTTTGAAAATGTATGACCAGGTGCGCCTGGGTGGTTCAGTCGGTTAAGCATCTGCCTTTGGCTCAGGTCATGATATCAGGGTCCTCGGATTGAGCCCCGCATCAGGCTCCCTGCTCAGCAGGGAGCATGCTTCTCCCTCTCCCTCTGTCCATCCCCCACCAGTCATGCTCTCTCTCCCTCTCTCTCTCAAATAAATAAATAAAATATATTTTTTAGAAAGAAACAAAACGTATGACCAATATTCTTCAAAGGCTTTTTCCTGGCTGTCCCTCCTTTGGACACTCCAATTATACCCATATTAGTCTGCTTGAGTTTGTCCCACAGCTGAATCATGTTTTGTTAGTTTTTTAATCTCTCTCTCTTTTTTTTTTTTTTTGCCCTCAGTATGTCTTGTTTTAAATTGTTTCTATCACTCTATCTTCAAGTTCACTAGTATTGTCTTTTGCAATATCTGCTGTGTCACTATTTACACCCCGAGTACCCTCCATCTGAGACATTGTCGTTTTTCTCCTTAGACCAAGACTGTCTGCCCATCTCCAGAGTCATTTCTATGTGCCGCGGTGTCCCCTCCATCACTCTGCCCCACAAACTGCATCCACTGAGTTCTTCCTGGACTCCAAGCTCTTGCTCCTAGAGGTGATTTTTCTGAAGGTTAAAAATCAGAATTTTACTCACCATACAGTACGGTCTCCCTGATTCTGTACTTCAGTTACCTAAAGCAAATGCTTTTTGGTCTGTTAAAGAGGAAAATTATCTTGGGGATTGAAAAGAGATTGTTCTTCCTGTATTACTTGAGGACTACACAGTGATCCCAGGCCTTCTATACGTCCTCGTGTAGTAGGAAGCGTGTCTTCTTATTTGACTTGTTATTTTCAGCAGCAAAGTAGAGCATCTTTAATTTTCTTTCCACCCTACAGAAAAGTGCACTCTGTGCAAGTACACGTTTGTGATACCTGGAAGCACTTTGTGATGTGACCAGATCCCCTAGGATTCCACGTAGAGCCCGGCTCGTCACTTACTTCATGTGTGACAGCAAAAAGTCATTCCTGAGATATTTACTGAAATTTGGTGTTTGGGCTCTGCAACGTATGGAAACAGATTAGTTCTGATAGAGGAATTACATAAATTTGGTTATTCATCAAAAATATATAAATTAATGTAAGTATTCCATTCATGGCATATTTACATATAAATATTAGTTACATTCTATTTTACTAAGATTTATGCTAAATTCTGCTGAATTTAGTTATTTGAGACTCCCCACTGGTGGATGAAGTCATTCACATAGCAGATTCTGCTTTTCTTATCTTCACTCCAAATATTTTTATGTTTGCTATTTTACGTAGCTTGATAATATTTTGGACTATACATTACAAAAACAATATTAAAGGTATACTCAAAGCCTTGATAAGATGTTGATCTTTATTATATTAACCTTTCCCAAACCTCAAGATTCAGCGGCCCCATCTATCGGTATGTAGCTTAATAGATCCAATCACTGGCTCGGAGTTTATTCTAATTAGAACTGTATGTTGGGTTGTTGCATTAACACTTATTTGTTCCTGGTTTAAATGTTCCCTAAATGACAAAACTCTCCAGGTATTTCTTGAGGGTATGGTACTAAATCACTTTCATGGATATTATGTAACAGAGAAATAGTAAATCATAAGGGAAACTTATGGGACAATTTGAACATGATTTTTTATAAACATTTGGGAAACTGATATGAAATATGATGTGATCTCATGGGTCTGACTTCTTCTCTTCATTTACAGCCAAACTGGTCTAAATAAAGACTCAGGTGAATCTTAACAGGCTTGCTCCCAAGGGGGATAGACTCAGATTCCCTGAATTGTTCACATCAAGCCGTGTCGGTGGCACAGAGACATCAAACACTTTTAATCACCTGGATCATATGGGTGGAGCCTTAAAAGCCTCATTTATGTTTGTCCCTCCAAAGCCATGCATTATAAATGATTCATAAGCCTGAATGCTATTCTCTGGAAGAATGAGACAAGAGGCGGCTTCTCCACAGTGTTGACCAGGCATTTCCAGAATTCCAGTACATTTCATCTAGGAAATAACATTATCCATGTTTTGAGTTTCAAGTTTTGAAATAAATAATGAAACCGCTTTCTAATCCTGGGTTTGGGAAATGAATCCATGACTCAGTGTCCTTGATGGAAACGTTATACATTAAGGCATGGGTCTTCCACCACCTTCCAAATAACTTGAAGGAGGGACTGTCTCTGAGCACGTCTTTATGCCCTGGGATGTTTCTAGCATGGGGCCTGCACGTGGCAGGAGCTCAATAAACACTTGGCTCAGCACTGCATAGGAAGCTTTTGCTTATTGTTGGCTTATTGAACTGATAGACCCCCATGCACAGCATATTCGAAGTCATGCACTCATGAAACAAATCACACGTAGCATTTTCTAGTCTGCCTGAGTAATGCCATCTTCTCTTTGTCTCCCCTCCCTGTCCTTTCCCTTCCCCCCTCCATTCTCTGTATGCCTGCAGAATATCTTTTGGTCCATGTCCCAGTTTTGAAAGTCTAAATAGGGGAAGACAGGGAAGAGAAAGCCGGCAGATTCATCAGGCTACGTCAATTTGTTGAGTCTCTTGCAAGGGCTGAACAATGATTTGGGTTTCCAAAATTTTTCACTTTGGCCACAAAGGCCAATTTTTTCTAAACACTTCTAATTTGACTCTCCTCTGTCACGTGTGTTTTCTTGGTTGCGAGAATGAATGTTCTGCACTCTGGATCATGATGTTCATAAACAACTCAGCTGATTTTATAACCTTTCAAGCTTTTTTGGTACATGTGGATTTCTCTGAAGTTCATGCTTTCCATAATTGCTTTTGGAATGTGTGGCTCACTTATTTTATTAGAGGGAAAAAAATAGTCTGGATTTAAGTCAGAAAAGTTACTCTTTCATTGTGTCATTGGGTCAGTTTGTTTTCCACTATATTCAAAGAATGGGAAGACTCTTGGGCAAAAATCCTCATGCATAAAACACTTCAAAGTAGGTATCATGGGAGGAAGAAAGGACAGAGAAGCTAGTCATTAAATCAATCAATCAGTATTCTTAAATGCTTTTCATCTGTCACTCAGATATGTGTTCTAATACTGAAATATGCCCAGCCTGGTATTCAATAATGTATAATGTCACCATCACTGCCAACAAAGACCTTGCTAAGAGAAGGTGGAAGCCACTTGCCTTCTGTGCCATGTTCTTCATGGGGGAACATCCTTCCAGTCCACCTAACTCGTAACCCGTTCCACAGAACTTCACATCGTGACTCCAACGTCCCAGATCAAAATCAATAGGAAAATGAAATATTTAAGTATTTTCCATATGACACAGCTTTCAGGTATTTGCACATCCGTAGAGGAAAGCAAGTGAAGTTGCTGTTTTGAAAGTTTAATCAAGGGACGTGAAGCAATCTATACAGAAATGTGAAATTAATGCATCACAGATGTTAACATCGTTCTCCCCAATTACACCAGTCTGAGTGTTTTGTCATATGTGAGATGAAATCTAATCTAATATTTTTCTGATGCTGTCAAAAGTACCAAAGTGGCTGCCTATATCAGTACATAAATAGACTTTTAAACTTTTTATCTATATCCAGTTGTCTCAATCTTGCAACTATTGGTGTTTGGGGCTGGATCATTATTTGGCCAGTTCTGTCCTGTGCACTGTAGGGAGTTTAGCAGTGTCTCTGGTCTCTGCCTGTTATGTGCTGGTAGATTCCCTCATTCCAGTCATTGCTGGATGTTCCCCAGGGAGGCAAAGTCACCCTTGACTGAGAGCTGTTGGGCTACTTAATAGACTCAATCACCTCAAATATACACACAATTCCAGTATCAATTTCGGAGGTATACCGCTACAACTTTTTGTCTGGGCTTAAATGAACAACAGAAAATCATGTCATTGATTTTTCTCCCCATTCAAGAGGTTCTTTCAACTCAGAGCAGGCATGATAACGGTTCATCCCGATGTATCCATTGATGTCCCTCAGTGGGTTCTCTCACAATGCCAGTGGAGCTCAGCAGACGACTGTCTCCACAGCACCCCTGAACATTTCAACCAGAGCAGACAGACACCACTCCTTCAGCGTTCAAGACCAGAAAGTCAGGGATTGCCCAGCAATGAAGGTGACAGGGCAAGGAACAACCACGAGGTCAACACGACATGAGGCCACTCTATAGGCACAGGTCAATTCGTCAGGAGAGAAGTGTCTATGCCACACTGGGCCAACCACTGGGGGCTTCAAGCTACAGCGAAAACATCTCATGAAGGCTCCCTTTTCTTTAACACACCCACTCATGCTCATTCTAACAGTACATTTGAAAAGTCAAACTGAAAGAGACTTAGGAATTAAAAAAAAAGGGGGGGGGAAGACCTTAAGGAAAGACTGACCCTAAAAAGTAAGGCAGGGTGGGCTCTGGAACGTGGGAAGGGAAGACAGACTCATCAGCACCCGGATGCTATAGCCGAAACGCCTGGTTGTGAAGCCTTCCTGAATCTCACTCAGGTCATCTGGAGTGACGGGGTCAACCTTACTGAGCTTGGACTTCTCCAGCAGGACAATAATGACTGCCATTCAGTTTTGCTAGGAGAAGGGAACATGTGAGAACACAAACCCACAGTAAATTCACATTCCCACTGCCCTAAAATCCATCTCAGTGGAGTCTCTTTATTTACATAAATGTATCTATATGCATTTTACACATACGGCAGAGAACTGGGTCTGTTTGGCACAATAAGCGGGAGAGCTTCTCTGGGGAACAGCAGTTGCTTTTAGCTTCAAGGGTTGCGTCTCCGAGAGGGATTGCGTGTGCTCTCCAGGTCACTGGGACCAGATCGATGCATGGACTCTCCACACGCTGCACCGTAAAGGTGTGAACGTGTGGTCCAATCCAGTCCCAGGGGCTTCCTTCTCCACCTCGGGATTTCTGTGAGCTCGGAAATGACTCCCTGCCGTAGGCGCCATAGATCACCGTGGCCCAACCAACCACAAAATCGGTTCCAGTGCTTGACTACCGCAGTTGATGGACTGTGAATGCAGAGAAGCAGAAAATAAGCTCCGCGCCAGGCTCTTCATCAAGCAAAGGCTCACCAGTTTAATGAGTCTATAACTTTCTCCCTTCTGTAACAGGAAAGCAGGGTGGCAATATTGTCTCAGCTTCGGGTTGATAAGTTATCTCGCAGATCACCCTGTCCATATCTCATGATGAAACCATGGCTGGATTGACCTGAGTGGATCACCCCTTTCTTCTCTCCACGCTTCATAACCATGTGGCAATAGTTTATCTAGCTGATCCCTACATACACCCACAGACACACACTCACACACACATTCACACCCACGATGATGAAAACATACCCCTTTATAATAGGTGTTAAGGTTCTTCCATCAAGTTTAAGACTCCTCCTGCAAATTATCAAGAAATTCAGAACTTCCTTCTTGAGACCTCCACCCCACTCCTGACTCTCCCCAGAATCTTGAGGTCAGACTGAACTCTTCAGATTTCAAAGACTAAGCAGAGGAGGCAGAGAACTTGTGGCTTGGACCATTTCTGCATCTGTGGCACCTGACGGATCTTTGCCCACCATGCTGCTGATTTGCTTATTTAAGGCTCTATCACCTACACTGGCCCCTGATGACCTCCACGCTCCAGATACAGCTTGTGCTGCCTGGCTCCCCAGACCTGACAGCTAAGTCAAGGAGGTGGTGTTGGAGTATATTCCAGGCTTAACCACACACTGTGCAGGATCCAGACATGCCCCTTTGGCACCCAGTCCTCACGTCAAGGCACTGTGCACTCCCCTTCCTGTGGTGCTCACCACGCATGCCCGGCCCTCTTCCACCACAGACAATACTCTGAATCAACCTGGTCCCCGCAGACTGCTCCACTCACGGGATTCTCACTGGGGCCAGACTGGGGGACATCTCCATCCCTTCTCCCTAAAGACCCTTGGATCATATACTCCCCATGACAACTGCACGTGCCAGGGCCCAAGGGAGAGGCAAACTTGGACACCCAGGGCAGTGAGTGGCTACTTCTAATGCATTTTCATAAACATTCTTTGCAGAGCTGAGGTCGATCCCCTCTAAGATGAATTTGTGTGGCGCATTTTTTTTTCTTTTAATTAAAATCCAACTCAGCAAACCACATAAAGTTTCTGTACTTACCCACACACTCTCACACACTTGGATGCACACATATATCGTACTTTAAGCAAATCAATATATCATGCAAATATTTAAGAAAGGATATTCCTCAGAATGCTCAAATCTGTAAGGTGGGTCTTCACTGCGCCGCTGGTGCTGGTGTTCTCCACGGTCACTGTTCTCATTCTCTACATTCCATGCACAGTGTTTAATTTCCCTGTGGCTTCTCCGTGTCAGTTTCTTCTCTTTATTGAAAAATTTATTTCCTCCTTTCTATTGCACAGTGGCCTCAGTACTAGCTACGAGCACTTCTTGGAAGAAGGGCTGTGGGCGAGAAGGGCCCCATCAAGCTTCCCTATCAGCGGCGTGTAAATGACCAGGGTGTTGACAATGACCACGAACCTGTACTTCCAAGCCCTAAAAGGAGTTTCCCTCTATCCCATACAGATCACAACATAGGCCACATGGGCATGGCTTCGGGAACATTGACACTTGCTTCATTTCTGGTGGGATTTTAATCAGGCACAAAATTTCAGGAATGTGATTTGTCAAAATGTATATTGAAATTTAAAAATGGGAATACCTTTTAACCCAGAAATACTTTTTTCTAAGATTTTTTTCCTAAGGAAATAAATAAAGATATGCAAAGTATAAATGAATAAATATAGGACTAAGTCAATGAACAATAGTATAATAATGAACATTGGAACCCACCTAAATTTCAAAGATGATGGGATTCTAATTAAATTAGTCATAAAATGGAATATTAAGGAATCACAAACACCATTGTATTAAGAAGATATGTATTACTTTGGAAATTATCCATCTTGTAACATTGAGTGAAAAATATAAGTCTTCACGGCATATTCTATTTTGTACAGTACGGGCATAGAAAAATGACTGGAAGAAAATCTGCCAAATTATTAAAAGCACTTCTGTGTAGGGCGGGATTATTCTTTTTCTGTATTGTGCCACTGTCCTTACAATGCATGTAGACTCTTCAATCCTGAAAGTGTTGCTTATGGCTGTGTAATGCAGGCGTCTCCGGCCAGGAGTGATTTTGATTTTGCTGCAGAGGACACACCCACCATCTGGGGACATTGTTGACTACCATGATGAGGGAGAGGGTGTTTGTTGTTGGCACCTGGTGAATAGGGTCCAGGGGTACTGCTAAGTGCCCTATAATGCCCAGAACTGCCCTATAACCAAGAATTATCTGAGCCAAAGTAATCCTAGTGCTGAGTTTAGAAACCCTGAAATAGGAAAGAATACTCAGAAGCCTGATGTCAGACCCTGACCTTTTTGCTTAATAACTGTGTGGCCTCAGGTGAATCACTTCGCCTCTTGTTGACTCAGTTTCCACATCTGGAGAATGGGAACAGTACCATGCATCTCACAGGAAAGCTGTGAGGCAGAATGGATCAGTGAATGTCAAGTGCTTGGCACAGTGCCGGACACGGGCAAGTGTCAGCAAATCGCTCTGTGATGTGCCAACACAGAGGACAGGCACAGAGTGTTTACATAAAGTAAATGCCCAGAATAACCAAATGATATCCCACCTTATCTTCTGCAGATTCTTCTTTAAATTTAAAATAGTACTGAACTTGTAAGGCATCATGGATTCAACCGTTTGCCTTCCATTTCATCCCCCTGCTTTTCAATCAAGAATGTTGTGGTTATTTTTTCAAACCCATCCTTTTAGTCTTTCCACAAATAAATATAATACATATGGATCTATCTGTCTTTTTGTAACCCACCTATTTTGAATATTTTTAAATATTAGAATAATATTTTGTCACTTACCTAAAAATATCCATTGTCCTGCCCTCCTCCAGATTGAAACAAGGATGTGGAGTAGGAGAATCTCCCACCACAGCCCTGTCCTGTCCCACGTGTTGCCACAGCATATCTTTCACTTCCATCTAAAGGAAACGAAAACAGTATGTTATCATCAATAGTTAATTGCATTATTAATACAATTTATCAGATTATCTCTTCACGTTTTTCCCACTTCCTACTTTCAAAATCTTCCCGTCATGAATTACATTATTTAGCAACTTGATCAGTTCTTTGGAGGAGGCTGCATGAGTGCAAACCTTTTCCCTGCACACTTGGAAGCCCATTCACTGGATTCGAACAGCCGGACCTGCAGTTCCTTTCTCTTGGCCCTCTGCAGATACATAATTTTATGATTTCCTGGTTTGTTGTTGCATAGGAGATGTCTCATGTCAGAGCGAATATTCACACAGGTAATTATGAGGTTTTTAAAAAAACTTCTGGTACATTTTCTCTTTATAATTTATTCTATGTTATTTTTATTCAAATATATCTCTTGTAGACTTATTTTGCTTGTTTTTCTCAGCCTGGAATACATGCTGAATGTCTGAGAGCCCAGACTGAGTATGTGACTGCTACACTTTGTTATGCCATCATCTCTTTCTTTATTAATAAAAATTTTAAAATTAATTTAAAAATAAAAAATTTTTACCCTTTTTTTTTCTCTGTGATGTGTTTTCATCCTTGTCTTCATATGTGATAATTTTCTCTCCATGTGTTTCTAGCCCAGATTTTATTTTTCCTTATTGGGTCTTTTTAAAATATATGGTTTATATTTTATTTCCAGGATTTGTTATTGGTTCTTTCATATCACATGTGTTCTGGGGGGCTCCTGGGGGGCTCAGTCAGTTAAGTGTCCGACTCTTGATTTCAGCTCAGGTCATGATCTCAGGGTCATGAGATCAAGCCCCATGTCAGGCTTTGTGCTCAGCAGGGAGTTTGCTTGAGATTCTCTCTTTCCCTCTCCCTCTGCTCCTCCCTGCTCTCTCTCTCTCTAAGATAAATAAATGAAATCTTTAAAAACTGTAGTTTTTAATCTGGCTTTTTAATTTTTTATGGATGTTAGTTATCCTTCCATTTACTCATTTCTTGAATAATTAAAACATATTCTATTAATATTACTTCCAGACTATTTTGTCTATTCCATTTTCTGATGAGGTATTCCCCCATTTGGCAAGATTTTTTCCCCTGTATATTCATAGTTTTTAATGTTCCTCGTGTGTATCAAACTGTGCTGTGACAACTCAGGTAGAGCAAGGACCCCTTTTGTACTTATTCAGAACCAGAGCTTGAGCTGGTAACTTTCTATCATGTTCCTCAAAGATCCCAAAGCTTCATGCTGAGCCCGCTCATGGAGTGACCTGGTTCCTGCTTGTGGTCTTTCTGCTTTTCTTGACGCAGGAGACATTTCCAGCCATGACCCTGGACATCTGCAAATTTTTAAGAGAAACTCTCTCTTTGCATAATTAAACCATTTTCCACTTTTCTTATATCTGTTTACAGAGCCCAGTAGGACTATTTCTCACTTTTGTTAAATTCAAACTTAACAGAATTTAAATTCAAATTTCTTTTCTTCTTCTTCTTCTCCTTCTCCTTCTCCTCCTCCCCCTCCTCCTCCTTCTCCTCCTCCTCCTCCTCCTCCTCCTCCTTCTTCTTCTTCTTCTCCCTCCTCCTCCTTCTCCTTCTTCTTTTTCTCCCTTTCTCTTTCTCTCTCATCACTGTCTTTCCCTTTCCCTTCCCTCCTTCTTTTCCAAATGCCTTTTAATTGAAAATATTGTTAAAATTATTGTCAGGGCTACGCATTTATAGTGAGGATGCATTCACTATCTGGTCAGAGTCTTCCAAGATTTACAGATAAGTTAATATAATCTTGAGCTATCTTCCTTTTCCTAACTAAATTGGACAAATATTGGGGCACCTGGGTGGCTCAGTCAGTTAAGCATCTGCCTTTGGCTCAGGTTATAATCGCAGGATCCTAGGATCAAGCCCCATATCGGGCTCCCTGTTCAGCAGGGAGTCTGCTTCTCCATCTCCCTCTGCCTGCCACTCCCCCTGCTTGTGCTCTCTCTCTCTGTCAGATAAATAAATGAAATCTTTTAAAAAATAAAACAAATAAATTGGACAAATATTTGAATGCTACTTTCCGTTGCTTTCCACTGTCTTCCACAATCTTGGGTCCCTGGGAGCCAGCATCAGTGTTGATGCCTTTGGCCCTTCGCTTAGTCCATTATGCCTGATTATTCCAGTCTCCCTGACCAGATCCCTCTTTGGGCCAATTGTTTTTAGTGTATGTCTTCACTCGGGGTTCCTCATTGCTTTCTGTTTCCATCACATGGTGCTGTGCTCAGTAGGACTGGGCACATTTGAACATGTGATGCAAAGAACAGGTCAGAAAAAGTCCTGTTGAATTAATATTTTAGCATCCATTTTCTTTGGCCGGACCAGAACTCATTCTCCATTAGCTAGAGATCTTTGTCTGTTGGTTCACGATGGATCTCTAGCAGATAGAGCAGTGCTTGGCACAAGGCGGGACTCAGTGCAGCTGTGCTCGATGACTGCATGAAGTCCTAAGGCTCCTGCACTCTCATCATTGAGCGGTTAACGTGGCATGTGTTTGTCAGTCTGAGGATGCAGAATCCAAAGTGCCTTGTGCATAGGATTATTGCCCCATCTATGCTGTGTATCACTTCCCTCCCCCACTGCCAGCATGAGGCTCCTCCATTTCTATTCAAATGTAACTCAAAGTCCCTTGGAAATTCACGGATGATTTCAGAGCTCAACTCAAAAAGAAGAATATTCAATTGGAGACTTTAAGGTAATTTCCATGAAGTGTGCTGTTTGATAGCATGAAAACATATGGGAAGAAAGCATCTTCATCTCCTCCGTATGGTACACTGGAAATAAAAAGTTGGAGTTGCCGTGAGATGAGGTCTATAATTAAAAACAATTTGGGTTGATTTAACAGTTGGTTAAGCAATACTTTCACTTCTTTTTTGCATCATCAGAGACTAAGATGGAAGCTTCCTCTCTGATTGTCAATTATTCTTTTTTATTATAGTCATGGCACTAAAGATTTTCTCTGTGCCTTCGTCTTCTCTGTAATTCAATGTTATGGTTAGAACATTTATTTCTGCCTTGCCGAAGTTTTCCTTTCAGGTCTTCCAGCAGGAAAATTACCTACACTTCTCCTTGAAGATTTACAGCAAAGGCAAGCCCGCAAATCTCAGATGGGGTTGCTCGGGTGCAGATGGGGCACACGGCGGGTCTCCACGGCCTCCACGACCGAACCACGACCTGAGTCTACGTTCTCAGAAATGCAGCTCTTCCTTCTTCTCCGCGTGCTACTCCGGACTCTGGGGTCGCTACCGGAGGCGGATGATCAATGGGCCTCAGTGCAGCAGCTGTGCTATTTCTAAATTCCCTAAGTGTTTGTGGGGTTGAATTGTGTCCCCCTAAAAGATTCGCTGCTTTCCTAACCCTGGTACCTGCGAATGTGGCCTTCTTTGGAAATCGTATTTTTGCAGGTGTAATCGAGATGAAGACATTCAGATGGGCCCTGGTCCCCTGTGACCGATGTCCTTCTAAGAAGAGAGACACAGACAGAGATGTACAGGGCCAGGGGAAGGTGAGGCAGAGACTGGGGTGATGTGTCCACAAGCCGGAAGTGCCAAGGCTCGACAGCAGCCCTGAGAACCTGAAAGGAGGGCACGGAGCACATTCTCGCCAGAGCCTTCAGAGCTCCATGGCACTGTGGACACTTCCATGTGGGACTTCCGGGGTCCAAACCAGGAGACAATAGGTTCCCATGGTGTAAAGTCACCCACTTCAGGGTGCTTTGTATGGCAGCCCCAAAGCTAATGCGGGGCCCAGGCCGACTGCTCAGTGAGGACAGAGGAACGGTCCAGCCACCCCCAAAAGAAACGAAACCCGCAACTGCACAGACAGACCTGGGTTCTTCGGCACAGTGTTCTTTGGCATGTGTGGGGCCTGACGGGCTGCTGAGTGTGGGCGTGTGTCTACCCTGCCTCGGCCCGAGATGCCAGGCACGGAGCCGGGCCCCTCCCGCACGCCTCGGCCAGAGTGTTTGAGATGCACACACAAGCCCAGGTGTTGTCCACGGCAACTTTATAGCCAGACCAGCCCCTGGTGACATGTGGACTCCTGTCCGTTCATTTCCATCAAGCACAGACACCTGCCAATAGGTCCTGGGTTTTGCTGCTTACTGTTTCCACTCCCAGTGGTGAAATGCCTACCTCCTTCCTCATTAAAAAGACGATAGCAACCTAGTCACTCTCCTATGTTTGAGTTAACAACAGTGTGAAGGAGAATGTTCCCCATGTGAGCATTTCTGCTTTCTCTCTTCATCTCCCACGACACCTTGTTCCTGAAGCCACTCCCATGTCTCATTTCCGTCGTCTCTTCCAGGCCCAATTTACCGTGGCTCTCCCCTTTGCCTCTGCTTCATCCCTAGTTTTCCTTCTTTGTTTTTGTATCTCAAACTATTTACAAACTGTTTTTGCGAATTGTGAAATATTCGCCAAGTAGTGGCAAAATAATTGTAAACTTGTACTAACTACCTTTTAAGGATCCTAGTAACATGCGCATGTGAAGATTCTACATGAAATTTAAAATTCTTAACAATTTTTCAGGGGATTATATGATGATTGGCAATATATTACAAATATACGATATCTTATTGCTCATGTCACGGTTGACGTCTGACACTATGTGAATTCCCATCAAAAGTTAGATTATATTTCTAGTAACACTTTACCAAAACCCACTCTTTCTGTTCACTTAAACAGCATTCTTCTCATAGCCTGGCTCCTAACTCAGCAGTGAGTGGGCTCCATGGCCGCAGAGGGTTAACATCAGAGAGTTCAATTGAGGCACCTCCCAGATAATAAAACAAACCATTAGGTTGAGAAAAGAATGTCAGTATGATATAGAGAGTCTCCTTACAATCAATGATTCTGCAGATTATGAAAAGTATAAAGAAACTTTTCCAGGTGTAGGCATTTCGTTCAAGTGTCAATTTGTCGATTAGACACAGTAAAGGGGTCACTTTCTTTGACGGAGCTCAGCCACCAGGCAGAGAATCCTATTTCTGCTGATTAGGGCCAGTAAAGCCTGCAGCTGTGAACCCCACAACATCAGGGTTTAGCCATGAAGTCTTATAAACACAGGGCACGGCCCTGGTCATATTTCCCTCAACTGAGCAGGGCTGTCTGCGTGAGGACTTCCTGACCCTTCCATAGTAAAGCAGAGGTCAGAATGTAACCAGATGACCTACACAGGCAATTTTCCAATATTTTTTGCCTTCACTCCTTTCTAGCACATACTCAGAGGCCTATGGGAGAGAGCTAATGTGAAGAAGTAGGTAAAGATGTTCTTATTATTTGCTTTCCTTATAAACCAAGTTACAAGATTAATTATAGATTTTATGGGTCTGCCATCAATATTACCTGTAAAAAATCTGTAAGAATAACTATTCCTGGTTCTTTCCACAGTCCCCCTGGCCCAGTCCCCCAGTCCCTCGGCCTTGGATGCTGGTCACAGTGATTGGCACCCATTCTCTCGCTAGCAGGCCCTCCTTCCACGTGGAGAGACATTTCTTGAACATTCTTTTTGCTCAACAGTACAATTAGTTTGAGAATCGGATAGAAGTGTGAGTGTCTTTGCTCAAGTCTTACTCCTGTCCCACAAGTTCGTCACTATTTGCCCCCTCTTTTCTGACCATCATCCCTTCTGACTCATGATTTCAGACTGAAGAGTGGATAAAGGCTTTCTTCATTTTCTTAAGTACTCTGAGGACTTGGGCACATTCATGGGCCTGAGCTCTTCACATGTGCTCAGTGGCCATCTCTGAAGAGAGGGCACCAGCAGGAGCTCAGGAACTTCATGAGGCCAAGGACCTTCTCTCTGGAGACCACAGATACAACAGTGGCCCTCCTTTCTGTCCACAAGGAAAGCCACCCAGCCGCAGCCTTGTGAGCGGGAGCTGCTACGAAGAGGCCCTTGCTGGCTCATTGCTGGGGTTGGTGCCTTTTACGGCCTAGACACTCTCCTTCCGCCATCCTGTAGGGTCATTTCTCTTGAGAGACTTGTCTTCGGGAAGCAGTGAGAAGGCCTCAGAATGGCGCTCCAGGTTCCCATCTGGCCTACCGGGATCAAGGCTGAGGATGGACCTTCTGGAAGATTCTCACTGTAGACAGCCAGAGGTCTCCGCACAGCAGGGAGGTGGGGTATGGGAACAGAGGAACATAAGGTCACACATGCAGACACAGCAAAGGAGTTTTCAGAACTCGTTCAACAGCTTTATTCCAAGATGTGTATGGCCAGATATCCTCATCCCTTCTGGTGGGGCAGTTTGGCATGAAGTGTTTGGGTTCTCACCTGGGTTCTGAGTGATTTATGTAGGTCCCTGACATCTCCACCCTCCCCCCACACTTCCCACTCACTACTCCCAGCCACAGTGATCATCTTTGTTTAAAAACTGAAAAAGGAGACATGTTTTCACAACCACCTTCAGAAATCATCCCAAAAGTGTCTTCTGCCCCATTTAAGGATGGGTAAACTCGCTTCTGTGTGAGAGGCTCACCAAAGATACCGAGCAGACCTAACCACAAATATTTTCTATACTCATCATTGGGAAGGGGCTGGGCCCATCACCTAGTTTTGAAAGCACTCTTTTCAATCATGTCATCAAGTAGGTTTCAATTATATACGCCCACTGACAAAACTCCTAGTTCCGTACTTCCATAGTCCGTCAAACAAACACCTCGCAAAGACGTCCTGCTGGTCTGGAAGCACCACCAGGAAGGAGGGCCCCTGCGTGTCAGTCCGGCCCCTTCTGGCACTGACTGCAGTTGGGCCCGTCCTGGTGGGAAGCAGATCCTGGAACCACATGAGGCTCTGTGCTGAGTGCAAGTTCCAGCAGTGAATTATTGATGGGCCTGTAGACTTCCAAAGTCCAAGTAAGCACTTACATGCATCTCCCTTCCAGGACACAGTGCTGTGGGGTGGCACCTGCTGTGTGCCCCGGAACCCGGCTTCGCCGTTTTGCATGGGGCCCAGCAAATCCCAGCTCTCTCAGACCTCATTAAGGCCATCCACTTGTCCACTTATCCGTTTAACCGCTAATGCATTTCAGGAACCATGCATCTTTGTCCTTCTTGGGGCAAACAGCCGGGCTATGTGTCCCTGCGGCGCTGGCTGCCAGCTCTGGGCTCCAGGGGAGAATGTCCCCTTGCCATCCACCCCTCAGTGGGCTGCGCGGATGCAGCGGGGAGTGTGCCCATTCCTCCTGCATGCGCTCGCTCAAGGCTTTGAGGCTAAGACTGCGGCTTACACCGTCACAACACACGCTGAGGCGATCTTCCTTCTCACAGGGCTGCAGGCACCGAGAAGCAGGCTCCTGGCGGTGATAAAGGCCCACTGAGTGTGGGGTTAAACCGCGGAGCCTCGCTGGAGGCGGGGGCCATGGAGCGCGCGCGCCCCCTACAGGCCGTCATCGGCACACTGGGCACGCAAGCTCCCCTGCACCGACTGCTTCCCCGCTAGGTCCTCTTGTGCTTTATCAGGATGCGGGAAGGAGCTTTCCAGAGTCTTCCTCTGGAGGCCAGACAGTCTCGGGGATACCAACAGGGGAAGCATTTCTGGGTCTTGGTGTTTGGCGGCTGTGAACCCATCCCGCCTGGGGGTGGGGGTGGGTTGTACCTGGTGCTGACTGGGTCCTCCCAGGCAGTTGACCAAGGAGGGGTCTGCTCCCACTGACCCTGCAGGACAGGGACCCCTTCCAGCACCAGGCTGCGGTTGTCACTTCGTCAACAGTGCAGAGGAAAGGGTGTTTGCAGAGTGGAGGAGGCATCGGCAGGAGGACAGAGCTGAACTTATGTGTTGTCTTGTCCAAGAGCTGACTTTTGCGGGGTGGCAGGCAGGCTCTGAACATGCTGGTCTGGACAAGGAGGGGAGGTGGATTCAGAAAGGATGTTAAAGAATTATATACAGTCTATATTAATACATATATAATTTAGATATATGTTTATTTATTCAAGTATAATTAACATAGAGAATTATCTTAGTTTTGGGTGTACAATATAGTGGGGATTCAGTACTTCATGCGTTTCTCAGTGCTCAGGAAAAGTGAGCTCCTTCATCTATTTTCCCCACTCCCCCCACCCCCCATCTGTCAACCACCAATTTTTTATCTGTATGTAAGAGTCTGGTTTTGTTTGTGTTTGTCTCTTTTTTATTTTGTTCATTTGTTTTTGTTTTTTAATTCCACATACCAGTGAAATCCTACAGTAGTTTTCTTTCTCTGATGGACTTATTTCATTCAGCCTTATATTCTCTAGGTCCATCCATGGTGCAAACGACAGAACATCATTTAATATGTACTTTATATATTTATATCTATGTTATTTGTATATTTATATATCACATAAAATATATAAATAAAATGATATATCTCTCTATTTATCCTCTGCGTCCCCGCTCCTGGGCCCCAATGCAAAGCTGGTGTGCTGTGAGCCCTAGTATCAGTACTGAGCAAGGTAGATTGGTGTGCGGGGACATGAGGAGGCTCCTTTTGTCTTCATGGGCCTCACTTCAGCCAAGAAGAGCCTTTCCAAGCCAGGGCCCAATACAGAGACACCCCAGAACGTCATGTGGAAATGTGAAGAAATGCTGACTTGTCGTATTCAGTTTGCTATGCCTCCTTTTGGACAGAAAAGGAAGTCGCCATATGCATTGGCCTACTCCCCACCCTGAGCCTTCAGAGTAGACTGGCCTGGGTGCCTGTCCCTAGTCCGTAACGCTGGCTCCCAGGCTCCAGTCTCGGCACACCAGCAGGACACTTGCAGCCAGCTTCCCAGACGCTGCCGGCTGGGTCTTCACCTGACCACCGACGGGGAAATGTGCCATCCTACCGGCTGCTTTTCCAAGAGGGGTATGGCCCTCAGCCGGCTGCCCCGCACTTCAGAGTATTTATGGTTGGGTGTGTGTAGAGAGGGGCTCCCCTTCCAGGGACAGCAGAAATATAGAAGGAGAGCATAACTTTGGATTCCAGCTAGAGGGATGTGGATGGTTCTGGAGCCCCATGGTCACCTTGCTCGGCTGGCGGACAGCAACCTAACTCCTTGTTATACGCTTAGGGCTACTTCTAGCAACTTCCAAGCTGTTGAAAGAAGTATTTAGTAGAGTATCACAGTATGCCTTCAATCATGGCTGTGTTTTGACTGCATTTTAAATACGCAATTCAAATAAATAGCTCCTTAGCATAACTCTTGCATCTAGTGAGTGTTAAATCCTTGCAATTCTGCTAAGAGCCCAACGACCAACAAGTTTTCTTAAATAATAATTATAAGGAGTCACTCTGAGTTTTAAAAAATTTATTTAGAATAATAAAAATAACGCAGACTTGTCATAGAGAAAACAAACCAGAGAATTATATAAAGCAAAAGATCAGCATTGTCCTTTGAACCTCTCCCATCCTGTTGCTCAGAGAATACCAAGGATAATGCTTTGTTTATATTATCTGAATTGGAACTGTTGACAGAGATTCCAGAAACCCCATTGAAACTCCACTTAGAACAATGCCAGCACTCAAAGGATGGTTCTCTATCCAAGCTGCAAAAAGCCTCAAGGAAAACATAAGGACAATTTCCTTGCTCGGTGTACTTCTAACATCGGACACAACACCAGCACAATGTACGTATCTTTCAGACCCACAATAAGGAAGAAATAGAAATATGTTGTCCATATTACACTGGATCACACATAAATCTCTCACCCAAAGCCTGATTTGTCCTCCCGGATTTTTTCTTGACATAGAAAAAATGGAAATTATTCAGATTCAAAGCACCGATAAATTTGTGAAAGAATATATGAAGTTAAAGATCTGCATAAGAACATCTTGTAAAATGGTATAAAACACAATATATAAAACACAATTTAGAGTAAAAGTATACTTTATGCAAATAAATTATGTCCCTGAAGATCAATGTATTGAAAATGCAAAGAACAGCTAACTAAAGTGTTTTATGGAAGCTGTAGGAGGGTTTTAAGAAGGTTTCCTAGTAGGCAAGGAATCCTATTTTGCAGAGCTATAAAAGTTGCTTTCTTTTTTTACCCTCAGAAAAGTTCTAAAAAATATTTCCAGATTCTTGAACCTGCTGAGAGTCTGCAAAAATCCAAACAAACATTAAATTGCCCTTTGCTGTACATATACTTTTAAGGGTTTATGATAAAACTTACTCAAGAGACAAATAACGCCTGTGCTATGATTTATGTAGGTAAATAAATAACTTAAAATACAAGCAACAAGATGTATTGCGAGGAGAATTGGGGTAGTTCTGACTCCTGTAGCTTTGCATAAAGTAACCCTTGCCGTATTTTACACGTTAAAAATGTTCTACATTTTTTAGGAAAGAAAAACAGCCCATATAAGCCTCTTCACTTAAATACCAACAACAGAGAGAGGACATCTGAGGAAGGCGTCAGAAGAGATATGATGAGAGATCATGGAGATCCAATGGCCAAAAAGAGGTAGGACCCAACGTAGGATTCCGGTTAAGAAAAATCATTTATTTGGGGGATTTTTCTTAAAAAAGTATCTCAAAATATGTTATAAGGATTCTAAGATGAATGCTGTCATATTTAGAGAGTTCCAAGCAAGAACATATTGATCTCTTCATTTTGCAGCTGGGAACACTGAAGCAACATGAAACACACTTGTGTTCCTCAAAGGATGTTGTGAAGAGGAGAGGAAGGCAGCCACAGAGCGGGAGAACACATCTGAGATACACATATTTGATGAGGTCTCACAAAGAGCTCCTTCACTTCACTAAGACAAAGATAGAGAACCTCATTCAAGATGGGTAAGAAACTTCAAAAATCACGGCTTACAAGAAACCTAACAAACAGCTCTGAAACGTACGAGAAGGTACAATCTCATTAGTCATAAAGAAAATGCAGAGCAGAATTATAATGACATACGACTATGTAAGCAGCACAATGTTTAACATACAATCAAATAAACAAGGGTTTGCAAACACGTGGAGTGACTAAAACCCTCACAAGTTGCCTTCGTTCACACTGGCACGCATTTGGAAACTGATGGTGTCTACTAATGCCTACACAGACAACTAATCCAGGTGATCAGAAGGCAGAGGGATGGCTGAGGAGTGGGGCTGTGCGTAGGGTGACAGGGGGGCTAGGGAGTAAGGACTCGGCGTTCCGAATCTTCAACTGCACGGCAGTTACTTGAAGGTGTGACCTTGGTAAAAACACGCTGAACCGACATGACGTGTGTGCTCCGTTCTGTATACACAGAACACATTTGGGATCCTTAAGGGATTCCACCTGCCCCTCAGGCCAGAACCCCACTAGCCATGGCTGCCCAGTTTCTAAGTGGGTCGCTGATGTTCTGTTCAGCTCTAGTCTCTATGGTAGAGACAAAGACCTCTGGGAACTCTTCTTTGGGAGAGCACTGGGAGAACCTTCAGTAATCTTAAGATTTCAGAATGTGATTGTTCTTACGAAGCCCTAACTGGGGGCTAACAGGGATACAGTCCTGAAAACTCTCTCTCTCCAGTGGCGAGAACAGTATGGCTGGAAGCAGACTCCAGAACTCACAGGCATTATTGAAACCAAATTCTTTGTAAATGAAAGGATTCTAAATTTCATTCTCTTCGTGTCTGGAGACAACAGAGTTGAGTGGAAACACCAAGGATTACATGGTGGGAACACCCATGCCTTACTGTTTCTCTAAGTTCGGCAAACCCTCTGCCTCTTTGCGCAGTAAGAGTCAGGGACGTGGACACATCGGTCCATAGTTGAGCTTTGAATTACATGGATGGAAGATACTGACCAGAGGACGGGACAAAGGGAGGATAGCCAGGTTTCCACTACTACTGATAATGAATTCCTAGATACATAGAAAGTAATGACAACTGGAACTATTGATGGTGAATAAACACAAGTATCTCTTTTCCTTTCCAACAATGATATTGATATATATTATTTTGTTTTGTTTTGCTCTTATTGTTTTTCTCCCAGTAGAGTGTTTGCTCCCCAAGGAGAAAGGCATTATCTGTCTTGCTTATTTATGACCACATCAATACCACCTCACAGTGCTAGATACATAGTACATACTCAATAAATACCTATTGAGTGAATGGAATGATGAATCACCAGGGCATGCTGTTTTTCCCTGCTGAATGGAAAGATCCCCAATTTTTATGTGGTTAGTGAAAGATGTATATGTCACAACCATGATTAAGACAGAGCTTGTTTGCATCTACTTACAGATACATTCCTTTGGCCTAAAATATTTTTAGTGTGCCTTAACTGCTTCCAAAAGATATGTTTTTGTTTTTCCTTGACTGACCTGGAATTAGGGATTTCTCTTAAACAAGAGTGGACCATTGAGGACCTTTGACCCCAGAGTTGCACATCCTCTCATGCTTACTCCAGTAGGAAGCACCTCACCTACACTGGAACAAACACAGAGAGGACATGAACTTGGCCAGGGGCAAGAAAGTTTGACTTAACAGTTCAGTGAATACAGAAGAGTATCACACAGCCCAGGTCATTCTTTTTTGTCTTTTCCTAAATCACCCTAATCCCTATGAACTCACAGCACGTTTTGGAATTTCAAAGTAACACTAACGGGTAGTCATGTAGATTGTGTCCAATATGGCCTTTCAGGCTGATTATCTTTTTATTTAAATAGTGATTTTGATTCTTTTTTATTGAATTGATGTGTTTTTTGGAAATATTTGATAAACCATTTCACTGATACGTCCAGAGACCCTAGTCTGCATCAGACATTTTCGTATTTTTTTCTCTCATTAAGTTTTCTGAATAGATTGATGGGGAAGAGATGACATTCTTAGTCTCTGGTCACTGTACATATTAGGAAAAGATTTAAGTATAAGTAATAGAAAAAAAGAGGAAAACGTAATTAAAGTAGCTAAAACAAAGTGGGATGTTCTCCTTCCTGTTTGAGAAGGTTGTAGGTTGTTAGTTCAAGGCTGGTGAGGTCCTCCATGGCTTTATCGTGAGGGCTTCTCATGGTCCAAGATGGCTGCTGAATTCCAGCCATTATACCCTCTTTGCATCCAACAGGAAGAAGAGAGTGCGTGGAGAGTAGGGGAAGGAGGGGGATAAGGAAATACTCTTTTCTCAAGACACTGTTAGAGTTGCATGTGTAACTTCTGAATAGTCCATTGGTCAGAATTTAGCCACATGGCCACATCTATGTGATGGGTGCTGGGAAATGAGTCTCTGTGATGAGGAGCCATGAAACCAGCTAAAAATCAGAGGGTAAAATTACTAAGGAAAAAGGGGAAAATGGATATTGGCAGGTAGTTAGAAGTCTCTGCCACAATGTATGTGATCATTTTGCAATATAACATGATCATTGAAGTCAAATAATTGATGACTGTATCCCTATAGATTCTAATACCGACTACCACATGTGATCACATTTCCAGAAATTCAATGTAAGCACCTGCTGTAGTTCTTGGTTCACTACTTGGAATTTCATCAACAGAAACTTTTCCTATTCTGAGGGTTTTTCTATACTGCAAAAATTGCACAGAAAGATTAGTTTGTAAGCATACTTCTGATTTATAGGAACTGGGTAAGCAGTAAAACCAAGCTAAGCAAAAACAATAATAAAGAAAAGAAGAAAGGAAAAAAACCCCTCATTTTAACAAGTTTGCAAAGCCCTCCATTCCATTTGTTGGAGAAGAAATGGCTTAACGTGGCCCTCTGCAGAGTGACCGGAAGGGAGCCATTTCTGCTTATAGAGAGATGTTTTCCCTTCCCCTTTACTCCCTGTGTTCACCATTACTTCTCATTTATCAGCTTGAAACTCACGCAGGAGTGTGGCAAAGACGCCCAGTAATGCTCCTGGCCCCTCAGGTCAAAGAGAACATCTTTTTAATTCATGTCTTCGACTATATGGAACCAAATCTACTCTAGACCTGTTCACAGAGCTCTACCAGCAAGCACCCTGGCAGAGCAACAGCGAGCCTCAACAGATAAGAAAGGGTTTTCTTTCCTGTCCCATGTGGGGGAGTCTTCTAGTTGGAGAGGAATCATTTGGGGTTGAAGCTTAGGGTGACCGTAACATTCTCATCAGTGAGAAATGATTCTAATGTTTTTTTTAATGGTGGGTTTTTTTTTAATGATTCTTTTAAATTTTTAATTCTGATGGTTTCATTCCATTTATAATTGTCCTAACACAAGTGGGAAAAGTAATACAGATAAACATTTAGAAGATCCAAGATTCCATGGGAGCCTTACTCTGCTGCATTGAGACACTCCCTTTCAGCAGACCCAGCATCAGTACCTGGGACACAAAGCACCAAAAAAGCAAAATAGAACATTTGAAAAAACATGTAAGGTTGGGATTTCTGGAACTTTAATAGCTTTCCACTTGAATTTTTGGCTATCATGCACTTTAGCTAAGAGAAAAAAAAATAATGAGTTTTACAACATTCAACTTGCTTTATAACATATTACATAATGGTGTAAGCTCCATAAAGAAAGTTGTGTGTAGTGCTATAAAACTTATTAGGTCACCAATATTTCTAGTTTCATATTAAGAAATTAGAAATAATGGTTCAGATTAGAGTTACCAGAATTATTAAAAATCCTTTGAATTGAATCACTCATTCCCAAGAATATACTAATGAATTTGTAGCCTTAAAAAAGAAAAAAAAGTTTCATTTATAAATTCACCTGAGGTGAAAGAAGTCATGTTAACATTTTAAGTTTTATGTGGACTTTCCATAGGCTAAAGTGCTCTCTCCGCTTCGCCTCCTACTCTATATAGCTCACCTTAATTTCCATTTTGTAGGCCCCAATGTGAGAATGATTTTTAAAAATCAGACATTTAGTCTGAATATAGTAATGACTAACCATCCTCCTTCAAATGTTATTTTAAGTTTAAATGTTTAAATTACATGCAGTAGTTTTAAGGTCCAACATATTCTTCAAGTGCTCTTTGTCCTCCGCCCCTTCTCATTTCTCCGCCTCCCTTGTCTGGATAACATCTCTCACTTCTGGGTCCCAGGGACAGCCTCTGTTGATGGTAGAGCCACAGAACCCTGACGCGATGGTGCCAGCTCGTGCTGACACATCGTGGCCCGGTGCCTCCTACTGGAATGTGACTTTCTTGAGGTTTGGAACTATGCAACACAGGATAGAGCTTAGACAGATCAGGGGCTCACAGATGGTTCCTTCTGAACATGAGTAGAAGAAGAAGAAGGGAAGATAAAAGATTAATGTCATAGTTTATGTTGAATGCTGCTTTAGCGAATTGTCAGTACCTCTTTCTCTTTGAAAGCCTGAGTTACAACAGGCAAAGGGCTGATTCTTGATGCAGAATATAATTTATATGTCCTGCTCTTCAAAATAAAAAGGTGTTTGGACACCACGAAGTGACTTTCCCTGCTTTTTGGGGCAGAGTGACAAAATCCAGAGAATATTAACCTGTTTATTAGTCTCATGTCTCTTGGGGGAATAATACTCCTTTATCTTATATATTCCTAATCCACTGATCCCATCCATCCACCTACCATCCACCCAATCATCCATCCAATCACCCAACCAACTAGCCAACCAGCCAGGCCAGCTTGCCTCTAATGACCACCAAGTACGGATGCATCAAGGCCTATAATGTCATAGGCATAGCTGATAATCTCTCTGGCCTCTGGGAACTCACCACAGGGTATACAGGCAACATAGACAACCTTGCGGAGGGAAAGGTTAGAATACATAACTGAGTTAGATTTCGTGAGAGTGGGATCTCCGACAAAGATCCTAGGGCAGAAGGATCCATTTAACCTCCTCCAGGAACTACTGAGATACAGATCTGTGCTTAATAACTTTCCATTTATGACCTAATTTACAACAAACGGGGAACGCATGTATTCCTTAACACACATCTAACTTATGTTGATCCCCAATATGTACCTTAATTTTATGTACTATTAAGAAAAAATACCAAGATGGACAATCTTATAGGAGACCTGTCTAGAGTGGGGTGATCCAAGAGTCATGGCCTCAATGTGAGGATTTTAACAAAAGTAGAATCAGAACCTGAAGAGGAACAGGGAGGAAACTTCCAGATCTCAACTCTGGCCAAGGGCAGAAAAAAATCCCAAACTCTTCTCTAAGGATTTGCATCTCATGCTGACATACACATGCATTCTTAGTTGGAATTCACAGTGCCAGCAAAGTCCAAAGATCCTCGGGCAGAGAATTCACCTTAAAGTGGTTTAAAGTTGATAGGGCTCCCAGATTAGGAAAAGTAGCAAATGCAAATCCTCTTCAGAAGACTCCAGTCTCCACCCAGGCCTACCGTGATTACATGACACCATTGATAAAAAGTTGTATGTCAATTTCAGACAAGATAAAATGCAAGCATAAGTAATCACCTTAGAATCCTTATTTGTAGGTATACAGTCATACGAATTGTGGGTATGCATTCAAAACATTTGTCTCCTGTTTGCTACAACTGGTTATGAGGTTCACATGGACTGGATTATTTACATGTAAGGCCATGATGTAAATACCTGGCAAAATGTGGGTAAAATTGTTTTTGAAAGTTTTATTAATCATACATCTAGTAAGCACTATGTTATGGCTCTCTTCTCATTGAGAAGCACGTTCTCCTTCAAGTCATCACTCATATATGTGCAACGATTTGTACAGATGACTCTGTTTCTGTGCGCACACTTCTGCAGCTGGTAGATACATTTAGAACATCATCTAACAAGGACTGGGATCCTTTCACTTCATGGCTGCCAAAGAAAATAATTTTAAAGAATAAAAAAGAGTAGGGGTGCCTGGGTGGCTCAGTTGGTTAGGCATCTGCCTTTGGCTCAGGTCACCATCCCAGGGCTTTGGGATTGAGCCTCAAGGTGGGCTCCCCACTCAATGGGGAGTCTCTTTCTCCCTCTCCCTCTGCTCCTTCTCCCACTTGTGCTCTCTCTCTCTCTCTCAAATAAAGTCTTAAAAAAAGTACATGAGGATTGATGTTATATTGTCTTTATTTATGAGAATGGGGCTCTTCATTTGCATATGGGTTTTAGGTTTTTACCAGAGTTTGAAATGGGTATTAATAACCCATTCTAATTTCTTTGGTAGACTTATTAAAAAGTTTCACTTTTGCAAGACTATTTCAGGGGTAAAGTCTAAGTGACATGGACAGCCATTTTCAAGAGTAAAATTAACTTTGAAACCCACAAGAAGCAGGATCTGGAGTGAGGTGTGTAACTTGGCACCACGGAAGGTTCCGAGTGGCCGATGTGCACAGTTGCCTTTGAAGGATTTTCTGTCACTTAACCTTGAGCTCAGAGCCAAGTGACCAGAGGGTTGGAGGGGTGCCTCCACATCTGGGAATGGAGGGGGAAGTGTCTTCTTTGGGCCTCAGTTTCACACCAGCATGGCATTCATTCAGCAGACCTTTATTGTCCTAGTGTCTATTCTCAGTGCTCAGGGAATAGTGTGGGACCAAGGCCTCGCTCATGGATGCCACATTCTGGAAGTTCCAGGAGTGAGCACGTTATTCTCACAAGGATTTTGTGTAGCCAGCACATGAGGCTTACTGCAGCTCCTCAGTAATGAGGAATCACTAATGTTATTATGAGAAAAATCAATCATAGAATTCTCAACCTTTGAGTTGATAACCTTTGAGTTGAGCATATTTGTGAAACTGGAATGCTTCAAAGAGGTAACAATGAGACGTTTGGAAGAAAAGATTCGTGATACCAGGGAAGGGAAACGCTCCCTACCTGAGTAGTAAAATATAAGGCTATGATGTGCTTATTTAATTTCTTACTTATATTGTCCATGAAAACATATGAACTTCACCAGCAAGATCATCTTTGTTCTATCTTTTCCCCTATTCTTTTTTTTTTTTAATAATGATTTTTTATTATATTATGTTAGTCACCATACAGTACATCCCCGGTTTTCGATGTAAGGCTCGATGATTCATTAGTTGTGTATAACACCCAGTGCACCATGCAATATGTGCCCTCCTTACTACCCATCACCGGTCTATCCCATTCCCCCACCCCCCTCCCCTCTGTAGCCCTCAGTTTGTTTCTCATAGTCCATTTTTTTCCTACCATCTTTGTTGAATGCCTACCTTGTAACAGAAGAGTGCTGAGCAAGGCAAGTGTCCCATTCAGGACCGTGTTGCCCAGAAGCCCATGGTCCAGCAAAAAGACAGACATGTAATTAAATATTTAAAATACCTGAAACAAATTTTATAATTGAAATATGCGAAAGGCATGGGAGCTGGCGATCAGGGGTAAATGGTTTTGTCTGCCAGGAGTCAAGGACAAGGTGAAGTCTGGTAGAAAAGAAAGACTAGAGACAAAAGATTACAATGTGAGCCATATCCCCAAAGAAGGAGGAAAGGAACCCTGCTGAATTGAATTTGCTTGCTTCTATTTGAATTTAACATCCCCCCCGCCACCCCCAGGGACCTGCAAGGACAGACCTTTGCAATGGGAGAGTAGTCACAGGAAATACACAAATACAAGTTATTGTTATGTTCCTGTGACTACTTATTGATTTCAAAGAGCTTCAAATATATCTGTCCATCCTCATTCGAAAGGCAGATCCCAGAGCTGAGGGACCGCAGCAGGTCAGGGAGAATTCAGCTGTTACTTGGTTTCTCAACTATAGCGCTCATTCTCGGAGCACCCATTACAGACAACGTGTAGATTCCAGCTCTTACCAAGATGGTGCAGGCTTCCCTGGTTATCATGGTCAGCCCACTAAAGCCACCTGAATGGGCACATCCCTGCAAACTCTGTTTCCTGCATCCCGTACCCTTTAAGGATCTAAGATTCTGAGTTCCTCTTTACCTTTAAGACTTTGCCCTAGACCCCAAATCCTCCTGCAGCTTGCCTCATGTTTATTTTTATGGACTTACTTAAGTTGCATTCTTGAAGACCCAAATTAAGGTGTTTTTTTCTTTCAAATAAAACAAATTGAAGTTAAAACTAACCACATGTCTCAGTTAAGTCAGGCTGCTTGCGATTCTTGAAAAATAAAAGGAAGTGAGTAAGTGCTTTTCAAAGTGATATTTTAACCTCCTGCCAACACTTTTGTAGTAAAATATGATTTTTTATTATTATTCAAATGTGAGTTTGGGGACATGATTGAGGTTTTTCTATAATCCGTAAAAATGAGGAAACAACTTAAAAATGTTTGGGCAACCTCCAAATAGAGAGAAAAAAAAAGTTTTTAAAGGTGAGTGAGTTAATGTAGCACATGTTATAATAAAAACCCAACAAAAAGTAGCCCTTATAGTCCAATATTCCGGCACACAAACTCAGCCATTCTTCAGGGAGACTTTACTACCTTACTTCTAATAGAGAGCCCTAATTATAGCACAAACAGCACGAGAGAACGTTGGGAAGGCATGAATAATTATCTAGTGCCATAGTCACAAGTGGGTGGAGCCAAGTCTGTACCCCATCATGGGTTTTTTCCACCCCTTAAAATTCTTTCGATTTACAACGTGTGACATTGAAAAAAAATCTTGTCACTAAATGTAAAAGGTAAGGTAGCATTGAAAGCAGCCCTTTTTCTCAAAGGTGATAGTGTCTTGCTTTTATGACAATGTTCATTTATGCATCCCAGTCTTCGCTGCCCTCTGATTTTCTACACCACCAGGCAGAATGTGGGATGTGTTTACATATATCCTTGGGAGCCCTGGGTTCTTTTGACTGAGTTTAAAATTTGATTCGTTTCATCAAAAGTGACTAACTCACCATCACTATAGCCTAATATTTTCTGATTTTGCTATTAAGCCATTGGCTCAAAGTTTATGGCCCAAACTACGTGTTGTCATCCACTAAGGATATATATGACCACCAAGAGAAGAGAGCATTTGGAAATAGATTCATGGGAAGTCCCATGAAGTCGTCACCCATGGCGCCCACCGGCCAGAGCTGAGCAGCTGTGAGGACAGTGGAAAATACTCCCTGCTGACCATCAGCCAGCACCAACGACACTCAACCTGCCTGCCATGTTTGTGGAGCCCTAACTCCCAAGGCAAGCAAAACTCTGTGTAGACCGTGTTCTTGTGCGATGGGCTTCATTCTGCTGTGGAGGAAAGTTGATCGAGCCAGGGACATGCAATATGAAACTGATCGATCTTGGTGCTTTGAAGAACACACACAAATTAGCCCTGTTCTCAAATTCCAAACATACTTTAGACGTCTTCATGCCTCGTCACCTGCTATGAACATGAGGTCATTGTAGGAAAAGGTGGGCTGGCAGACATGTGGGGCACAGAGTGATGGGCATCTCAGGGGGGCCTGGTTCCCATGAACAGGAGGCATGAAATAACCATCATTCCTCCTAAGGACACCCAACCAAAGGTGCAGGAGAAGGCCCCAGAAAGAAGTGAGAGGTGGCGGCTAGTGTCCAGAGGCCAGAAAAAGGCTGGCTGCGTAAAGACTCCTGTGTGGGTATTTGAAAGAAGTGGGGAGTCAGGCTCCTGAGTTGAACTTAGATGAAAAAAAATGTGTGTGGAAGAAACAGACACCAAAAACCAAGGATGGCCCCTCACAGCCATGGTCAGGCATGGCCAGTTATTTTACCAGAAACAGGGAAGGGCTAGTGATTTTTTTTTTCTAGAAGATTATCAGCAGATGATCTTTTTTTCAGTGACTAACATGTACAAAAAAAAAAAAGTAAAAAAAAAAAATTCCATTTCTAACCAATACGTCACCTTGTTTGGTAAAAGTTTGAGTTCATGGACTTTCTGTATTTTCATGTGTGGGTAGGTTTCAGCAAATCAGCTTTAATCATAGTCTCTCCAACAGTTAACATTTTCTTCACTGGGGACACCGATAAAAGTAAAATGTAATCATCTAATTAAAGATTCAAGTGCAGACGCAACTCGTCAGTGAGCAGAATGTTCCAAGGGGGCACATTTCCTCAGAAATCTTTCAGTTGCTAAAAGAATTATTGTTTGCTTTAACACATATGTCTAATAAGAATATTCACTCAGCCAAAGCCTTGTTTTATTGTTGTAAAAATAGACTATGTCTTCCTATAGCAAAGAAATGAAAACTTGCTTCATAAACAGGGTATGTGTCCTCTTTTGAAGAGCCCGGGACCCAGTGATAGCTCTGGCCATTGTTGGTTCAACTCCACGAGTTTATTCTGTCCTTCTGTGTCCATCTGCCTCCATGCTGCTTTTGATCTGGGCGAACGGAAGTACCCGCATTTGAAATAGCTTCCTTCCAACACAGCTGCCTCTGACAGAGGATTGCTGATTCTGAATTTCTGAAGTTAACAGGGGAAAGTCAGGGAATAAGATCAATTCCTCAACCCCCCTCCTCCCAAAATGCTTACAACAATCACATTTTATTGGATAATTCAGTGTTAGGGTCTACTTCTAAAAATCTCAGTTTTCTAAGAAACAATGTTTTCCTTTAAACAGAGGAAGTTTTGAAGGAGAGGTATAGAATTTTGTACAGCCTGGCAGTGATTCTAAAAAAAAAAAAAAAAAAATCATCATCCTGCAGTTCTGTATTTCTTTTGGGGGTATTTTCCCCCTTCCTAATTCAAAGCTTAAAGGAGTTTCTGGAAACCAATTGGGGAAAAACACCATTAGTCCAACTCAAAATGTAGAACTTTTAAGTTATGTTAAATTTTAGGCCTAAAGGTTTAATTTCCATGCTTTCTGGTTTTAAGCCAGACAGACTCCAAATATTCGCTTAATATGCTTTCGTATGGTCTAATGTGTAGTAATTTTAGCATTTTAGAAATTTATTTTCCTGAGGAAAAAAAAATGTGTTCCACTGATATTTCTGAGGGGTGGGGGGACAGAAGGTTCAAGCGCAAACTTAACAATTAGAATTATAACGCTCATTAGTATAAATTGAAAAAAAAAAGTATAAAATATTAGCATGAATTTTTCCCATTTAACCTATATCTCATCCCAAAAATTGAACAAAGGAATTAAAAATAAATCTATGAACGTGATTTCATATTCAAAGTAAAATGATATGATAGGCAAATACGAAAGCCTTATATGTGTCCAGGATGGAACTCAACGTTCTCTTATTTCAGGGATTTCAATCTGGCATAAGACGACAGAACCTGTCTATGCCTCACCTGTCGGAGAACGTCTCCATCTGTCAGACTCCGGGCAGTGCTGGGGACAGCTTACCAGGCGGGCCCTCAGCCTGTTCTTGCCCCTCTTGTGTTCCTAGGCACCAGCGAGGAGGAGGAGGAGGCAGGAGCGCATGCGCCTGGCAGCAGGTGCGTGCTCCAGCCCAAGTCACGCCCATGGCACTGTCCCCACCTGGAGATGCTAAGGCAGCCAGGTGCTGCGGGAGGAAGAGGAAGCACGTGCTCCATGCAGACAATCCGTCAAGTTTTCAAAAGTTATGACACCGCCGCGTCAGCGTCTACCCAATTCTGTGTAGCAGATTACTTCCTCTCCGGCCAGGAACTGCACCATTAGAAATGCAGTTCTTTCATTTCACCTGCCTCCCTCCTTTTATTCAATGCGGATACGCTTAGGAGATGTGTGCTGATTATGAAAGCGCTCGGAGTTTAATATGAGTCTTTTTCTCGGGTTTCCCTTCGCCGGGAGGAGCACCATTCACTCCTGGAGGAGCCTGCCGAGTGATGGGCAAGAGGAGGATGAGGGCAGCTGAAACTCAGGTGGCACCTGGATGACATCACCAGAATCTCTGCTTCACTGGCAAGAATTTGTTTAATTAAAGCATAAATGACATACAATATCCTATTAGTTCCAAGTGTACATCATAGTGGTTCGATATTTCATACATTATGGAATGATGATCCCCATGATAAGTTTAGTTACCATCTGTCATCATGCAGCATTATTACCCTACCCTCCCAGACTGTATTTCCTACGGTGTGCATTACACCCCCTGGACAAGTTTATGGTGTAACTGGAAGTTCCTACCTTTTAATCCTCTTCACCCATTTTGCCTACCCCCCCACGCACTCCCCTCTGGTAGGGAGAGTTTGATTCTTCTATCTACATGTCTGTTTCTGTTTTATTTTGCTTTGTTCTTTTCTTTTCTTTTCTTTTCTTTTCTTTTCTTTTCTTTTCTTTTTTTTTTAAGATTCCACACGTAAGTGAAGTCGTACAGTATCTGTCTCTCTGTTTCACTTATTTTACTTGGCATATGCTCTCCAGGTCCATCACTGGCAGGAGTTAATCATTTTTCCCTGAAAAGCATACCTTAGAGCAGGTGCTTCTCAAAGTGTGGTCGGTAGCAGCTGTGTTATCATCACCTGGGGGCAATTTTAGATACACAGATTCTTGGGCTATCCCAGACAGAGTGAACTGGAGACTCCCCCGGGGGTGGGGTATTCTGTCTTAACAAGCACTGCAGGTGGTTCTGATGAGCCGGGTAACAGGTGATTTCTTGGACAGCCTGGGCCAGGCGTCCTCATTCGGGCTTTTAAGGACTACCCTAGTTACCGCCCCCCCCCCCACCACATTCTCGCAATAGGAGTCTCTGGGGAAGTGGCTTCAAAACTTGTCATTGTAACAAGTGCTCCAGGTGATTCTCCTGAGCAGGGGACTCTGAGGTCCAGGTCACCTGTGCACAGCAGAGAGTAGATCCCACGGGCCAAAATGGAGAGACTCTGTTCGTGTGTTCACCACAGAGCTCCAGATTCTTCATATTCCTCTCTAACTTGTCTCTTGGTTGAAGGTTTCTCCTCCTTCAAGAGTTTCTATTAATTAAATGTAGAGAAATGAACTTCTCCCTCTAGAATGACCTGTATCTACTGAAAAATGAAGTCGTCTTATCAAATCCTCAAATCATAAAGCAATTGCATGTTCAGCCATATTTTTCATGAGAAAGAGACTGCTCCTTTATCTAACTGAATAAACAGTCTGGGAGCACTTATGGAGAAAATGGACTTTTTTTGTAAAAAAAAAAAATGCTGCTCTAGGGGCAGCTTCAACCTGGAGACCCATTTATATGGAGGTCATTCTTGAGTTTCTATTTCCTGCCCTGAGGGCTCTTGAATGTCAGAACCCAAATCCCAACCTCCCTGACCTCAGACATGTTGTCAGTCCTCACACGAGATTCTGCTCTTTGAAAGGCAAGCCACCTCCAGCCCTCAAATCGTGCTCTCTCCTGGGTCCTCTTGATCAAAAGTGCTGACGTGTCAGCCCACCACAAAGCATGGATTTCCCTCGGTAGCCTTCCTCACCTCATCCCTCAACTCCATGTCCAATTGGTCCATTTCATCTTTTCTTCTAAAATATCAATGTTTCCAGTTGGTTTTTCTTTAAGCGAGCCTTCATCACCGCATCTATCTGACAAGCTCCGATGTTGAGTCCTTCCTTACACTCCATCCTGCCAAGGTAGGGTCCCGGGATGGAGCGATTCACTCAATGCTTCCAGCAGGAGAGCTAGGGTTTGAATGTGGGGCTGCCCAAGAGACAGCCTCTGCCAAACTCCTGACCTCCCACACCCACAGGGACATCAGAGGCTGGTCGTGCCCTCGTGTGGTTATGGCCAGAGGGGAAGCAGCGGTCATCCTCTTGAAAGACAGCATGTGTCTGGGCCCTAAGTGCTTTGTCGATGGTCTTCACAACTACGTTCAAGTTAGATTTTCTATTTTATGTATAAGAGTGATGCTGTGGTCTGAAAAGCAGTGGCCCTCCAAAATTTGTATGTTAAAATCCTAACCCCTGAAGACAATGGTATCAGAAGGTGGGGGCTTAGAAAGTGATTAGGTCATGAAGGTAGAGCTATCGTGAAAGATAAGTATGCTCTTAGGAAACACACCCCAGCAAGCTCCCCCCACCCCAAACCCCTTCCGCCATGTGAGGACACACTGGAAAGGTGCTGGCTGTGAACCAAGAAGAGGGCCCTCACTAGGTCATACTGGGGCCTTGACCTTGGACTTCCCAGCCTCCAGAATTGTCTGAAATAAATTTCTGCTCTTCATAAGCTACCCAGTTGTTGGTATTCTGTTGCAGCGGCCCGAACAGACTAAGACAAGTATCTTGTGAAAATTCAACATTTTACATGCAAGTCATAATTTATAAAATTATTTCTCCATTGGGGTGTGCGTTGAATTATCTGGGGAGCTTTCTACAAATAGCGTTCCCAGGAACCATCCCCACATTCAGAATGAGTCAGAATTCCCAGGGGCCGTATCAATCCCCCATCCCAAAGAAGCCCAGTGCCAGATGAAACGGATGTCCCCACCAACAGGACTCTCCATGTCTTGGCAAACATCTGTCTTTTCGTCTACGATGGTGGAAGTGGTCATGATTGAGTAACATGCCCCTCCTCCTTCTCCATGACGGCATGTGGTTCTAATCATATCTCTGTGTGTGTTTGTTGATTTGGGGACTTCTGGGAGAGCTCTCAACTCACACCGTTGCCTTCAGGTGGAAATGGCATTGTCACGGTCTGTAATCCACCTCCTTTTCTCTGTTTTCTTTGCCTTAGCTGGATTTCTATTTCTAGTCTTTCAAGGAACTTTCCTGCTTATGAACCTGCCAATGCATGCAGCTGAGCTAGTGCAAAGCCTAAAAACTGTGGCCTCCAGCACTGTGCAAGGCACCGCAGGCTGGGGCAGTGCTGGCTTCACAGCGCCGCTTGCCGAGGGGTGCTGGGAACTTAGTGACCCTTCGTACCCATGAAGGGTGAAGTGCATAGGTGTTAGAAGTGATATCAGGAGTGTTTCATAACAACAACAGTAATGACTCACCACAAAGATTGTTAGCACATTCTTTTCTCCCTGTGGAACTTAAGTTGTCATCTGTATCATCCAGGACCGCTTCTATGGCTTCATGCTGGGCTGGAGTAAGAAAAGCTTGACTCTAGTCTTGAGTTTGCTGGTAATTAGTTTTGTAACCTCAGTCACTCACTTCCTTTCTCGGATTCCAGCCTCTTGATTTCAAAGAACTTTCTTGTCTGAAAACATCTTCTTTTACTTTAATTTTGAGGGTTATGTCAGGCACTTTGCAGCTGCGGACATCCATCATGAGTCCCTAGGATACTCAACCTTTCGTTCTTTTGGAAAGACTCGGCAGCAGGCAGTGTTCTCGGTCAGAGTCTGTATCTCCTCGGGATTTCTAAGGCCATCTACTACCTTTCCATCATTTATTTCTTCTCTGCCAATATTAGCTGGAGAGCATCTTGCTGGATTCTAAAATCAATGAGATTGCTCCCATAAAAGAAGAGGAATTATAGCTAGTTGATAAATATACCTTGTCTCTAGCCACCTGTTTCTGAGTGATTTATCTATGTATAATCACAGATGCATATCTATAAGTCACACTTGCTATAAATTCTATTTGGATTCACAGTTTTTGGCAGTTGGGGGAAGAGCAAAGGTAGGAACAGACTCACTGATAGGCAAGAGACTCAACCTAAAATGACTCATTGAATTTCAGACAGTAGGTGGTGGGAGAAAAACTCACAGATGAGCAAGTGCAGATTCTGGGAAATGCATGAAAATGCCCTAGCACCCAGCCAGCAGACAGGGGACCGAAGTCAGGCTCTGTGACCTCTGGGTGTAGTCTCCCCATGGAGCAGCTCCTACAGCTGTACTCACCAGGCACTTGCTCTGTGGGGACCAGGTCACAGCTGAGAGATGCTTATACCCGCCTTCCAAACTTTATTTTCAATTATATGGTTTCATTAAAAAAAAAAAAAGCAAAACAAAAAACCACGAAACTCAAAGATTTTGAAATGGCTAATTCTATTAGGAGAAAGATTAATAAAAACAGCACTTGTGTTATAGAGCGCTTTAAAATGAAGGCTCCCTATGATCTAGCAATTGCACTACTGGGTATTTACCCAAAGATACGGACGTAGTGAAGAGAAGGGCCATATGCACCCCAATGTTCATAGCAGCATTGTCCACAACAGCTGAACTGTGGAAGGAGCCGAGATGCCCTTAACAGATGAATGGATAAAGAAGTTGTGGTCCATATATACAATGGAATATTACTCAGCCATCAGAAAGAACGATTACCCAACATTTGCAGCAACTGGAGGAGATTATGCTAAGTGAAATTAGTCAAGCAGAGAAAGACAATTATCATATGGTTTCACTCATTTGTGGAACATAAGGAATAGCAGGGAGATCGGTAGGAGAAGGAAGGGAAGGATGAAGGGGGGGGTAAGCAGAAGGGGGAATGAACCACGAGAGACTATGAACTCTGGGAAACAAACTGAGGGCTTCAGAGGGGAGGGGGTGAGGGATTGGGATAGGCCAGTGATGGGTAGTAAGGAGGGCACGTATTGCATGGAGCCCTGGGTGTTATACCCAAACAATGAATCATGGAACACGACATCAGGAACTAAGGATGTACTGTATGGTGACTAACATAACATAATAAAAAAATTATTATTAAATAATAAAAATAAAATGAAGGCTCTGAGGGGGTACATATTTCTTAGGGATTCTTGGTGACTGTATAACCACATCCATTTGAGCTCCTTTGGATTGAACCAAAGAGTTTGGTGTGTATTAGACTTCACTATACATACGGTAGCTCAAGCCAGAGACTGTTTCCCAGGCCTTATTCTTACCGTATCAAGATAAGAAGGGGGGTTTCTGAGTTCCCTCAGTTTCCGGGGACTGACTTATTCCTTCTAACCCATTGCTCCTCAGGAAGTTGTAAATAGACAACTTTGCCCAATTAACTGGGGGGGAAAAACACACATATATGAATTTCCCTCCCCAAATTCCTATCTTGCATATACACACACACACATATATATTCCCACTAAATTTGGAATAGTCATTTCAATGGAAATGCAATAAAACTATATTGTTAAGTCTGGAAACTCTGATGGGATAATAATTTGATGTGTTTCAAAAGACGAACAGATGACATTGTCTTTATGCGTAGTTCAAAATCTGGGGAAAGGGAGATTTGACCCTTTCAAAGTACCTCAATAACTACCAATATCTTGAGTATTACCTTCATGTGCGTAGTTGTTTCAAAGGGCACACTGTGGGATCCCAAAGTCTACTGCTCACAGTGAAGTGTGCTCCGCACGCCCTTGCTACGCCCTGAGCTTGTGATGCACGCCCACGACGGTGGTGGGGGGCATCTTCCACGCTGAGGCACGGCTACCTGTGCCCTGGAGCTGCAGCTGGACGGGGGGAGCCCCACGGTGCCTGTGTCACTCCCCTCCAGCCTGTGGAGGACCAGGCGAGGGCTTTGTCCTTGTCTTATTCGTCTGGATATAAGCTCCGGGGCAGGAGGAGAGCTGTTGCACATTCCCCGGCACTTGGCAGAGAGATCGTCTGCAGTAAGCGCCTCCCATACACCATGTAACACAATGTTGTGTAGCGTAGGCACAGTCCTTGTCTTTATGGAGTTAAAACCCCGGAGGACTAGCCTAGGAGAATAACTGCACACGTTCCAAAAGACACAGCCTAGAAGCGCTGCTGACGAGAGCAAAACATGCAAACCTTTTAAATGTTCAAAATTATGAGACCGGATAAATAAATTATGGCTTCTCTATACAGTAAAATGTTCTCTCGTTATTATAAATGGTGAGGTGGCTCTATTTGCAGTGGCACTGAGCAGTGCTAATAATCTGTTTAGTAAAATGAAACGGGTTCTAAATGGTGTAATTCCGTCTTGGTTAAAGTCTATTTACATATGTACATATGCCGAGGGAAGTATATACATCAAAGTTTGAACACACTGTTTTTCTCTAAGTGGGAGAATGATAGATGTTATCTGTCCCATTTTCTCTTCTTGCCTGTGCATATTTTCAATGTCTTTGCACGACCACGGCTAACCGAGTCATATGAAAATATCCACAGCTATCCCAGGGAGATAGAGCAGAAGAAATGAATGACAGCCCACGGGAGCCTGCTCCATCATCAGAAAGGACTTCTTAGGAGCTAAACTGTGTCCCTCCCCAAATTCCTATCTTGCAGTCCTTACCTTCAGTACTTCAACGTCAATGTATTTGGAGATAAGGTCCTTCCAGGGTGATCAGGTAAAATGAAGCCACCCAGGAGGGCCCCAGTCCAATCTGACAGGTGTCCTGAGAGGACATCAGGACACAGACCGGCACAGAGGGACGCCCAGGGGAGGAGACAGGGAGAAGAGGGCACTGACAGTCAAGGAGAGAGGTGTCAGGTGACCCAAACCTGCCCACACCTCGATCTCGACTTCCAGCCTCCAGACCGGTGAGAGAACACAAGCCACTCCAGCCGCGGTACTGTGATGGCAGCTTCACGCAGAGGACTGCACTCCTAACCATTAGGCACACATTCATAGCAGATTTCGACCTTTACATATTTTACCCCATGTCAGCTTCCCTTCTACCCCTTGAAGTTCTTTATTAATTTCAATTTACACATAAGGAAACTGAGGCAAACTCAAGATCGGTCCAGTCCCTCACCAGCTCAAAGCCCTGGAACTTCTTACCCTCATTGCTGGTGCTCCCAGGTAGCTCCCGTCTGTACGTCATGTGTGGTGAAATCTCCTGGACCGCGTTCCCCATCGGCACTAAGTCCTGACATCCTATCCCTGCCCATGGTACTGTCGGCTTTAATGCACTATTTCCTGACTTGCAATGCTCCTATGTTAAACTCTCTCTTCCACCTAGCTAAGATCCTCAAGACACCCCAGTAGAAAACTGACTTATAGGAAGTTTTCAGACATTTTGGCAAAGTCATAGTGACAGTGAATTTATTTTTATTTTTTTTCTCCAAGTTTTTATTTAAATTCCAGTGAATTAACATTCAGTGTAATATTAGTTTTGAGTATACAAAGTGATTCAACGCTTCCATACATCACCTGGAGCTCATCACGGGTGTGCTCCCTAATCCCCATCCCCTGTTCCCCCATCCTCCCACCTTGACAGTGTTTTTAGGGGGCCATTTCTCAGGACTTTTAAAGTCACCCCAGGCGAACAGATGAAGGAGGAACAAAATGGAGTCCTACTTGGAATCGTTTTGCTTTGTGTTCCCGTGACACCACAGGAGCCCTGCTATTAAGCCACTCTCAGCATCCCCTTCAGTATAGAAGGTCACACTGGTTTTCAATAAAATGTACTTCGCTATTAGGAACAATCTGGTCCAGGTATAGATTTTCATGTCTGCAGTCCCTGGCAGTAGGACGTTTCCAACAGACAGTCCGGTTGCCTTTATAAAACTCTACCCTGGAAATGGGGTTTGCCAGAGTCACGCCTGTTTCCAGAACTTGAGTACCATGATGCCCACGGCATTCCAGGAGTTTCAAAGTTGGAGTTCATCATAATAAGCCAATTGAGATAGATCAAGTCATCTGTTACCAATGTGACAAAGGTCTGTTACGGAAGAATATCTTTCTGCAGAAATTAGAAATTAGAAGCATAGCAGCCTTCCCTAAGAGGAGAGATGATTGCAAATTGTTCTAACAAAAATGATTCCTTTTCTATTTCGTGAGTAAGATGCCCATGAAGAGTGATGTGTCTCTCTCCACCCATCTTTTATCCGGCACAAGCCCAGCTTCCCCCAAGAAAAATAGTAAAAGCTATCAAGATCAGAATTGCATCCTAACTTTTATTGTGTGGGTTGCCAAAGGCCACTGGGTTTTGATTGTTCAGAAACAAGATGGCAACAATGTTCTTGCAATTGGAGCTCCCATGACAAGCCTACTAATTTATAGGTGCGGGGAGAGCCGTGCAGTTGTAGCTCTTGGGCTGATAATAGCTGTGCTGATCTTCCGCCTCGGAGGCAGGCCGCCCCATATTGTGCGGCAGACTGATGCTAAGAGGCCGGAGCAAAGGTGCTGTGCTCAGCCATAATTTAAAAGACTCTGACATGAAGAAAGTGTTATGATGTTTAACTTATAGGGCATCCAAATGTCATAGACCCAAGCAAGTTCCTATTAGCAATAACTCAGATCCTCTGAAGGGATTTGACATTCAAAACTGATGAGCACTGGTCCCCGGGGCCTGCTCCGACCTAGCCTCGCCCAGGCCACTCGGTAACCTGAGTGGCCCAGGGGTCAAACCATGAGAGCCCTCTTCAATTTAAAGAGCGGCTTCTCCCCGGCTGCTGGGGTTCTGACTCGGCACAATAAATTTCCCAAAGAGCATAAAGAGCCATCTAGTGTATATCAAATCAATATCATCGTGGCTTGCAGCAGTATCTGAGGCTACAGTTCACAAAATAAACCAGGCCAGGGGCTGGATTCCTGCCCTTGGCAATCAATCAGGCTCCCGGGTCATGGATTTTAGTGTAAATTAACACAGCAGAAACCAACACGCTCCCCAGACGATGATATAATACAGGATTTGCTGCTTTTCTTTTCTTTCTTTTCTTTTTCTTTTTCTTTCTTTTTCTTTTTTTTTTGTAAACCCGTTTCATTGCTTGTGCTCGGAGATGAACTTACACGAAACAAGAATAACAAGAAGTAGTGATTAGGAAGGTGGTGGAATCGTAAAGTAAAACATTAATATTCTCCTGACAAATACACAGAAAGCACGTTAAATTAGGTAAACAGTTACTAAGCGGGAGGAAAGAATATAATTGCCTTGGAACCTATTCAAGAGTGCAAGACTTTTCTAAATTGACCTCGTGAAGTAGATAGAACTAATTGTATCAAATTACGGTGTGTGCATCAAGAAAAAATGCAGCCGTGGATATTTTATTATGGTCTTTCTCCCCGTTTCCAGCTCTGCCTCATTTTATGAAGGGGCAACAGATACCTCTTTGAAACAATTAACAAGTACACGCAGGGCATCCCCCCCACCCCAGCCCGAGTCACAAGATAAACAGCCCCATAATTTCTCAACTAGGAAAATGTGTGCTAGTTACTGTCTTGGCTTATGTGTTGAGAAAGAAAGGTAATCTTATCTTCCGGTGGAAGGCACCTAAGTATCTCCATAATTTATAATGTGCACTTGCATATGGACCCCATAAACAAAAGTAATTTTTAAAACAAAATCTGCAGGTTATAGAAACTTCATGAACATAATGAGTTGGTTTGAGAGAGGAAGTCTGCACTTAATTTATTTTGAAGGAATAAAACAAACCCTCACACACCTCGCCATACTTCTCCCAGCATCATACATCCTGTCGAATCGAATTGCACACGTACGATGGGATGTACAGTCCACGTTTCCCCCGTAGCTTATAATACATAGTATCTGGGACTGGATCGATACCAAAATAGCATTCCAATATTTGAATGAATACTCTTTTTATAATTAATACATTTTGTAACTTACTAAAATGCACACTAGTGGGCAAGATAGTGTTTCTCTTGGTATCACAAGGGAGGGAGATCCTTATGCCTGCCCGGGGACTTGCTACCTTGTGTCCAGGGGACTGAGTTACTGGAGCAGCTGCCAACCCTCCCTTAGCTTCCATTTTCCCAAAAAGGAGTGCAGAGGGGCGTCTCCGGTCCTTAATGATCTCAGAGGGTTTTTTGACCATCTAGTAAGACAGTGTAGGAAGGAAAACGTGGCAATTCTAAAGCATGAGTTTCACATAACACAATATTACAATTATCGTCAAACATAGCTTTACACTTCTGTCACTTTGCTGCTTCTGTAGGGGTATAATTAAGATCTGCTTAAGGCCTCAAATAAAAAATAAAAAATAGATCTCTTAAAAAAATATTGGCATGTCCCGGCAATTTGTCTGAGACTGTCTTGAAATAAGCCAAATTTCTAAGACAGAATGTCATTTAGCTGAATAATCTTAAGACTTTTAAAGCAAAGCAAATCATCATCATCGTTAGCCAAACAGAACAAAACAGTTGCAACAGCACAAGTAGAGCCCCATCCGGAAAAACCACAAGTTGGAATGGAGGGCAATGAGAGGACCACATCCCTGTCTGCAGCCCACCGCCCACCTGTTGAGAGGAGCCACGTCTGCACCGACCCAGCAGCTCTGAGCTCACAGTGAGAGGCTCCATGTCAGCCTTCATCCATATTCCACCTCTTTTAGCCTCACTGATCTCATGCATTTAGCCCATTTCTGGCCTACCGCGTCACAGAGGATGCCTACGACAGGAGACCACGCTCCGGTCAACTCCTACTAGAAACTGAGTTTTGCAAATAATGCCTTGAACAGCTTTATTTTGGTAACAGACACATATGGGTGAGCTTCACTCCAAAACAGCCTATAAACCGTGTCAACACAAGTGGGATTTCCTTGAAACAGAAAGGCTTAATGATAAGAACTCTAAGAAACTCAGCATGGAAGAAAGAAATTTTGGTGCAAAAACCCTACTTACAGATAATCCTTTGATTGAGTTGAATTGGGAAGCAAGAACAGGGACTGACTCCAAGTTAGGTACTGGAAGAGAGCAAGGCCAAAGCTAAATAAAGTTCATAGCAGCATTGTCCACAACAGCTAAACTGTGGAAGGAGCCCAGATGCCCTTCAACAGACAAATGGATAAAGAAGATGCGGTCCATATATACAATGGAATATTACTCAGCCATCAGAGAGAACAATTACCCAACATTTGTGCAACATGGACGGGACTGGAGGAGATCATGCTAAGTGAAATAAGTCAAGCAGAGAAAGATAATTATCATATGGTTTCACTCATTTTGGAACATAAGGAATGGCAGGGAGATTGGTAGGAGAAGGAAGTGAAGGATGAAGGAGGGGTAAACAGAAGGGGGAACGAACCACAAGAGACTATGGACCCTGGGAAACAAACCGAGGGTTTCAGAGGGGGGGGGATGGGGGGATGGGCTAGCCCGGTGATGGGTAGTAAGGAGGGCACATATTGCATGGTGCACTGGACGCAAGTAAGGAATCACGGAACACTACATCAAAAACTAAGGATGTACTGTATGGTGACTCACATAACATAATAAAAAAAAATTTTAAAAAGCTAAATAAAGCATAATTCTAAAGGAATCAATATTAAGACGACCCTTGTTCTCACCTTCGCAAGCTTCATTCCAACAAGGTCCCTCAGGTACTTGTCATGGGTGTGCCCAAGGAGACAGGCTGTGAAGAAGAGGGTTGATAATTCGTTGGTTCACTCCTCGCTGCTTCTCAAGCAGGAGGAGAAGCTTGATCTCAATAGCAAGGGGCTGTGGCCGACACCCCTTGCTCCAGCAGGGGACTGTTGCCACTGCTGTTGCTTGAAAGAACACACGGAACCCCAAACTTACTCTGCATCTCTGAAAGTCTAGGTTCCTGCTGTCTGTTCAGTATCTGAACCAAACATCTGATTTGACGGATTGGTTTTAACTCCCTTGACTGACCATAATGGTGATTTGGGCCTTGTGTAGACAGAGTTTCCGAGGAAAGTGCCAGTCAAGTGAGTTCTTAGCATAATGGGGGGAACTCTATTTTCATTCTCCTAAACACGTCTGGCATCAGAGAGACGTTTTAATGATAATTCTCTGAAACTTCCTAGGGAAAGCCGTATAGCTGGACCAGTAACTGTCAGAAAACATATCAGAAGAAGAATTGTGTCAAAACCAGGTTTCTGCTTTATAACAAGAATTCTGAATTGTCCTTGGAATTAAATATCTTCTTTTCCATATGTCACATATCAGGCAGAAGATACCTAGCTAGCCCTGTGAGTTGTCTAGAGTTTGTAAAAACAGCACGAAAAGTCTGCAGCTTGTAATGTGCAGAAGGCTCTCATCAAACCAGATCATGGACACGTCCTGTGCGGAGGACTGAGGGACTAGCTGAGAAGCGGAGGAAGGAAGCAAAGGAGTCCTGAAGATCACGGGGTCAGGAGTCAGTGAGCAAACAGGGCAGAGTCCTAGAAATAGTCAACCACTGGAAGTATGAGAAAAGAGACTGAAAGACCCAAGGTCATCCGGAGGCTTCATGGGAATTGAGGAGTCAGGATCAAGGAAGGCAGGATGGCAAACATTTAACCTCCTAACATCCTTCCAGACCCAAACTCCTGAAGCCACCATTGATTCTAACCTTTCTTCCACGTGCTACATGAAGGGCTTTGAGAAATCTTGTTGGAGTCACCTTTAAAATAGATGCAGCCCCCACCTGCTGTTCCCACCTTCATTTCTATGACCTTGATCTGAGCCCCCATTGCACGGTGCCTAGGTTATTCTGTGTTCTCCTGGCTTCTGCCTTTGCTCCTTGGGACGCTATTCTCAAGGTGGTGCCCCGAGTGAGCCTAATAAAATGTGAGTCAGATTGTGGCTCACCTTTATTCAAACTGTTGCAATGGCCTCCCCTCAGATCCGCTCTGATGGGCCCTGTGTTCTAGCTCTCTGCTACTTTCCGTGGCTCACAAGGTCCTGGCAGCCCTGACCTCCACTGCAGATTCTCACTTGCAACACACGTGGTTTCTCTTTCTGCCCCTTGTGGTGGCCATTCCCTCCCTGGGAATGCTCCTCTTTCACGTAGCTTCCCGGTTGGATTCCTTCACCTGCAAATCCCACCTTCTCCATGATTCCTACCCGACCTATCTCATTTCAGACTGTAAGCACATCCCTCCCCCAGGTCCCCTGACCCTCCTGTGCTCCTCTTCTCTCCCACACTTCCACGATGTAGCATTTGCTGGTTGATCTTGTTCTCGTGGATGATCTGAGCTCATCAGGAGAACCCAAACCCACTGAGGGCAGAAATCTTGTCCCGCCTTGGTCACTGATGTACCCCAAAGGTCTTAAATGATATCTGCCATATAGTAAGGGCTCAAAAATATTTGCAGAATGAAAAAAAAAAAAACAGAATGAACACTTGGCAAAGATTTTTCTATAAAAATGAGAAAGGCAGCCTGCTATCCCAGAGACAGCTGGTTTCGCTTTTCTCTTAGATCTAATCGGATGTCAGCTGGCCCTGAGGCCCGAAAGTAAGAAAAGTGAAACATAGCTGACTTGGAGCGAGGTTGGGGCATGTGGAACAAACACAGAGATCTGATGAGGAAATGAAGCTGGCGTCCCGTCATGTATGAACAGGTGCGCTGTGCGGCTGGGACACTGTGAGGCTGGGGCTGGGCCTCCCTCCTCCAACTTCTCTTCCCATTGTAATCTTGGACTAAGGCGAGGACCATCTGGGGCATCGTGAAGGTGTATGTGTGCATGTCTATGTGTATGATCGTTAACACATAATTTAATATAAAAATATTATAAGATATTAAAATCTATAGGAAAATATGAAACAGCCTCAACTCAACAAATGGACCATTCAGGTTTTTATTAAAAACAAAACGTTTAGATCATTCCATTCACCACCTCGTTTCAAATCTTCCAATTGGAAAACATAAAATGATAAAGAGGATTGTTAAGAAAGCATCCATTTTATTGTATTATTTTATTTGTGCAAAAAAAGCCAGCACCTGCAATCATGGTAATCTCCCTGAATAAATTTGCTGACACTGCGTTCCCGCGGCTTCCCAGCAGCAGAAGGAAGTCTGTGTTTGAACATATTAGCCCTTTGTTCTCATGACGCCAAACACCAATTTGAATAACTTTTAATTTATTCGTTCATCCATTTAGATGATCATGAAGAAAATATATATCTAATTTAGAGGTATGCTTTTAATTTGGGAGAAATATACAGAAATCCCAATAGGTACAAGGTGTGGATCAAGCGGCCAAGTGACACTTTACTATACGAAGTGATGATGATACCATCTGGGTTTAGCTGATTTATTTTTTGACAAAATGTCATGGTTTCCAAATTCCTTGTTAGAAAATATTTACATTTTAACCTAATATAATTAGGAAATCACTGAGCTGAAACATTACATAGGTTGGTTTTCATTATAATTTCTGCATAATGTTGCTCACATTTTCTAGGTAGTAATTAGATGCATTAAGGATGAATGATTCCTTCGGGGCTTATTCTAGAGATTTTTTTTCCAAATTTGGGTCAAGGGTCATCTGGGGTGGAGAACAATGACTGTCACTAAGGAAGACAGCAGATAAAAGCTTTTGAAATGAATCAATGGTCATGGACAAAAAATTTGGACATTTAAATGATCATAACAGTCAAATGCTCTACCCTGAGCTGTACCCCAAGTAGAATACTGATAGAGCAGGATCTTACACTTAGACATCACTGGTGCTTTGAGATACAGACATACCTCAAATTTTATATATATATATAATATATATTTATACATATATATGTATATATATATAAATAGACATCTCAAATATGCATATTTTTACTAAAATTATGTATATTATATATCTCAAATATATACACATATATACATATATATTTTACTAAAATTATGTATATGTTATATATAATATATATTTATTTTATATATATATAGTGTACATATATATATCTTTACTAAAATAATTATAAGTCTGGACTAAACAAATGTATAATTGGTAAGCAGGTGGATGTTAACAAAGGATTACTTGTGATCTGGGTGATTTTCATTGCGACATTTTTATTTAGCTTTCCTGATATTTCTGAGCCTTGCCTCCCCTCCGCATTATGGGGTGGGACACTCTATCATCTCTTAAATATGTCCAAGCTACAAAGCCTTTGATTATTTGTAATATTTGTGTTGTTTTATATTTTTTATGTGAAAGGTCTACTTAAATATATCTCAGAGCATCTTTGAACATTAAATTTTCTGGTTTCAGGGTTCTTTTTAGAACTATTTATATGCACTTATCCTTTGAATTTGCTCCATGCAGTTAATATGCTTGGATCAATTTCTTTTTTTTTTTTTTTAAGATTTTATTTATTTATTCAACAGAGATAGAGACAGCCAGCGAGAGAGGGAACACAAGCAGGGGGAGCGGGAGAGGAAGAAGCAGGCTCATAGTGGAGGAGTCTGATGTGGGGCTCAATCCCATAACGCTGGGATCACGCCCTGAGCCGAAGGCAGATGCTTAACCGCTGTGCCACCCAGGCGCCCCGGATCAATTTCTTTTAAGCTGAGTTTTCTTCGTGCATTTTTTAAACAGTCTCTTCAAAAATCCACTTCCTTTTTTCCCTTATCTATCTTACATAAAAATGCTATTTAGAAAAAAATCTAAAATAGCATTCCAAAAATAAAATAAGGCTTTTATATCTAGCAAATAAAAATATAGGAGACCTAGATAAATTTGAATTTCAGATAAACAACAACTGTTTTTCAATATAATTATGTTTCAGATATTGCACAGAACATACTTATATTAGAAATAAATGAATTGCTTATATAAAATCCACATTTGAATGTGAATTTCAAACTTCAGTTTTCTTCTTTAGAGGAGCAAACATATAAAATATCTGGAAAAGGTTAAATCAGAAGACACTGAGCTCATTTTCTCAGTGCACACAGCTGGAACTGACCTACAGACTACTAACACTGTGAGGGTCAAGATGGCACTCCCAGGCCCTGGGTCCCCTGGGCCCCAATTCAGCCTCAGCTGGCTGGCCCAGTGATCTGCTGGAAATGGTGTGGTGGTTTATTTTATGTGTCCACTTGACTGTGACATAAGGTGCCCAGATATTTGAGTAAACATTAGTCTGTGTGTTTCTATGAGGCTGTTATTTTTGGATGAATTTAACATGTAAATTGACTAACTGAGCAGATTGCTCTCTCATGTGGGTGGGCTGTATCTAATCAGTTGAAGACCAGAAGACCAGAATAGGACAAAAATGCTGACCTTCCCCTAAATAAAAAGAAGTTCTTTGCTTTAAGCTGGAACATTATTTTTTTCTCCTCTTGGCCTCAAACTGAAACATTGGCTCTTCTTGGGTCTTGAGGCTGCCAGCTTTCAGACCAGGATGACATCATTGGTTCTCCTGGATCTCCAGCTTGCTGGCAACATATCTGGAGATCCATCAGTTTCCATAATCACCTGAAGCACATGGGTGAGGAACAAGTTATTGAAGACTGGATGAAAGGCATTCCTGGTTACAAAGTGTTAAGGAGTGCAGCGGAAGCACAGATCAGAGCTTTGGAGAAGGTAGATTCTGGATATGATGAAATGGGATATTTAGTGGAGACCATTTCTATGCAAGGTGTTGAAGTAGCAACACCTTTCTTCTCACCACCTGCAGTCAAATGAAGGAGGAGAGAAATAAATTAAAGGAATTGTTAAGCACAAAGAACCAGAACTTGAAGATTTTGAAAATTCTAGACTTGTCCATCTTATTAAAAAATGAGGGGATTTGCCCTAAAGAGAATACTGGGCATATGGTCAAGCAGCAATCTGATAAGATCATGGGGGCAACTCCTGGGTTTAACCAGCTGTCTCAGCAGAGGCCAGGATGGGCACAGGGTCAGGAGCACATCACCAGAGACACTGCCAGTTTGAACCAAAGGGAATAGGAGTGGGACACCACAGAGAAAAATATCTGCATTTCTGGGATTCTGCAGGACAATACAATACATGGCCCTGGCTGCATCCTTGTGGTGCCCTTTGAGAGAAGGGAAAATAACCAGGAAGGCCATGGGAGATCCTCAGGTCTGCCATGCCCACCACAGGGCCAGGGGCAGGGCAGGTCTCTCCTGGGTTCCAAAGGTTAGGGCTCCCTTTTAAGTTGTAGTAGGGAGGATGCCCCTGCCCAGAGCCTTGGGGGAGGACCCTCTCCCAGAGCCATGAGAATGGTACTTGTGTCCCAGCAGACGTGACAGAGGGGAGAAAGAGCATCAAGCCAAAGAGGATTCCTCCAGAGCCTAAAGCTCAAAATAGAATTTCCCTTGCTGGGTTTTGGAGTTGCGTGGGACCTGTCATCTCTTTCCTCATTCCGGTTTCTCCCTTTGGGAAGCAGAATGCTCACCATTGTGCTATGGAAGCACATAACTTGTCTGTTCCCACAGGTTCAAGCCTGGAATTTTGCCTCCAGATGAGTCATACCTGGGCTCTCACTGTCATGTGATGGAGGTGATATTTAGAAGAGACTTTAGGTTTTAGACTTTCAGGGTCATCGTAGAATGAGATAAGACGTTGGGGCTGAGATGAATGAGTGTATTTTGCATGAGAGAAGAACATAAATTTTGGGGTGGAATGTGATGGATTGAATATTTCTTTTCCCCCAAAATTCATAGTTGGAGTCCTAACTCCCAGTGAGGCTATATTTGGAAAAGGATCTTTAAGGAAGAAATTAAACCTAAATTGAACACAGGAGAAGGGAAGGAAAAATAAAATAAGATGAAAATAGAGAGGGAGACAAACCTTAAGAGACGTTGAACTCTAGGAAGCAAACTGAGGTTTCCTGGGGCAGGGGGGATGGGGTAACTGGGTGATGGGCTTTAAGGAGGGCACATGATAGAATGAGCACTGGGTGTTATATGCGACTGGTGAATTACTGAACTCTACCTCTGAAACTAATAACACACCAAATGGTAACTAAATTGAATTTAAATAAAGAATAAAAGAAATAACATAAATAAATAGGGGAAAAAGGGAAGTAAATAAACCTAAATGAGGTCATAAGGGTGGGCCTTAATGCAGTAGGATTAGTGTCCTTACAAGAAGAGACATCACAGTTCTCCCCACCCACCTCCTAGAGCCCACACCAAGGAAAGGCCATGCGAAGACATAGCCAGGAGCCATCCATCTGAAAGCCCAGAAGAGGTCCCTCACCAGAAATTGAATCAGGGAGAACCTGGGTCTTGGCCTTCTGGTCTCCAGAACCATGAGACAGTGATGTCTGTAGTGGAAGGCCTCCAGTCCACGGCAGCCCAGGACTAACAGTTGGGACTGCAGATGGCAATCATCTGAGAAGGCTGCACAGCCTCGAGCTTGAAAGGCCTGGGGACTAACATGGGCCCTGAGTGTGAAGGTGGGATATCAGAGAAAAGCATCGGGGGCTCTCGACCTGCCTGCGCTGCAGGGAACTCCTCTCAGAGTTCCTCAGAAGGCAACGACTATGTAACTGACATTTCTGGTTCCCGCTATTAAATCTGGAGACAGGGGACCAGCCATAAAATGCAGACTGGTAGGACCCAGAGGACATGGCTTTTTCCATGTTATTCTAAAAATGAAAAAAATCCATCGCCACATAAACCAGTCATTTTGCTTCTTATTATTTAATTAATAATGGAAACAGTAGATCCAAACATTGCAGGAACGTTTATCTACTCTGGAGGCAAAGCATTCACACTGAGCGTGGAAATGTTTGAATTTTTTGTGCAAGAACATTTCCATGAGTGAGATGCAGGGCTCTATCTTTTTAACCCGTAGACAAATTAGTGGCCTCTAAAATAATATATTTCTCTTCAGATTCTCAACTGTGCCTTTTCTGACAGGTGGGTGATATATATTTTAAGACTAAATAGGAAAAGACATCTTCTTTTGGTTTACACTCAAGCAGCATGAGAGTAAACAGTAGGAGTAATTATTGCAGTATCTTGGTTATTTTCATCATTCGTGGTGACGGGGCTGCTTCATAGTCATTTGAAATGACAAAAACTATCTTCAAAATATTATTTGATATATTTCAGTGCTTTGCTGACAGTATATCTAACAATATCTAACTTTTTAATTATATTTATTTCCTTTTATAATTAAACAATACAATTTTAGAAAATGGGTTTAGCCTTTAATTACTTGGGATGATGTATGACAACTCCAATTACTGCATGTCAAGCTTCTGTTTATTTTTGTTTTTCTTTTCATCTTTTCATAAAAAGGGAGCCCATTTCCAATTACGGCTTATATTTTTCATCTCCCTTTTATTTATTGCAGCAGGAATATTTTTAAAGCATCCACTTGTTATAATTGCCTCGTGTCACTAGAACCTCAAAAGTAAATGTCAAAGTTCTGTACTTCTTGCTGTTTAATATTGATAGAAAGTAGTGCCCAACAACACCCACATTGATTAATTTGTCAAATATTACCTAAAAGTCTTGATAAAATGTTGTCATAAAACCATATTCTGTCTATTCAACATTGACATATGAGGCATCTGAGGAAGGGCTCTTGGTAAATTGACTATTTTTCACATCATGGAAAGTGTTCGTATGCCGCTGGTGTCTCCCTCATTACCGCCGAGCTCAGAGCAAGCACCTGGCATCCCAGGGCTGTCCTTTTGGTGCATGAGTTAGTTGCAAATGAGGGCTACTCATTCCTCCTGGCTTCGGCAGCTGGCTCCTAAACTCTCTCCGTCCGATGCCATCAGACTGCCTAGGACTTTGGAGGATTAAAAAAACACAACTTCCTCACCGCTTTGGTCATCAGGGGTTTCTGCCCTCTTGGGCTTAGTGAAAACATGAATTGTCAGAGAGCAAGATGTGTCACCCTTAGTCCAGAAACTGGTCCGTGAGAGTTGCTGCAGTAGATTAAACATTTCCTGTCCTGAGGTCTGATGATGTTTAGCTAAGTGATAAGGAAATCCGAGTTTATACCACAGAATAAAACCAAGACTGCTCACGTGCTTGAGAAAAGTTGGGAGTGCACAACTGGTTGACTTCAAAGAAATCTTCACTTTTTATAATGAGTCTTGCAAGGATTCGTCACCAATGTGTAAAATGTCAGGCTGGTCCCACAGTGGGCAGTGCTCTGGGCAGTGCAACAGGACAAAACATGCTGTGTGAGTCATTTACATGGACTTCTAACCGCGTTAAAACTGTAGTGACAGGAACCAGATTAGTGGTTAGCAGGGCTTGGCGTGGGGAGAGGAAATCAACAGCAGAGGGGCCACGGAGATGTGTGGGCATGAGGAAATGTTCTGCATCATGATGTGGTGGCTGGAAAAACATACTTGTCAATACTTTTTGTATTTTCCCCTAAAAGTGGTAGTTTCTAGTATATCTATGTTATACTTTAGCAAAACTGATTAAGAAAAAAATAAATAAAAATTGACTTGCTGACAGTCAACTTTTTTCTTTTCCTACTCAGAAGGAAAGCACGTATTAGTGTTTGTAACTCTTACCAACTTATCCTGCATGGATTCCATTACAGGAAATCTGTAAAAGAATTAGGGAAATGCAGGAAAGCAAGGAAATACAACATTTTATGTATTTTACAGAAGTGCTTAAAAGTGTGTTCATGGCATGACCTTGGTTGTCCTTGTCACTTGGGAGCTCCTGATGTTTCTTGACGAGAAGGGGTCTGGTCAGCCCTGCCCTGCTGTGTTCTGGAGGGGAGCGTGTTGCCCCACTCAGAGCACAAGTGAAACAGCAGTCTCGGCGGAAGGGTCTTCTGGCTTCCCAAGCTTGTGAGAGACATGCAAGTCCAGTTTTGAGCTTGTTGTCCTCGGTAAGACATAAAGGAATTAACATCCAACTGTAACTATCAGTAAAGACTTAAAGGCCGCTTTTGCAGTATCTGATCCTTGAAAGAGATAAGGAAAGACTGGCTAGTTCTCTTCCTTAAAGCTTTTTAGGTCATTACAATTTACATTTTCTTCATATTTGTGCATTATTTATTTAAATTTAATACCTGGAAAACTTGCTGTTTCCAACTACAATTAGGCTTATTATCCAGGCTTACTTTTCAATAAAATAGTGTTATTTGAAATTAGCATTGAGGAATATGAGTCTTATTCCTTATTCCTAGTTTTTAATGACAACTTAACACTTCCAAATTGAGCTCTGTCTTAATCTGTATGAAGCCAAAAGGCACATGTCTTCACATCTTTTAGATGTGACGAGCTCAGCGCGTCTGAGCTACTCACGCCAACACCGCAGCAAAGTAACAAGTATGATTAGCTGTTCTATTGTGCTTGGTAAATTTAGTATGAAAAACACAAAGATGCCCACTTCTATATGATGCTTACGATACACTATATTATTATTGCTAATACAATCTCCAATATTTTCTGTTTGTCATATTAACTTTTAACTTTAATGTTTCCATACCCTGCTCTGCTTAACTTATTCACCTTCTCTGAATAACTGAAGAAAGGACCTAGTAAGGTGATGCCGTTTTTCTGGATTGCATGTTTAGTACCATGCAGATAAGTAACATGAGATCCTCGAAAAACACTTTTTTCCCAGTTAGATGCAGAAAAGCAAAATAATGAATAATCAGGAAGTCTGCTGCGTCACTAACAGGTCGTCAGGATGATCCATTCAGTGTCGAGCGCATTCTTGGACAGATGTGTGTTTGGGTGATGACGGTGGGAGCCATAGAGTGCTCTGGGGGGCAGGTAGCCCTGGTCCCTGTGGAAAAGCTGAATGTAGGGCCCTCAGCTCGAGAGGTTTAGGAGCCTCCGAAAGCTCAGCGTTGGACTCAGTAACAACCCTTCTAACCTGAAGGGCCGGCAGAGTTTGAGTTCTCTCAAAAACAAAAAAAAGCGTATTGCTCCGGGCCCCCGGGCCTTGGCGTTGGCCCAGGGCTGCTGACGGTCGATCCCGCGAACGCCGACCCCACGGGTCTCCGAGTCCTCACGCTTGCGCTGAGGTACACCCCGCTAACTGCCAGCATTACGAATGTTTCTTTTCCTATGTTTTGGCCGTATGATTGGAAAAAAGAACACTGCATTTCTCTTCTGCAATTACACATCCGTGAACGTAGGTCGAGGGAAAGCAACTAATTTGAGCAGGACAAAGGCACGGCTTCTGCATGAGGACAGCGTGAAGAGGTAGCCGGCCCGCAGCGGGGCGGTGGCAGGTGCAGAACAGTCATCCATCACTGGGGGAGGCCTTGATTGATGCGTCTGCCAACACCCATCCTTCTTCTGAAGGTCATAAACAACAAGAAAATATTCTGGAAAGCAATAATCCGTTGGCCTCCTAATGTAACATAGAAGTGTCCCGACTGGAATGGCATGCCATCAAAAATCATTTCTAATTACTTTAAGTAATATTTAGATCAATTCATGGTAATCTTATTAACTTTCATGTTTATGTCTGAATTAGATTACTTTCATGTTTGTTTAAGCTCTTTTGCTTTTTAAAATGTCTCTTTCAAAGACAAATGGAGCCTGGTTAAAATAATCAATGGCTTCTGGGGGTTCGACATATGCAGAAGCTCGCCCTCCTGCTTCCTCCTGGAGGAGCCCTGCCCTCACGTGGCTGTGCCAGCAGAAGGTGACGGGGCTGGTGTGGGACCCTCCCTGTCCATGCCCAGGCACCTTGAGGAGGACACTTTCTTAACTGAGGCCTGCAGTCCTGACAGCGTGTGTGTGGCTGCTGACGGATATGCCCTGAAGGGGAAGGATCTGAGCATCCTTTGTAACTTAAGACCTCACCTCCAGAATGTTCTCACTTTTGCCACGGACACATGCTCACATATAATGAAAACATTAATGAAGAATTGGGAAGGTGTAACGTGGAAGTCACACTTAAAAGATCAGAG